>NC_047659.1:7757055-8084555 GCF_011762505.2 Arvicanthis niloticus | reverse complement strand
TCTATTTCAGTGTTTTCCTCTCAGGAAGGCGGGATTGTGAGGGCCAGGTGTTCAAGTAAGAACCTGCCAGTTGCCTGGTGCAGAACACGCATCGCCCTCAATGTCTGCATGCTGTAGGGCCTGCGAGATGGAGGCTGGGGTTCCTCGGAGGGTCTACTCATTTATCTGCTTTTGCTGGTTCCCTGGCACTGCAGTGGGAAAGGTAGCAAGCAAGAGACAATGACAGCGTCACGCAGGGAAAGAAGACTCAGTCCTCTGGTAGATGCTGGGCTGTCCGATGGGGAGGTGAGTCATGCTGACGCTGGCCAGGACGTGTAAGGAGTCAAGTGTGCATGCCTTTAATCTAGCATGTGGGAGACGGTGGACAGGTGGATGTCCGAGTTGGAAGCCAGCCTGGTCTACACAGTGAGTCCTTGTCTCAAAAACAAAGAAGTCACCACCGGTGTGCCATGGTATGAAGTTGGAATTGTAGGGGTGGAAAATTGGGGTAAGAGAACCATTGAGGTGGCCATGGGTACCTTTACTATGTTCAAGGTGGGAGAGAGGTGGGAACAGTGGCTTCAGTGGGGTGCCCCTGGGCAGCTGGCAGGAGCAGAGACGGGACCTAGTGGCCTGTTCTGGTCCAGCTCTCATGGTAGGGAATGCAGGGAGTGATCTCCTGGCTGCAAATCTGGGCTCCAGACAGGTGGTTCCAGTCCCCAGCACAGGGCAGAGCACTGTCCAGGGAGGCAGCTTGGCTGGTACCATCTGCCAATCCAGCCAAGGCTGTAACACACAGCGCCTGCAGCCCTCAAGCCCTGGTTCCATACCAACAGCTTTTACTTCCTTTTTTTCCTGACCTGGTCTCTTGTCTGAGGCCATCTGTGGTGGTTTGAATAGGAATGGGCCCCCAAAAGACTCACGTGTTTGAATGCTTAGCCCACAGGGGATGGCATTATTAAGAGGTGTGGCCTTGTTGGAGGAGGTGTGTCACTGTGGAGGTGGGCTTTGGGGGGGTCTCACAGGCTCAAGCTCAGCCTAGTGGGGCAGGCTCCCGCTGCTTTCAGATCAAGATGTAGAACTCTCAGCTCCTTCTCCAGCACCATGTCTGCCTGCATGCGGCCATGTTTCCCACCGTGATGATAATGGACCAAACCTCTGGACCTGTAAGCCAGCCCCAGTGAAATGCTTTCCTTTATAAGAGTTGTGGTTATGGTGCCTCTTCACAGCAGTAGAAATCCTAACCAAGACAACATCCATTTCCCCAAACTCCACACAGACAGGTCCAGTCCCTCCTGAGCCTAGGCTCAGACCCTGGTGTGGCTGGGTTCATGGAGTCCCAGGGTGGAGTGGACTGAGCCTGGAGCCCTAGAGTCCCAGACATAGGAGCTGGGGGAGGGCTTAATGGGTCTCTAGGAGCCTGGGAAGCTACAGCTGTCCCTAGTTGGTGTCCGGTGTCTTGGGGACATGTCCTAACCTCTGAGTGAGGAGAGGGAGGTCAGAGCCAAGTCAGGGTTCATAGAAAACCCAGGGCCAGTAGCCAGGCTGTCTGCCTTCATGTAGGCAGTGTGTGTGTGTGTGTGTGTGTGTGTGTGTGTGTGTGTACATGTGGGCACATGCATATGTGGAGGTCAGAGAACACTCGAGAGAGGGGTCAGTTCTGTCCTGCCATCCATCTCCTGAGCCCAGAGACTGAACCGAGATCCCTAGGCATGACAGCGAGTGCCTTTACCTGCTGAGTTATCTTGCTGGCCCATATAATTGGTGGCCCCCACTCTGGCCATGCATTTGCAGTCCTCCTGAGAGCTGAGACTGTAGACATGTGCCAATGGCATTATGTTTAGTATTGCCTAGCCATTCCTGGACACTTTGCCGTTTATTCAGTCAGCCCTGGTTGTTGGGTAATTAACTACCCAGGATGCATAGCGTGTGCTTACCGGGGGCATAGTCACACATCAATCCCTACAGGAATTACAGGCTAGTACCACCGCACTAGCTCACATGCATTTCATTTTGTAGCCCAGGGTAGCCTGTAACTCACCATGTTGCCTAGGCAGGCCTGGAACTCAGTATAGGCCAGGCTGCCTCAAACTCAAAGAATTCTGCTTCAGCCTCTCTAGTGCTGGATCTCACTGGGCTTGCATCAATTTTTAAAGTCTCATACCTGTAATCCCAGGGCTCAGAAGGGTAGAGACAGGAGAATTAGAGGTTTCAATGTCATCTCCAGGTATATGGATTTTGAGGGGTCCGTGAACTGTCTCAAAAATCAAACAGCCAGACATGGTAGCACACACCTTTAATCCCAGCACTCAGGAGGCAGCAATATAACAGACATACGCTGTGTCATAGGCTTGAGGTCCCATGTACTCTCCTTAAAGTGCCTGTTTCCTTTGGCATGCTTCCCTTTCTCCCAGGAGACACTGCACAGCTGCACGCAGGGCAGGCAATGCTGCTACAATATGTCTGCATCAGCCAGGGATTTGACCTACTTCATTTTGCAAGTTTGAATGAAGAAATTAAGGAGTCTGTGTGGTTAGTTGTTTTTTGTCAACTTGACTAAAAGTGCCGGTTGTCTGGGAAGAGGGAGTAGAAAAAGATTGCCTCATGCTGTCGATGTTTTTTTTGTAGGCAATTTTCTTGACTTCTGATGGGCATTGGGCAGGGGGGTCTAGCCCACTGTGGGCTGTGCCACCCCTGGGCAGGTGGTCCGGGGCTGTATGTAAAATCAGGCTGAGCAAGCCATGGGGAGCCAGTCATTAAATAAGCAGCACCCCTCCATGGTCTGCTTCTGCATCCAGGATCCTGCCCTGACTTCCCTTCTTGCCGGTGAAGCAAATCCTTTTCTCCCCAAGCCACTTGTGGTCACCGTGTTTATCACAGAAACCAGGGCAGTTTCTCTTTCTGTTCACCAGATAGAAACTTACAGCACAGAATAGTTCTGTCTTTTATTTTTGTTCTATTTGTTGACAGTCTAGAACTTGGCTGTTTGTTTGGACACACTAATTTATTAAATTTTTAAAAATTTAAATGTGTTTGGATCATATTCAATCTCCTACTACGGCCCTCAACTCTTCCCAGATGTACCTCCACCTTCCTACTCTTTCTTCCTCCTCCTCCTCTTTCTCTTCTTCATAAAAAAAAAAAAAATCCACCTCTTCTAAAGCAGATGTGATGAGCAATGCTCTGGACAGGAGAGCTCATTCCCTTGCCCAGTGAGAGTATCTATCCATCCTCCTTTTGAGACAGACTCTCTGTGTATAGTCTGGTTGACTTGAAGTTCATTATGTAGACCAGAGATCTGCCTGCCTCTGTCCTCCAGGTGCTAGGATTAAAGGCCTGGGCTACCAGGTCTGGTGGGAGGGGGTATTTTTTCAAGGCTTATTTCATTTATTTTGGGGAGATTCTTATCTTATGCATGCTTGTCTGCATATGTGTCTGTGTAATATGTGTGGTCTGCCCACAGAGGTCTGAAAAGAGCGACAGAATGAGCTCTCCTTGTGACCCTGGACAGGAGTCACAGATAGGTGTGAGCCACCAGGTGGGTGCTGGGAACTGAATCTAGGTCCTTGGGAAGAACAGCGGTGATCTTAAGAGCTAAAGCCTCTCTCCAACCCCTAAAGATTGATTTTTAATTATGGACACTTAGCCAGGAGTGGTGACACATTCCATTCTAACCCCAGCACTTGGGAGGCAGAGGCAGGTGGATCTCTGAGTTTGGGGCCAGCCTGGTCTACAGAGCAAGTTCTAGGATAGCTAGTGCTACACAGAAAAGCTCTGTCTTAAAAATCTCTCTCCCTCCTTTTCTCTCTCCCTCCTTCCCTCCCTCCCCCGTGTGTGTGTGTGTGTGCGCGCGCGTGCGTACACACATTTGAGAGCAGTGGCTCCTCTGGAGTTGGGTTCTGGAACTGAATGGGTCCTCTGTAAGAGCTGCGCACGCTCTGAACTGCTGCACTGTCTTTCCATCCCCACAGAAGAAGTATTTTGATTTCCTCTGTGATTACCTCTCACTCTAGGCTCCTCCACAGTAACAACTGTTGAGCATGTGACTCCATTGGTAGAAAGCTTGTCTAGCCAGCATCCAACCCAGCACGCATGAAGTGCCTTGCTCAAGGCCCTGAGCCACACACTATGGTCTTTTGCAGGTTTCTTTCTTTCTTTCTTTCAGGAATCTCTGTTTCTGTCTGTCTCTCCCTCTCTTCCTTCCTCCCTCCCTCCTTCCCTCCTTCCCTCTGTCCTTTGTCTGCTATAAGAAAAGCAGACACGCTGTTCTCTTTCCTTGGTCAAAGAGGCAAAGCCAGGGGAGAATGGAGTCCAGGTCCTCCTGGGCTGGGCTAGGGCCTCAGGTGTCTTGGCTTTATAGAAAGATGATAGCCTGGGACGGGTGCCCAGGAAGCAGCCCACACAGTTCTGCAGCCAGGCACAGCGGGGACAGCAGTGTTTAAATAGTTTTGGCTTTGCAGAGAGGGCAGCATGCCCCTCCCTCAGCTTCCCAGAGCAGCATGTGAAAACTATTAAGTCGGTTTATTTTTTCTAGAGTGCCAGAGTGGAAGTGACATTGACGTCCTCCTAGTCACCCGTGGGAACAGGGCCTCCAGCATTCTCCAAAGCCGGCATGTCTGGGGCCCACTTTGCAGGCCCCCACTCAGTGGGACCCCGTGTCTACAGCAGACAAGCCATCCTTCAGGGGTTTTTGTAGTATTTTGTCTCTGGGGACTATAAAGTTGAAAGTTGGCAGGCCTGGGAGTTGGGTGGCGTGGAGAGATGGCTCTACAGTTAAGGTCATTTGCTGCTCTTGCAGAGAACCCAGGTTCCCAGCCCCCCATCAGGTAGCTCTGCACCGCCTGTAACTCCAGTTCCCGGGGAACTGACACCCTCTTCTGGCCTCCACAGGCACCTGCAGCTCCACCGTGCACTCAGACAAGCAGGCAACATACAATACATATAAATACAAATAAATTTTAAAACTTTAAAATAGAAAGATGGAGCCGGGCGGTGGTGGCGCACGCCTTTAATCCCAGCACTTGGGAGGCAGAGGCAGGAGGATTTCTGAGTTCGAGGCCAGCCTGGTCTACAGAGTGAGTTCCAGGACAGCCAGAACTACACAGAGAAACCCTGTCTCGAAAAACCGCGCACCAGGCAAATAATCTGCCAACAGAGCTATATCCAACCTTCCCATACCTTCTAAAGAAACACTGATGCCCAGGAGATGAGAAGATGGCTCAGTGGTTGAGTGCTGCTCTTTCAGAGGATGGGAGCTTGGTTCCCCACATCCGTGTATCAGGCAGTTCACTCCAGTGCCTGGGAATCTGATGCCCTCTTCTGGCCTCTTTGGGTACTACACTCACATGTAGCAAACACACACATACACACACATACACACACACACACACACACACACACACACAAACAACAAAACAAAATTTTAAAACCCCCAAATGATGGCCTTCTGAATGTGGTGATACATGTCCACCACTCAGGAATGGAGTCAGGAGAATCTGGAGTTCAAGGTCACCCTGAATGCAGTATGCCCTTTGCATAAAAATAGCCTGTTTTAGGTTGTCTAAAGTGCTGTGCTTCGTGGAATGTGAGCTAGAGGTGCAGGTATGGGGAAGCCAGGCCACTGCAGTAAGCACATCTAGATAGGCTATGCCACCGTCATGAGTGGGCAGCCTCACCTACCACTCACTCCTGGGCAAGTCATCATGCTGGAGAGTGGCTGTCTTGCTCTTAGGGGTTGACCTGGGATTTCTTTTAACAGAAAAGCTGTGCTCTCCCTGGGGTCGTATGGGGCTGGGAAGCTCTCATCTACCTTCCTTGTCTGCAGACCCTCCTGAATGATGACACTGGCTGGTGGCACATGACTCCTGTCACCCCACTTCTGTCTGTGAATGGGGGTAAGCCTTTTAATGGCCTCAGCTGTCAGCTCTGTGTTGGGAGTCTGCCAGCACATGTGGGTTTTTTTTTTTTTTTTAATTTTTATTTTAAGGCTAAAAACATTTTTTTTTTTAATGTATAGGAATGTTTATCTCCACATGCTGTTGAGGATGTGGAGAAAGAGGAACACTCCTCCATTGCTGGTGGGATTTTGCAAACTGGTATAACCACACTGGAAATCAATCTGGCAGTTCCTCAGAAAACTGGAAACAGTTCTATCTGAAGACCTAGCTATACCACTCCCGTGCATATACCCAAAAGATGCCCCATCATACCACAAGGACACTTGCTCCATCATGTTCATAGCGGCCTTATTTGTAATACCCAGAAGCTGGAAACAACCCAGATGTCCCTCAACCAAAGAATGGATACAGAAAATGTGGTTCATTTACACAATGGAATACTGTCCAGGTATTAAAAATGAGGACATTATGAATTTTACAGGCAAATAGATGGAACTAGAAAATATTATCCTGAGTGAGGTAACTCACACCCAAAAGGACATGTATGGTGTGTACTCACTAATAAGTGGATATTAGCCAAGAAGTACAGAATGCCCAGGATCCAACCCACAGACTGTAAGAAGTGTAACAAGCAGAAAGGCCCAAGTGAGGATGCTTCAATCCCACTTAGAAGGGGGAAGAAAATAATCACAGGAGGCAGAGGGAGGGAGGGACCTGGATGGTGGGGGGGGAGGGGGGAAGGGAAGAGGATCAGGTATGGGGGGAGGGCAGAAAAGAAGCCCAGAGGGCCAGGAGAAGGAGTGGAAATGAGCAGCCTGGGGGAGGGTGGTGAGGGGACCCTCTAGAAAGTACCAGAGACTCTCAGGACTCAATAGGGATGACCTTAGCCAAAAAGACCAACACTGGGGAGAGGCAACTTGAAGAGTCCACCTCCAGTAGACAGACAGAGGGACAGGGTGACTAACCCACAGTCAAAATTCCTGACCCAAATAAACCGCAGGGACAAAAGTGGAGAAGAGACTGAAGGAAAGACAGTCCAATGACTGGCCCAAACTGGGATCCATCTCATGGCGGGACACCAAAGCCTGGCACTATCACTGATGCTATGATGTGCTTACAGACAGGAGCCTGGCATGGCTGTCCTCTGAGAGATCCTACCAGCAGCTGACTGAGGTAGAAGTAAGTACACCCAACCATTGGACTGAAGTCAGGGACCCCCTATAGTTGAATTAGGGGAAGGACTGAAGAAACTGAAGGGGAGGGTAACCCCATAGGAAGACCAGCAGTCTCAACTAATCCAGACCCTAGGGAGCTCCCAGAGACTGAGCCATCAACTGGGAGCATACTTGGGCTGGTCCAAGGGCCCCCCCCCCCCCAGCACAAATATAGCAGAGGTCTTCCTGGTCAGGCCACAGTGAAAGATGATGTACTTAATCCCAGAGAAACTTGAGGCCCCTGGGAAGGGGGAGACCTGGATGGGGAACACTTTTAGAGGCAAGGGGGAAGAGAAATGGAATGAGGAACTGTGGGAAGGGGGACCAGAAGGGGATCAATGACTGGAATGTAAATAAATAAAATAATTTAAAAAGAAAAGACTGTGTATCTCTTTGCACATGCCAAGTGAGGACAGGTGCTCACAGAAGTCTGAAGAGTGTGTTGGGCCTCCTGGAGCTGGGGCTATGGAAGGCTGTGAGCAGCTCACCGTATGTCCCGGGAATTGAACTCAGCTCCTCTGGAAGAGCAGCAAGTGCTCTTAAATATAGAGCCATCTTTCCAGCTATATGATGCTTAGCTTAAATTATCAGCTTGATACAATATGGAATCATCTAGGAAGAAAAGTCTCATGAGGGATTGTTTGGATCAAGTTGGCTATGGCAGACTGTCTGTGGCAGACTGTGTTATATTACATTAAATGATGTGAGAAGACCGACCATTGCGGGCAGCACCATTCCCTATGCTTGGGGATGGGGGGGTGGGGTGGGGAACGCTTGACCGTGGAGTGTTTTGACCGTGGAGAGATGAGGCTGAGCACTAACATACGTGTGGTTTCACTCTCTGTCTTAACTATGCATGTGACCAGCTGCTTCGAGATCCTGGCACCCTGACTTCTCCACAGTGCTGGCTGTCTCCTGGAGTTATGAGCTCATGTAAATCCCCTCAGTTGCTTTTTGCATATTTTATCCTAGCAACTGGGAAAGAAACTACAGTACCCTCCATGGATGCCACACTTCCTCACTCTCAGCAGCAAGAATCGAATCCCTGCACCCCGCTCCACACTCTAGGAATGGTCCCCTCCTCCACATCCTTGTGGAGAGAAAGAGCTGCGCCCTGGCCACCATCCAGCAAGACTTCTCTAGGTGTCCCAGTAGAGCTCAATATGGGAAATGAAGCCTTCTGCCCCTCCTCCCACCTGAGGACCACACTTGAAGCACTGTAAGGTGTACAGGTAGAGAGCCCCACTGAGGCTGCCGCATGAGCCAGCCCAGGCGGCTGAGTGTCACCGTTAGACTTCTGCCTACCAGCAAGGCTATAACTCAGGCCACCCTTTGGAAGCACCGTCTTGTCCTTCTGAAGTCTCGTGGAGCTTAAGAAAAAAATGGTTTTATTCCTTAAAGACAAAAACTTTTTGGTTTTAATACATAAGTAAGTGAGTTCTTTGGCGGACTCCAGCTCCGCCTTCTGGCCAGGCCACTCCAGGAGCCTTAGGCCACAATTTCAGCCACCATAGCCGTGACCTGTTCAACTGCCGCTTCCAGTACCCAACAGGCCTCTGGAACTGAGGAAGCTGTGATGGAGAAAAGGCATGGGAGAGGCTGCCCAGTTTGTCTGAGGACAGGGACAGACAAGGCTACTTCCTTTGCTGTGGTCTGTCATTGGGCCAGGGAGGAGGCTGGGCCCAGCACACACTGTCAGTTCACTGTTGGCACCTGGCTGTGGTGGAGGCTGAACTCTTTGGCCTTGAGGCGAAGGCTGGCGATGCTGTTGGCCATGTTGACTCCAGGAGTTGCAGGACTTGAACCTCCGGGGCTGTAGGGAGGCACCGAGCTGGGGAGATAGGAAACACAAGACCCCACTGGTGGATCTGACCAGTCCTACTTCCTCTGAAGAACTCAGGGTAGCCCTGGCCAGGGTTACAGGGTTGGGGGAGGAGACAAGCATCCGGATGTAGCACTGGATCAAAAGAGCTTCCCCAGCCCACACCACTACAATCCCAACACCTCGGGGGCTGAGACAAGAAGATGACCTAGGTGACTGTGTGGAATGTTCACCTTTCACTTATCGGCATTCCTCTCTGGATTGAGACCCTCCTGAGAGTGGGACATATGCTTTGTCTCCCAGCACTGCTCTGTGCCCAAGTGCTTCTGGATGAGGATAAGTCAGGGAAGGCGGCTGGAGACTCGGGGGGCCCACAATACCCCTTCCCAGAGGCTCACAGCTCCTGCAGAGCCTGCTACACTGGTGAGGAGACAACTCCTGCGGCTGTAAGATCCGCTGGCCCAACTAGCATCCCCTCCTTCCTACCTTGGAGGGAGCCATTATTTTTAAAGAGTTATCTTATGTTTTATTATGAGTGTTCGCCTACATGTATGTCAGTATACCACATGAGTGCCTGGTCCTCATGGAGTCCAAAAGAGGATGTCAGATCCTCTGGACCTGGAGTTACAGACAGTTGTGAGCTGCCATGTGGGTGCTGGGAAGGGAACACAGGTCCTCCGCAAAGGCATTAACTACTGAGCCATCTTTCCAGCCCAAAGGAGCTCTATCTATCTATCTATCTATCTATCCATCCATCCATCCATCTATCTATCTATCTATCTATCCATCCATCTATCCATCATCCATCTATCCATCCACCTATCTATTCATCTATCTATCTATCTATCTATCTATCTATCTATCTATCTATCTATCATCTATCTCAACAATGTTACTCCTCTGCATGACTCTGGACCTTGCCAGGATCACAGGACAGAAAGACTTGCCCTCAGTACTCCCAGACTCTGTTTCCCTGTCTGGAGGATGGACAGAGTGTTGGGCCTAGCTCGAGACTCTTCCTGCAGCCTTCTCACTATCTCAGCGTGGAGCCTACTTTGCTCTTTTCCAGGCAGGCCTGGCTTCCTCCATCTCCACATGTGTGTGCAGACAGACATGCATACCAATACTTGTGTGGACACACACATGCTTTTGATCCCATGCATATGTGAGCACTCATATGCAGGCTCTTCAACATCCACATGCACTGACATGTATACACCGACTCATCCATACACCATCTAAACTCTTCAGTTCCCCAGAGAGGTGGCCTTAATGATCCCATGGGGGGGGTCTAGCTGCACCTGTTGATACAAAGGAGCCCCCACTCTCACCTGTAGGGGGATGATGCTGGCCAGGATAGATAATCTGGGCTCAGGGTGGTAGGTCGGGGGGCCACAGGCTGCTCAATGGCCGCCTCCTGGCCATAAGACTTGAGCAGCGAGGCAGAGCGGGTAGCCAGCATGGCACGTTCATTCCGGCGAAACTTGGCACGGCGGTTCTGGAACCAGACCTGAGAGGAAGAGCATGGCAAGCGGGATCTGGAAGACTTTGAGGGGACCTACATCCTTGTGGCTCTGAGAACAAGCTTGTGCTAGCCCAGACCTGAGCTGGTGGCTTCATTCTCTGACCCCCTCTTGCCTCTTCCTTTAGAATGGTGATGATCAAAAGTGCCTACGTTACATGCTGGGAAGTACGAGAAGACACATGAAAAAAACCCAACCCAATAGACAGGCGCTCCTTCAGGTCCTGTGGTCCCAAGGGGAGGTGGGCACACAGAACAGAGCTTTCTCAAAAGCTTCCCACAGGGCACTGCTCTAAGGTCCTCGCTGTGGGTGCGTGTGCTGTGTGCATGTGTACGTGTTCATATGCACTCACTCACGCACATGGGTGTGAGGCTGTCCATGGCCGGTGATCAGTATTGCATCCTTATTCCATTCCATGTGTTTTTCTTTCTATTTATTTGTTTTGTTTTGTTTGTTTATTGAGAAAGAGTCTCACTGAGCCTGGAGCTTGCCTGTTCTCGGCTGGCTGCCAGTGATCTCCCAGGATCCTCTTGTCTCCATCTCCCCAGCACTGTGGGGTGCACACTGCCTCCCTCAGCTTTTTACACGGGTGCTGGGGATTTGAACTCAGGCCCTCCCGCCATGGCAAGCACTTACCCATTGGTCTGTCTTCCAACCCCCCCCCTACATTTTTACATAAACACCAGCTCCTTGAATCACAGCATAGCCTGCACTGTAGATGCATCTACTCATTTGCAGGGTTAGTCACTAGCTTCATGAGGTTTCCATCTGAACTTCCTTCTCCTGGCTCCAGGTGCTCTGAGCTAACTGTCTCCACTGGCAAGTGCCTGTCCCTGGGCCAACGGTGGCCACCAGTCTGGATGTGGGCTCCCTGGAGCCTCTGGATGGACCCCACTTACTTGGACACGTGCCTCACTGAGGTTGACACGGCGAGCTAGCTCTTCACGCACAAAGGCGTCAGGGTAGTGTGTGCGCTCAAATACACGCTCCAGTGCCTGCAGCTGGCTGCTGTTGAACGTGGTTCGATTCCGACGCTGCTTCTTCTTTCGTTTGGTGGCGCTGCCACGGCCGGGACTGGAACAATCACCTGATGAAAGATGGAAGGTCAGTACAGTGTCTGCCCTGTACACACAATGTCCCCTGTGCCACACGGGGTCCCTGTGGCCCTGTCCAGGACCATCCATAGGATCAGTCATCTGCTCCTCTTACACTGCCCTTTCCTGAGTCTCCTTCTGCAGGTAGCCTTGGACCTGAGGGTAGGAACATAACCTCTTAGCTCACCTGCTATCTTTGTCTGTCCATCTACTCATCCACTCACCAGTCTGTCCCCCATCCAAGTATCCACTCACCTATATATCCATCTATCCAGCCACCTGCTAATTTATCCATCCATCTACCTATCCATATATCCATGCATCCATCCATCTACACACCTCTCCATATATCCACTCATATGCTTGCCTCTTAATAGAACCATCCATCCATCTATCTATGCACCTCTCCATATACCTACCCATCCATCCACCTATTCATCCACCCATCCATCCACTTACCCATCCATCCATCCACTTATCCATCCACCCATCCATCCACTTATCCATCCACCCATCCATCTATCCATCTATCCACCTATCCATCCATTCATCCATCCATCCATTAATCCATTATTCATTGATTTGAGACACTGTCTTTCTCTGAACTAGACCTAGACAGATTTTGTGGCCCCAAATCCCCAGGATCTGCCTGTCTCCATCTGGACCCCTGTGCTGCAGCTACAGACAGGTACCTGGCTTTTCACATGGGTGTTGGGGACCTGAACTCAGGTCCTCATGTTTGCAGAGCAGGGACTTTACCCACTGAGCCAACTCCCAGCTTCTAAAATGTGTGCTTTAATAGCCAAGACACCATCTCTTGCCATGATGCCATGTCCAGTTGACACAGGAAGCTGTGAAGCAGAGCAAAAGCCCAGGCTCCCCCGTCCTATGACCCATGGTTTATAAGACTACAAAATACAAAATTTAAGAGCCAACAAGCACACAGCCATGCCCTGTGTGCTGCGGCTTTGCGTGGTCTGTTTCACTTACTAATGTTCTGGAGCCTTCCATCTCTGTTCTGCACACTTAACTCTGCTTTCCCTCCTGTCCCTCCCTCTTTTGCTCTAACCCTCCAGCATTGTCTTTTCAAGTATAATACAATATGTGTAGTATTTTCTCTCTCATCTAAGGATTTGGTTTGCACTATCCGTGCTTTTCCCCGGGTAACAAGCCTTCCGGAGCTCAGTTATTCAGTCAGTGAACAGAATCTAGCACCTAGTCCCTACACAACTGTGCTGCAGACTGTTAAAGGGCCCTCATGGTCGATACTTGGTCCATTTAGAGTCTTTGGAAGCTAAAAGAATATTCAATAAATTGCCCCGTTGTAAACAGGAGCGTTCAGATTTTTGCTATAAATGTTTGCTGCAGATTCCTAGAGGTGGGAGTTCTGGCCAATGATGTGCCACTGCTGCTGCGTGGGAGTCTGCTCCTCAGCCATTGGAGCCTGCCATCAGGCCATCTTTGGGATTCTGATCCATATCTTGTGTTGCTTCAAAAACCCTGTGACTTAGTGGTGGAGCGCATGCCTGGCATGGGGAAGGCCCTGGGTTTCGTCCCTAACACTGCAGAAGAGAGACCATTAGTTGGGGTGGAAGGAAATGACAACTGAGAGGTCAGCAAAATAGCTCAGTGACTAAGGGGACCTATAGACAACCCTGAGATCAATCCCCAGAACCACATGGTGGAAGGAGAGAGCTGACTCCCTGAAAGATGTCCTCTGACCTTCACCACACACACTCACTGTACACCCACACACCCACACCCACATACCATGTATATGTATGTGTATGTAATGTATGTGTATATGATGTGTATGTGTATATGTAGGGGGTGGCAGGCAAGGGCAGTGTTTCTCTGTATAGTCCTGGCTTTCCTGGAACTCACTCTGCAGACCAGGCTGATCTTGAACTCACAGAGATTCACCTGAGTGCTGGGATTAAAGACCTGTGCCGAGGTATGCCCCTACTTCCGGCTGATCACTTTTTACTCATCTCTTTATTCTCAATCCTGAGGATGGAACCAGGGCCTCACGCTGGGCAAGCACTCCACCACTGAGCTACAGCCCAGCCCTGCAGACCTTTTTCCTCACTGGTGCTACTTGGACTAACAGAGGAGTTAGGGATGCAGCAGTGTGCTCCAGCACACCCGCCAGCGTGCCCCTCCACCCGCCCCCGGCTGTCCCCGTGTCCAGGCATCGCATCCTGTGTTCCAAAATGGCAGCGGCAGCTAGGCCGAGGGACCCCAGAGTATCAGATGAGCAGGAGCTTACACTCAGAGTTTCCCCTCTTTGGGAAACACTTGCAAACATGTAAGGGGAGAGGCTGGGAATGCAGAATGGCTGGTGCAAGCTGGCCTTGTCACCTGTTCCCTCCCCCTGCTTCCTTGTCACTCCACACCCCTGTCTGGCCTTAGGAGAAAGAGCTAAGATGGATGAGTGTGCCTGGTGCCTGGGACTGTCCCCATTCCCCACCCCTATCCCACCCCACCTCGCCCCCACCTCACCCATCCCCTCCCCCACTCCACCCCTTGACAGGAAAGAAATCCTAAACCAAAATAACTAAGGCCCGGGTGCTAAAAGTCAGGTGGTGAGCAAGATCCCAGAAGTAGAGATGGAAGCCTCTGGAACGTGAGCCATCCCTAGAGTTGACTTCCGCCCTCCTTCAGGCAACGCCACTTGGGCACACACCCAATGCAGGAGGCATTTCAGCCAAAAAAGGAAAGTTTTTCGGGAAGTTTCTGTGCAATTGGACACTGGGGGTGTTTAAATGAAAACAGTTTCTTCAGGTTTCGCCTCACTGAGCGGTGGAGGACCCAAGATGCTGGCAGTGACTCAAAGTAATGACTCTCAAGTCCCAGGCTCTTCCCCGATGCCAGCAGGGGTCCCCAAGGGGCTTTAGCCATTGTCCCCCAGGGTCATGACAGACAGCAAGATGGTTGGACACAGATCACTCCAGCAAAACCAGTCCAGGCCAGAAATGATTGTAGAACTTCTCACAGAAGCCCAGCATGGTGTGGTGGTGAGGTGCGGAGCCACTTCATACTTGGAGAAACTGAGGCTCTAGGCTCTTTCAAGTCTGTGTGCTTGGAGTTGGGAGCCTCCCTCCACGACAGACTTGAGCAGCGTCTTGCTAAAGGAAATCTTACTGGGAACCTGGGGACAGCAGCTTGCTCTAGAGCACAAGTTGATGTGAGTCCTCAGTGCCGAGGGCACAGCCAGCCATCGCTCAACAATTGAGCTCTCCTGCTCTGTGTGACAGCCTGGAACTCTGGCCTCTCTAGTGTACAGTGGTGGATGGACTTGGGACTCAGCCACTACTGAGTCCAGGCAGTAGCCCCAAGAGGTCACAGCCCTGAGCCCACAGCTCTGGCCCAGTGAGGGCTGCTGTTTCTCCTGTTTGTTACAGGTTCCTTCTCTGCCTCCTGAGAACAGGGATTCTCTCTAGGCTCCATGCTTGGCTTCATGTATTTGGAAAATAAATAAATGCTCTCTGAGCTCCAGGCCATTGGCGTGCGTCCTGTCTCATCCCGGCGCCTTCTCCACAGCTGATGCTCACTGGGTGGGCTGCATCCCAGGAGAGCTGTGTGCAGTCTCCTTTGGTTCCCAGACCACTCTTTGCCCCCCTCCCATTAAATATAAAGACAATGGCTGGCCCTGTTATCACATGTGATTAACACATTTAAAGATCATCGTGAAAGACACAAATTCAAAGTCAGCCTTGGCTACAGAGTGAGTTCAAGATCAGCCCACAGAAGTTAGTGAGAATCCGACTCTAAAGGAAAAGAAGGGTTTAGGACAAGGCTCAGTGTTGGACTGTGCACTCAAACGGAGCCTGGTTCCACCCCCAAGAACAGACAATAAAATAAAAGCAAAGGAGGGTGCAAACGGAAAATCTACAGAGCCCAAATCACTCCCATCAGCACCCACTGCTCTGTGTTCTGTGGAGACTGGGTCAGAACCTTGAGACAGGAGGCTTGCTGAGGCCTTTGGTCTCTTATAACCAAAGTGACACTGTTCCCAATGACATCACAATGACACAGTGATGGACGCACATGGCATTTATTTGGCCGACTGAGACCCATTTAAAAGCCCTGCTCTCTGCCAAGCATCCAAGTCCTTCTCTCCCCTTCCTGTGCCCATGACTTTTCTTACTCCCTGTAATCTAAGGGTCTAAATAGCCTGGAGGGAATTAGCTGAGAATTCTTCAGAAGACAAATAAACTCAGCCTGTCCATCCATCCTTTCTCAAGAGCCATGGACACTGCAAACAGTCATTTGTGCCTGACCCCTGGGCTGTGGCAAGCTCCAACTCAAATAAATAACTTTTATTAATTAGCATTCATTCTGACCAAAAAGGCTCCATCCCCCGTGATTTCTGCCAACACGATCAGAAAAATAAACCACTGGTCTCTGGGACCTTGACTCGGATTTAACAAATTAACACGAGGCCTTTCTCAGAGGAGGGGTGGGAAGCTACAAGAACAGTATGTAGTACATATTACAGACAAGGATAGAGCAGGCAGGGCTGGGGGTGCCATAGAGTGTGGGACTTCGTTGAGGTTTCAGGAGTCCTTGGTGGAGACCACGGTTCCTTTGAAGGGTCCCTAGAGAAGAAAGCCACATCTTTTGCCCTGGGTACTACAAATTGAACAGGAAGGGAGAATGTTCCATTAGCAGGAAGAGGGCTACTGGGTTGGGCTTGGCTCCACGGCAGAGTTACTTAACACAGGTGAAGCACTGGGATCCGCCCCCACTACTACTTAAACCGGGTGTGGTTGTGCACACGGGTCACCCCAGCATCGGGAAAGGAGAGGTTGGCAGGGTCGGAAGTGGCACGTCTTCATGCCCCCCAGGTTTATGGTTTCTCAGGACTCAGCACACCAGAACCAAGAGCTCCTGGTCACACAGATGGGCAACTTGGTCTCCATTCCTGTGACCCCACCCTCAGTCCTACTGTGGAAGGTGAGGCACCTGGGGAACTGAGGAGGCTGTAGGGTGGAGGCTGCCCCAGCTCCAAATCCAGTCTGAGAAGGGGCGCATGCTTTGGACTGGTTTTAATCTAAGTCTGATGGACAATTGCCAATTTAGCAAAGGACCTACATTTAACAAGGGCTGGCATTGCCTGCTAACTGCCTCCAGACCAGGACACAGATGCCTAAGGGAGTCCTGGGGGCTTTCCTCTCCCCTGTGAGGCCTGGAGCCTCCAGAGTACAGGCGGGTGAGCTGAAGCTGGACCAGACACCAGGGCTATCTAATTTCATGTTGGGTTTTGTTGTTTTTCCTCTGTTTGCCTGTTTTGGGTAGGGTCTCGGGTGGTCCAGAATGGCCTCAAACTCAGTTTATAACTACGGCTGGACTTACAAACCTGTGAGCTAACATATCCAGCTTTTTTTGTCTGTCTGTCTGTCTGTCTGTCTGTCTGTCTGTCTGTCTTTGAGACAGGATCTCACTGTGTAGCCCTGGCTGTCCTGGAACTCACTCTGTAGACCAGCTGGTCTTGAACTCAGAGATCTGCCTACCTCTGTCTTGCAAGTATTAGAATTAAAAGTGTTCACCACCTATGCCCAGCTTCAGTTATTTTGTTAATACCTATTTTACTTTTAAAGATGTGCATGTGTGTGTCATGTGTGGGAATGCCTGAAGAGACAAGATGAGGATGTCTGAATCCTTGGAGCTGGAGTTACAGGACGTTGTGAGCCGATGAATACGGATGCTGAAACTGAACTCAGGTCCTCTGGGAGAGCAGTGAGCACTCTAACCACTGAGCCGTTTCTCCAGCTCAGTGTTTTGCTTTGCTTGTCTTTTGAGAAGGGTCTCTCTCTAAAGCTCAGACTGGCCTCAAACTCATGGCAATCCTCCTGCCTCACTCAGGGATTATAGGCACAAGCCATATGCCTGCAAAGGCTTGGTTTGAGCAAATCCAAAGCCAGCTCTAGATCCCCTATTCCTCAATTCATCTTCTAAAAGGCTCGGAGTCCAAAGGGGTCTTAGAGGTCATCAGCAAAGCCCCTTATTTGCAGATGGGGAAACTGAGGCATGGCTTGACCAAGGGCTTTCCCCAAGAGAGTAGGTCCCCAAGCTCTGTTTTCCTGGACACTCAAGAACAAAACTATACCATCCCAGTCTCTTTGCCAGAGATTCCTGGGGGTGTTGCAGAAAACTGAGTTATAGCCTAGCAATTGGGCCAGGGCTCGGCAGCCATCAAGACAATACATGTTGCCCCTTCCAGAGCATCCAAGAAGGAAAAAAATTAGCCATTGAGTGTGCTGGGTTGAGAGACTCTCCCTTGAAGGTCCTGTATTCCTCCTGTCCTCTGGGACAATGTTCCCACCTCCTCCTCAGGCAGCCAGGGCTTTCCTGGAAGCTTGCTGAGTGTGGGGATACATCCCAGACCACTCCCCCACCTCCTTCCCCAGGAAGACCTGTTTGCATCCCATTAAGAACAGGATGAAGGGTCCCATCCAGATGCTCCCTAGGACCTACTCCCCAAACCCAGATTCTGGCCCCAAGACCCCCATCCTTCTGGTCCTGCCCTAGTTATGGCCCACCCAGCTCTGTCATCCCATCCCAGGCCGGTGGGACCTACTGTGACCCTGACCGTTGGACAGCCCTGCCCTCCCAGAGGCCAAGCTCCAGAGTAAGACTGGAGGTTTCCATGACCCAGTTGTGAGTCCCTGCAAGGCAGAAAATTTGCTTTGCAAGCTTGGCCCAGCCCTGCCAGGCAAGGCTCCAAGGGCCTGCTCCAGCAAGACTCTGTGCCCCGCCTCCACAGCAGGGGCCTGTGGTCAGGACTGGACTGTTCCCCAGCCCTATTTGTTTGGCTCTCACCTCCTCTCACTGCACTGTTGACGCTGGGGTTATGAGCCTCTCCTAGAATGTGGAAGGCCTCACTATTAAACCCAGTCTACAGTATGAGATGGTGAGGATCAGAGAGGTAATGTAACAAACCCAGGCCAAACAGCACTGGGATCTTATTTAGTTTTTCTGTCCATTGAGTTGCTATTAAAACAGAAGGATTCAGAGTTCTATCCAGGATGTGGGTACCTACATGGAGGATGCATAACGTCTGCACCAAAGAAGCCATTTTCCAACATCTCTAACTCGTTCCCAGTCACAGCCTCACAAGTCTGCTACCCTTGGCTCTAGGAAGTGCCCCCCTGATCCACTTCCTCATGGACCTCCTATTAATGCTGCGTTTGTGATTCAAGGTCCAGGAGCAGGGCACTCTGCTTCCCAAGAACATCCTGCTCACTCTTTCAGACTGGACCTCATTATGCAGGCCTGGCTATCCTGGAACTCACTATGTAGACCAAACTGGCCTTGAACTCACAGAGATCTGCCCACCTCTGCCTCCCAAGTGCTGGGATTAAAGGAGTGAGCCAACACACTGATTCACTCTCCTCTTTAGAGCCAGGGTCTAATGTGGCCCGGGATGCCTTCCATCATGCAGCCGATGACCTGGAACTTCTGGCATTCCTGTCTCCACCTCCCCAGTGCTGGAATTGCAGGCACATGCTGATTTATGTGGAGCTGCAGATGGGTCAGGGCTTTGTGAGTGTCCCGCTAGCACTTTCCCAACTGAGCTACGTCCCAGGCCTGACTCTGTCCACTCTTAAAGCAGCTTCCCAGCTGTGATCCAGGCCTTCCACAGCAGGGCTCACCTTAAACCTTCCAGATTCTTCTGAGGGGCACCCACGGCATTGGATTCTACCAGTACTATTTTCCTTATCAAAACAAAACACCCAGCCTTCGATCAGAGTGTGGCGATGCATGCCTTTAGTGCCAGCACTCAGGAGGCAGTGGCAGGCAGATCTCTGAGTTTGAGAACAGCCTGGTCTACAGAGTGAGCTCCAGGACAGCCAAGGCTACACAGAGAGACAATGCCTCAAAGACCAAAAACAAAACAAAAAGAAGAAGGAGAAAGAGGAGGAAGAAGAGCAGGAGAAGGAGGAGGAGGAAGAGGAGGAAGAGGAGGAAGAAGCCGCTGCCATTGGGGCCGGGAGACACTGAGTGGAGAAAATGGTTGTCATGCCAAACATGAGAACTTAAGTTCAGATCACAGCATCCAGGTAGAAAGCTGCAAGTGACCTCTCATGGCTGTCACCCCAGGGCTGTAGAGGGCAGAGACAGGAGGATCTTCCGGCTTCAACCACTGGAGGATGAATTCTAATTGATTCAAGAGAAGTGTGTCTGCACATGCCTGTGATCTCAGAACTCAGGAGGTGGAGGCAGGAGAATTAAGAGTTCAAGGTCATCCTTGGCGATATAGGGGGTTTGGGCCAACCTGGGCTATATGAGGTCCTATCTCAAGACAAAACAAACTATGGCTTATCTATTATGAGTATTCGCTGCTCTTCCAGAGAACCAGAATTTGGTTCCTAGCACCCACTAGCAACTCGCAGCTCCATGGATGCCATGCCCTCTTCTGGTCTCTCTGGTTTTACTGGGGTGAGAGGGATGGCTCAGCAATTAAGAGCACTTCTTACTCTTGTTTGCAGAGAACCTGGGTTCGATTCCCAGCACCTGCATGGTGTCTCACAACCATTTTCCAGGTTCCAGGAGCTCCTGTGCCATCTTCTGGCCATCAAACATGCACATGGACATACATACACGCAGGCCAACATTCACACTTAAAATAAAATGAATAAGCCTAATACATTTTAATTGGTTAATAATTAATTAAAAACAAAGAATGCAAACCTAATTCCTCCGCTTAAAAGCAGGCCATGTCTCACGGCCTTAGTAGCCACCTGTGGCTAGGTTTGTGCAGGATAGAAAAAGAAGTTTTCATTATTGCAGAAAGCAACAGAGAAAGGGGCTCTAGAGACCAGATTCTCTTTTTTAAGGAGAAGAAACAACGGACAACAGAGGCCCCTGTCTCTACATGCCTCGCCATGGTAAATACTTGTTATTTGTTTCATTCGCTTCCTGTCCTGTGTCCCTTGCCACACAGCTATCACGAATCTTACCACATATGTGAGACACACACACCCTTTTATTCTTTCAGTTATCAGGTCAGGACTCAGAGCAGACATTCCAGGTACAAGGTGTACATATGCTCGGGCTGTGCACTGCACAACTCCAGGACCGTCCCACCGATCGTCCCCTGTAGCCACACAGTGGGTACCACATGTTCAAGTTCAATGGCTGCATTCAAGACCTGGCTTTGCCTGCCAGCTCTGTGAGTGCAGAGCTTCGATTTTCTGAGCCACAGGCTCCTTACTAGGGATAAGAACCATGGTCTCTAAGACGTACTCACATGCCTGGTACCGAGGAGGGTATAGGTTTTATTCTGTCAATTTTTATCTTAACATCTCATGGAGTTGATTCAAGGTGACAAGGGGGACATCAGACTTCTCAAAGCAATCGGCATAGAACTAGGCAGACGCAGGCGCCTGACACTCAGTCTCCACTCCACACCTGCCGGGTGTCCTAGCCTCTTCACAGTCCCTGCAATCGATGGCCTGATTTTCCTGTGGAGACTTTGCTTAACCAGTCCATCCCTCTCCGTGGACACTTAGGATGCTTCAAGATTGTTCTCGTGTTAAAGAAAAAGCATTCCTTCCGTTGGCTTGTCAAGAACAGTTGACAGGAGGCCTCTCATCCACATCCCTACCCCCAGCATTTTCCGATGGCCAGCTGTTCAGAATGAGCTAGCCCACAGAAGTCTGAGGAGTCACTGAGCTTATTGGAGAAAAATGCTGGATACTTGGGCTAACCTATGGGGTTCGAATCCCAGACTCACTCACTGCTGGGAGACTAGGAGTGAGTGTTCTGAGCTTCAGCCTAGCAAAAAGGACAGCAGGAATCTCCCCATCCACCCCCCAATACAAGGGGATGAATGAATAAACTCGTGTTCTTAAAACAGTGCCTGGGACACAGAACTCTCTTGTTGGCATGTTTATTTATCTAAAGGTGTTATAAACACCTTTGTTCCTCCAAGTTAAGCAGCCATGATCTTACAAGGGAGGAGGCTGGGCTTGTTGGCTGTTGACAGTGCCTCAAAGAAGGAATAAGGTCATTGGACCCTCTCCTGAGTGGTCCAGCCTTCCCACCAGCCATTTGTAAGCAATTTTGCAATAATAGCTCATGGCCCTGGGGCAGAGGCTCCAAAAGGTCAGAGAGTTCATAGGTTGCAGGAGATTAAGTGTGTGTGTCCTCCATGTATGAAGCTATGGGAAGCCATCATCCTTGCTGGATGTGGCTGTTTCGAGGTCCCCGCACTTCCATAAGCAACCTCTCACGCACGCTCTGTAAGTAAGCCCTATACACTTATTGGTTCCCCGAGGTGAACTTGGGTTTAACCAATCTTATGAGGAAGGGGTAGGTGTTGCTTACATCTCCTCAAGGAAGAAATTCCAGAAACACTCACATTTGCCATGCCTGTGCAAACTTTAGGCAAGTTACTTTAATGGCCTTCTCTAAATGGCTGTTTCTAATGTGGAATTTGCAGAGAAAAAAGTGCCAGGAACAGAGGTCTCACTCCTAGGTGACTCTTAGCATCTCAGAGATCAGCTCTCTTCTTCCTATGATACTTCACGGCTGAAGGAATGGAACACACTCACACACATACATACATACACATGTGCATGCTCACATACATACATGCACATACACACACAGACACACACATGTGCACACAGATACAGACACACACAATGCACACATACACACACAAACACACAATGCACACATATACACATAGACAAACATGCCTACACGTGCATGCTCACATACATAATGCACACACACATGCACAAACAATGCACACATATACACATAGACACACACATGCAGACATGTGCATACTCACATACATATATGCACACACAATGCACTGATATATACACATGCATATATGTGCATGTTCACATACATACATACATGCACGCACACATTTGCACACATACATGCACACACACAGAGCGAGCCCACCAGCTTCACTGATTTCCTGAAGTCTGATGCTAAGCACCCAGTTCCCAGAGCCCCCAGACACAAACTGGATTCCATCTCTAAACCATCTTTCCCTCCCTGCCTCCACCACCTCTGCTCTTTGGGCCTCAGTTTCTCCGGGAAGTGAGCCCATGAGTCCTCTAAGGTTTTGGGAAAGGTATAGGGGTTGCTGGAGTTCTTGGATTTTGGACTGTCCCCTGCCATGGATGCTTGACCCCTGCAAACGCCTAGGGTGACCCCACCTAACAGAATCAAGAAGAAATTGGCCTGTTGGGTAGAGGCGGGCAGCCCTCCTTCCCCTCCTACATCAGAACCAGGGAGCTTGGAGTCTCCTCAGGACTGGACCCTTCTTTCCCAACCACTCACTGGAAAGAGATGCAAACCACTGCACTTCCTTCCCCTAAGAAAAAGGCAAGCACCTCTTCTGTAGCTGAACTGGACTGCCCTGGCCTCCCTGGAGATGAATTTTACCCGCATTGTTTTCTTCTCTCCTCTATCAACCTAGGATATAGTATCCCAGCAGATCACACTCGGGAGCCCTGGGAGCCCAGAGACCACCATCCCAAAGCTAGAATGAGGGCATCAGTGTCGGGGCCGCAGGTGTGTCGCCGGGCCAGGCCTCAATGAGACCCCTTGTTCTGGTCTGGTGGATGACAGACAAGCTCATGGCAGAATCGGAGTTTCAAAGCCGCACCCCCCCCTCCTTCCCTTTCCAACTGGCGGGCCCCTAAGATGACTCAGCTTTGAAACAGCTTATGCAGGACTTAAGCAAAACAAACTCTGGGGGCGTGAGGGTCTCCAGTCCTCCAGGAGCAGGAACGGTTCGGGGTTGGCTTTTGGGTCGCCCCTTCCCTCAGCTGGTCCCGGGTCCAGTTCTCGCCACTCCGGCCTGGGGTCGCAGGACCCCGGGGACCGCGCCCGCAGCCGCCTGCCATGTGCGCGCCAGGCTGAGCGTGCGAGCCGCCGGGGCGGCCAGGGCGGCGCCGCCACATCTGGTTCCAGGCGCGGCCCTGGCGCCGGCCTCGCCGCAGCCCCGCGGCCCAGACACCGTTAACAGCCTGGCGCGCCCCGCCCTGTCGCATCCCGGGTACCACCGTCACCATCCCCACCCCACCCCCACGGTCCAGGAAAGGAAACTGAGGCTGGGAGGACATATGGAGGAAAGGTACAGCATAGGCACTGGACTAGACAGCATCCTTGGCTATAAGACACCCAGTCACCCCAAAGTGACAGCCATGCAGCCCCTCTTTCTCCGGGACCCTTAGCCCCTGCGCCTAGAGGATGTGAGGTTTCCTGGGATGCTCCAGAATCTGGGTAACCAAACACCATCCATTCCCCAGCAGGGTCCCAGAGCACAACCAGGTTCATTGGTGTTCCTGAGAGTTGCCCCGCCCTACAAAGGCCTTTCTGGCCATCAAAGGACAAACCTAGTTGGTCTTTAGAGGAGACTGATCTTTAGGGGTAATCCCTCACACTCCAGTATCTGGTGATAGATTGCAGTGAGCTACAATGAGCTACTGACTGGCACTCCTGGAGCCTCTGGCATCCCCCCCCCCCCCCCCCCCCCGCAGTACACATGTGCGCTTGCAAACTGCAAGGGTTTCTAGGCTCTGGGTCCTGCAATCCTTCTACAGAGGGGCTTTATAAGGAGGTGTGCCCACATCAAAGCCGGCACTCACCTTTTCCTGAGCTGCATAACTGGCAGAACAGAAGAACCTGGTTCCATTCATTCACCCATAAAGCCACTTGCTCGCCCAGGAATGAGAAAGTCTGGATTGTAGAACAAAACTAATTTGCAGACTTCTGAGCAGGGAAGAGGCTCACCAGTCGCCCTGAGACCCGTATGCACAGAGACATTTTTTACTTTCAGTTGAATTCACCTGCAGGTTGTGAGTTGGTCTGAGTCGTGTTCCCCTTGACTGAAGCTCTAAGATGTGGGACCGAGAGGGGGCATGGAGACGTGTGTGTGTGTGTGTGTGTGTGTGTGTGTGTGGCAGGCTGAGGTAACTGACCATCAGGGACTTTACAGCCAGGACCACTCATCAACTTATCTGTCACCTCCTCATCCTGGCTCTCCAGAAAGGCCACTTTATGTGGTTTCTGGGGACTGAACTTGAGTGGTCAAGCTTGTGTGGCAAACAATTTAACCCTCTGTACTGTAGAGGGCCTGTGGCAGAGTCTGACCACTGAGCTGAACCCTGTCACCTTGCCTAACTTCCACGCCATGCCTCTTAGATGGGAAGCTCTCAAGGGTGTGCAGACGGCTGGCATCCTTTCTGAACTGAAGGGCTGAGAACGCCCCCTACGGAGTAAGCTTGGGTCCTCAGGAGTTCTGGCCTGAGCTGGCCCTGCCCACCTGCCTTTAGAGTGTGGAGAATCTCCCTGCGCTGCAGGGTCACCCCAAAAGCTTCACTGTAGGTGCTTTGGACCCATCTTAGACCTCTCTGAGCTAGCCTGGATACACTCCCATCACACACACACACACACACACACACACTAATAGCAATAATTTTTAAATAATTTTTTTTTTTACAAAATTAAATGGTAATTGGGGCCGGGAAGACGGTCCCACAGGTAAGACTGCTGCACAAGTGTGGCCATGCCAGTCCATGCCAGTCCATGCCAGTCCATGCCAGTTCAATGCTTAGAATTCACATTTAAAAACAAAAACAAAACCCACAAGCACTAGTGTTTGTCTGTAACCCAGATGGAGGGCAGAGTCATCGGGACCCTCATGGACCAGCCAGCCTGGGCTCTGTGCAGACAAGACAAACCCTCCCCGGTGGAAGGAGGGAATGGCCTCTCGACAGTTGCCCTCTGACCTCCACGTGTGCGCAGAGGCATGTGTGTGTCCACAGTCATATACATAGTAAACATTTTTTGCTTTGTTTTCCAAGATAGGGTCTCACCATGTAGCCCTGGCTATCCTGAAACTCACTCTGTAGACCAGGCTGGCCTAAAACTCAGAGATCCACCTGCCTCTGCCCCCAGCCCCTCCTCCCCCCCAATGCTGGGATTATGTCGTAAGGACAACATAAACATTTAAAAAAAAAAACAATTTGGGAAACAACGGGGCGTGGGGAAGGTCTGCAGACACATCATGAAAGAAGATGTCAGATGCAAGATGGGCAGGAGGGACTTAAGCAAAGGCACTGAAAACCAGGAGGCTGGGATACAGCACCACAAAGGACCAAACGCAGAACTTGACATCATCGAGAACAGGCAAGCAGGGGCAAAGGCAGTAGTCGAGGCTGCTGGGAGGTGAAATGGTATCCCCACTGTAGAAAAGAGCCTGGCTAGCCCTGTGCGCCTTTGATCTTCCTTCCTCCCTTCTTCCTCTCTGCCTCCTCACTTCTTTTTTTGGTGAAGGGGGTCTCAAGTAGCCCAGGCTAGCCTCAAACTCCCTCATGTAGCTTAAGATGACCTTGAACTTCTGATCCCCCTGTCTTTACCTCTTGAGTGCTGAGGTTACAGGTTAGCTCCACCTCACCCAGCCATTGGTTGCTAGGGATGAACCCAGGACACCCTTCCTGCTACCAAGAACCCTTCAATTCCCTTCCTCTCCTCTCCCCTCCCCTCCCCTCCCCATTCCCTCTCTTCTTTTTTTCTGAGACATGGCTTTGCCCAGTATCCCTGATACTCACTGTGCAGACAGGCCAGCTCACAACTCCTAAGTCTCCTGCCTCAGACTTCCAAGTGCTGAGATTACAGGCTGCATTTCCATATTTGCCTATTTCCCCCCTTCTTTTCTTTTAGACTACAAAAGACAAATTTATTAGTCAGACTGCAAGAGAACAGGAGTGTGGAGAGGGTGGGGCGGCAGCGGAACTCCTAGTCTGCAAGTTTCTCCCTGAACTCTATACTGCCAAATTCAGCCATCACCCTGGACGAGATCAACTGTGAGCTGACGTGTCCACACACCAACACCTACACAAGGACACCCACAGCACTCTTGCTCACAACGTCATGAGCTTGGACCACTGAGATGTCTGACATGAGTCTTTGAACAACCCATGATGCAGGCTGTCACTCACACTGGAAAACCAGTGTGAGAAAACCACTGGAAAACCACTCACCTGAGAAACCAGGTGTTGTGGGTGCCCCCACAATCCCTGCACCAAGGTGGAGAAAGGGTCATCCTGGGCTAGACCGTGCATTCTAGGCTAGTTTGGGCTAGCCTCAAAATACAAACATAAAAGTGTCAGTTGTGGGCTGGTGTGATGGTTCAGTAGGTTGGCAGCCCTGAAGACTTGAATTTGATCTTTAGAACCCACAGAAAGGTGGAAGGGAACAACGACAACCCCACAGACTTGTCCTCTGGCCGCCATACTCTTGCTGGGGGCACAAACACACACAACAATAATAATACTTTAAAAATTCCAAAGCCAGCCATGGTTATGAATGTTTGTAATCAGAGCATGAAGGAGCTGGAGGCAAGGGGATCACCACACCTTTGAGGCCAGCCAGGGTTACCCAGCAAGACCTGTCTCAACAACGAAGATGACACAGGGCTGGAGCGACAGCTGAGCCACTAAGAGCCCTCACTGCTCTTGCAGAGGACCTGAGTTCAGTTCCCGTCAGCCCTTCAGCCAACTGACTCCCGAGGCCTGTAATTCCTGCTTCAGGGGGTCCAAAAGCCCTGGCCCCCAAGAGCTCGTGCACACACACGTGCAAGGCAAACAAACACATATGCAAATAATTAACTAAATTGTTTGAGGAGGAGGAAGAGGAAGATGGCAATGACGTGAAGGAGGAGCCTTACACTCATGCCAGGGAGAGAAAGGAACCCTCTCTCCCCGTCCAAGTTTCCCAGCGGAATGATGCAAAACTGTGCATTATTACAGGTCAGAGGTTCCCAGGAAAGAGAAGGGAGTGGGAGGAGCCTAAGCAGTGGTTTTCGGGGCAGTGACATCACAATGGTAGACACCCATCACACATCTGTCTGACCCAACAAAGCCCCACACCAGGGTGACCCCGCCTGACTGTGGACACCTGGTGGTGGTGTGCCCTGTGAAGGTCAGCTGATCACCTGACAGGGTGTATGGGGGGGGGGGCTGTGGGAAGAGGCAGGAGGGGTGTGAGAAATCTACTTTCGAAAAACAAAAAGTCTGCTTAGCAGACCTGATGGTACAGGCCAGGAACCCCAGACTCTGTGTCCAAAATGGAAAAGGGAGAAACATCTATTTAAAGGGGGGAGGAAAGAGGACTCTGTCTGGCAGTGAAGCTCAGTGGTAGTGCACTTACCCAGCATGCATGAGGCCCTAGGTTCTACCCACAGAACCAGCACAGTGCGGGGGGTGTGTGTGGGGGGGGGAGACAATGTCTTTTTTCAAATAATAAAGTTCTACCCATGAAATTTTCAACCCAAAATTTATCCCGTCTACAAGAAATGCAGGCACGAGCCAGGCAGTGGTGGCGCACGCCTTTAGTCCCAGCACTTGGAAGGCAGAGGCAGGCAGATTTCTGAGTTTGAGGCCAGCCTGGTCTACAGAGTGAGTTCCAGGACAGCCAGGACTACACAGAGAAACCCTGTCTCGAAAAAACAAACAAAAGAAGGAGGAGGAGGAGGAAGAGGAAGAGGAAGAGGAAGAAGAAGAAGAAGAAGAAGAAGAAGAAGAAGAAGAAGAAGAAGAAGAAGAAGAAGAAGAAGAAGAAGAACTAAGAAGAAATAATGCAGGCACAAGGGATGGAGCAGAGATTGAGGGAATGGCCAACCAAAAACTGGCCCAACTTGAGCCCTATCCCATGGGCAAGCACCGATCCTTGACACTATTAATGATACTGTTATGCTTACAGTCAGGAGCATGTTGTCCTCTGAGAGGCTCCACCCAGCAGCTGACTCAGACAGTGGATGGAGCTTGGGGACTCCTATGTTAGAATAGGAGGAAGGATTACTGGCCCTGAGGGGCACAGGAACACCACAGAAAACAACTAACCTGGATCCCTGGGGCTTTCAGAGACTGAATTACCAACCTAGAACATACATGGGCTGGACCTAGGTCTCCCAGCCCATATGTAGCAGATGTACAGCTTGACCTTCCTGTGGGTCCTGAACTACTAGAGTGGGGGCTGTCCCAAAAGCTGTTGCCTGTATGTGGGATATGTCCTAGCTGGGCTGCCTTGTCTGGCCTCAATGGGAGAGGAAGTGCCTAGCCTCGAAGAGACTTGAAGTGCCAGCATGTGTGTGTGTGTGTGGGGGGGAACCCAGGGGGCCCCCACCCACTCATAGGAGAAGAGGAGGGGGGTTGGAGGAAGGATTGTGGGAGGTGGTGACCAGGAGGGGGGCAGTAAGTGGGATGTAAAGTGAATAAATTAAAAAATTAAATTAAATTAAAAAAGAAAAGAAAATTCAAATCTCTCCCTGGCTCCCAGAAGCAGGGCCAACAAGTTAGACAGATTGCTGAATTGATGGAGCCTCAGTTCTCTGACCATGGCAGATCTCAAGTTGATGTCATAAAGGTGAACGTGAGACAAAGCCTACGGAAGCCTCCGCTGTGTCAAATCCTGCCATCTAACGCCCTGCACAGGGCTGTCAGTGCCCTTCACCCACCTAGGAGAGTGGGCTGTGGGGTTAAACTGTGCAAACCTGGTAAACCTCAGCCCCTTCCAGCTGGGGTGTGTGTGTGTGTGTGTGTGTGTGTGTGTGTGTGTGTGGTGTGTGTGGTGTGTGTGGTGTGTGTGTGTGTGTGTGGTGTGTGTGTGTATGGTGTGTGTGTGTATGGTTGTGTGTGTGTGTGTGTGTGTGTGTGTGTGTGTGTGTGTTGCATGTCAGGTGGCTGTCCCCAAAGACAGGTGGAACTTATCTGCATAATTTGCCCTCTAAGGGTCCTGGCCCCTAAGTTGAACCCCTAATAATTCCAGCTCCTCTTTCTGTAAGAAACCCCAGACTCACTTCTTTCACAATCCATGTTGGAATCTTGCCAGAGAGGAGGGGACAGGAACCAAGTAGAGTAGGGACTGCTGGGTGCCACTTGGGCTCTGCGACTCTGGATGAGCAGGGATTCTGTCTAGCAAGCCCTGATATGACATGGTTTGAAGAGTGCCCGGCTGCCACAGTCCCCCAAGGTTGGCCTAGCACAGCCCCAAAGCAAGGCATGAGCCTCCTAGCACTGGAGGTGGGGTATCTTCCTCTTCCTCTCCTTGATCTGGAGCCATGCCTCAGCTGTATAGCAAGTTTGCAGCCAGAAAGAGAAAGAAAGAGTCGAGGGACCTGAGCAGACTAGCCTAGGATAAACCAGAGCCAGTGACTAGAAATGCGGGTAGGGCATTAGGCACATTTGGATCCACAGTTCTGTCATGGGCCTTTCTGTCTCTGTCTCTGCCTTTTCCTACAGAGATAGGTCACACGCGCTCGCGTGCCCGTGTGTGCGTGTGTGTGTGTGTGTGTGTGTGTGTAATTTCTGATTCTCCTGCCTCTAACTCCCAAGTGCTGGTTGTTGCTGTGTGCCATCACAGTTGGCTTATGAGGTGCTGGGGTGGAGCCCAGGGGCCTCTGCACGCTGGGAAAGCATTGGGCAACAGATGTACAAACTAAGCTCTCAGACACATTTCTATTAGTTGTAGATGACACTGCCTGGGCTCCAGCATACCTAGGCCCTTGTCCCCAGCCTGGCAGAGTGAGGACAGTATTCCTCCACCCTGGCACACCATCTGTACCTCAAGTCTATGGAGAACCATGCTGGAGGGAACCACCTTGGGAATGCTTTCTCCAGGGCTCCCAGCCCTGTCCTTGCCACGGGCAAGGTGAGTCCAAAGCTCTCCTGGGAGGGTGGAGTCACAGATGCCACTCCATCTTGGCACCCAACCTGCCAGCAAAGACCAGCTAACCAGACCCTACTCTCCCTGTCCGGCCCCAGGGTGGGCGGTGGGGGGGGAGGGACAGGGTTTTTTTGTTGTTGTTGGTGTTGGGTGTTTGGGTTTTTTTTTTGGTTTTTTTTTTTTTTTTTTTTTGACTTAATATGGAGTTAGTTAGGGCTGCAGCACTCCCCCATCCCTAGGCTGAGGAGATGAAGATCCTTTGGGACTAGTAGTTGCCAGGTATGTCTGCATGCTCAAATAGTTCTCTCTCTCCAGTGTAGGAGCTGCCAATTACAGTAATGGAGATCGTAATAACAGTAATAATAATACTGGCAGGTATGGTAGCTTCCTGTCTCACAACCCTCATCTCTGGGGTTGCTGTTGCCAGCGCCTCGCCTACCCAGTGAAGCCATTGAGTTCCAGAGTGGGAAGCCTCTTGCCCCAAAGAGCTAAGTGACACCAGCCTGGTTCCGTGGCCTCCTTAGACCCACTTTTCTGGGGGCTTAGATGCATAGAGAAATCGCCAGGGCACCAAGCCCTCAGGAAGACACGGTTTCCTGACTCCACATTACGTCCATCTTTAGAAATTGGGACTCTGGAGGGAGGAACATTGCAGGTCCCCAGGGTGACCACCAAACCTGAGAGCTCTCAGAGCCCAGAAGCCTTGTGGGGAGACTCTGAGGTGACCCCAATGTGCCAAAGGGGGACCCTTTCCATATCCACTCTCTTGGGAACAGGGCTGGCCTGGCATGCCTCCTTCCCTGGCAGAGTTCCAGCCTCACCATCCATCCTGCCTTCAGGGCCTGACTTACACTTCCATGGGGTTCTGATTTCGAGGATGCAAGAAAGAAGGCAGGCAAGAGAGCCAAGAGTGCTGGGCAGAGGAGGCTCACCCGGCCCTTACCCTTTCTTCTTTGATACTCCCATTCTATGTATTTCTTTCCTTCTGCCATCTGTTCCCCAAACTCTGGAGCCACTACGTCATTGGAGAGGGGACCTGCTCTGGTCACCACTTAGGCCTTTGGGCCCTGGACAGCAAAGGCAGTAAGACCTTCGCTCAACGCCAACATGAATGCAAATATCACATCCACCCAAATATTCCGGCAGCCAAGGCCGAGTAGGGACACGCATGTTCTAAGCATGATGGGAGGTCTCATGCAGCTCTGGGGACACACATGGATCCAAAGCCATCTTATCCACAGATCTGGAAATAGCAATTACTCTCTCATTTGAATTTTTAACCTCAAACACCACATTATAAAAATAGTTGCGCTGTATTTTAGGGGTGGGATTTGTCATGAAATTAGCTACGGTTACATGGATGCCACAGAGAAGAAAGCAACATGCCTCTGTCTGCATGGCAGCAACCAGCAGGGCCAGACTCAAACAACAAGGGGTTTCAGCGTAATAGTGCTGTCACTTCTGAGGGGACCTGGGCCACAGGGCAAGCTGGGCAGGGGTCCAGGGACTGTGTCCAGTGGGTTGGGAAGCACTGGGCTGGAAAGTTACGTACCTGCAAAGCCACCAGGCAGATTGTGGGGCGTGGGAACCTTTCCTTGGTCAACCCCACCCCTAGCAGACTACACTGTGTCTGCCCCTCCTCAGAGTGTCAGACAGCAGGAACCAAACTGTAAGCTGTCTGTGTTTCTGCACACCTGCTGGTGCCAGACAGACTCACGGCTGCTCCCACCCTCCAAGTCTCCGGAGCCCCTCTGAATGTCCCTAATGTAGGGACAGCCATGCTGCATGCTCCAATCTTAGAGCGGAGGCCAGGGCTGGGCAGGGCTGGTGGGCAACTCTTCTGGAGACGGAGCAACCCAAAAGGCTCAGGGCAGCTGTTATCACACTAGACTTTTGGTAATTGTGAGAACCCCACCTCAGAGACAGGGAGCTGTTGGTTTCACACTCCAGACACCCACAAATGTGGGGAACATGTGCACATGAATGGGAAATCTTTTCTCTCTCTTCTCTCTTCTCTCTCTCAGCACTAAAAGTAGAACTCAGGTGCCTCAGCCTCCATCATGGTAGGAAAGGGTACTACTGAGCTACATCCCTAACCCTTGTTCTACATTTTTCTTTTGACACAGGCTCTCACAAAATGGCCCACACAGACCTTGAGCTCAAAATCTTCTTGCCTCGGCCTCCTGAGTAGCTTTCACTATAGGCTTGTGCCACCAGGCCTGGCTCTAACCATGGCTAATCTAATCTGTTGTTGTTGTTTGTTGTTGTTGAGACAGGATTTCTCTGTGTAGTAGCCCTGGCTTTCCTGAAACTAGCTCAGTAGACCAGGCTGGCCTCGAACTCAGAGACTTGCCTGCCTCTGCCTCTCAAATTCTGGGATTAGAGGTATGTACCACCACTGCCCAGCAATAATGGCCAAATCTTGAAGGAAACACTCTTGGGCCATCTCCTGCCTCTCATTCCTGCTTCTGGGACAGACAGGTTCCTCTCCTACTTCCCCAGAGATACAGATGCCTGTATCTCTCTCTGTATCTCTCTTTGCTTCCCCAGCACCCCCAGGACCCCAACTCCTAGCTACCTCACTCCAACTTTAGGTTTCTTCTGAGACTCTGCCTCCTCCAGAATACCTTCTTCAGTGGTCCCTCTGGTAGGAGTTAGGCAGCCCCTTCACCCCAGAGCCTAGCCTAGGCTTGTCATGTGTGATACCCTCAACAGACAGGCAAGGAACAAGGGAAGGGTTAACAGGGACCTCACCCTCACTTCTGATGCCTTGAAATAGAAACTAGAGCCCTCAAGATCCCCCCTACCCCTGAAAGACCCGAGTCTGCAGCCCCAGCAACAGTTATATTTAAATAATAAACCTGATTTCAGCTGCTATTAGATCTGGATCTTTCCTTTCTCCTTCCTGATGAAACCAGAGCAGCAGTTTTTACTTCTTGTCTCCAGTCACTTACCCACTTAGAGTCCTGACACCTCCCTCTGTGGGCTGTGGTACCCAGAGAACCTGCTCAGCAGGAGAGTTTGGCCTCCCAATTGAAACAGGATGTCTTAAAGAAACTCTACCCAGCTTCCTCCTCCAGCACAGCACAACCCCAGCCTCAGGCAGGCCCAGTCGGGAGCCTAGTGGATCTCTCACAGCAGGTTCTTGGTGGGAAGGGGACAGACAGAAAGAAATCCAACCTTGACAGCATACAGAAAGAGGACTCAGTAGCAACCTGGCCATCTGCAGACACGGGCAGTGATGACGCTGTAGCGGTCCCTGCACATTCCCTGGGCAACCATGGAGAAGTCACTCTGGTTTTCGAGCTGGGACATGGAGCACCCTGCTCCACCTCACCATGGGCTGCCAGGACAAACCAGCCTTGGGTAGAGAGCAGAGGGTGAAGGAGAAGCCAGAAGACTATACTGCCCTCCTGCTGGCCTCCAAGCCCTCAGGGACAAAGTCTGGCCAGGTCATGGTATACACCAGCAAACTGCCTGTGTGCAGAATGAATAATGACCAAATAAAGGAATGCCACCTAGCTTCCTTAAAGGAGTAGGCAGAGCTGATGCTGTCGAGGAAGAAATTACAGTCTCCTCTCATTGACTCTCAGGGACGGCAGGGCATCCTTTGTGTGTCTTGGTCATGAAGAGAAAAAAAGGCAAGGTGTCTGTATGAAGTCAGTGTTGGACTCAAAACTGGGTTTATAATTTCTAGTGCTTTGATCCTATATCAGTCCTAAACGTCCAGGTTATGGTGTCATCCAGTGACCCCCACCTTCCTACATACAGACCCTCAGATTACAAATCCTTATCAGTGAGAAAGGAGAGTGACTGGCCAAGCCTGAAAGACACAAGGAAAAAGCAGCTCTTGGCCTCACTGCCTGAGGGCCAGCCTGGGGTGGGAGCAGCCCTAACCTGCATCCCCCACCCCTCACACTGGGTGCCCACTGGCTAGACCAGCCACCCAGAGTCCATCTTGAGAGCATTAGGGCTGCTGTGAACAGATGTTTTCTGTTACTCGTTATTTGTTAGTCTAATGAAAGGAGGTGCGCTGGCTTTCAAGACCTCGATGGTCTGTGGGGGTTTTATGTGGGAAGCCTTCGCAGAGCTCTGGCGGCGGGGAGGCTGCGAGGCCCCTGCCAGGCGCGCCCACCCCGCGGCTCCGCTTTGATTCCGAGGTTTGCAGCCATCCGCGTGGTAATTCCAGCCCTGGTTAAATGTCATTTTTAATAACGCCATCCCTGGCATGTAAACGGCTTCACCCAAGGCAAGAAGGGAGGCTGTCATGGGGGAGGGGCAAGAAGGGAGGCTGCCATGAGGGAGGGGGCGGTGGTGGGGAGGATGGGGAGACAGGAAGGAGGTGTGATGGAAAAGGAAGGATGGCAGAGAAGAGGGACCTTGGGATGATAGGAGGAACAAGGGCAATAGAGAACCCAGCTCCACAATGAGCCCCAGTTGAACCCTGGGCGCCACACCTGGGGCAGGAGCCAGGTCAGGGCACTGAGGATCCAGCCAGGACCCTACTCCATCACAAGCTTTATCCCAACCTCTCAGGATGCCTTGGGCTGGTCCAGGGCAGGTGCTTGGGCAACGTCAAACACTGGGTAGATACAAGCAGCTATCCATTTAGCCCTTGGGGCTCTCTTGCTGAGCAATTACCCTTCCAGATCCTTCAACTCCATGTTTCCATAGCACCTTACACAACTGCTCTGTCACCAAGAAGGCTGTTTCTTAGTCAGTAAAATAGAGGCGGCCATGGATGCAGTTGGCTCTGGAAGATCATTAGCTGGGTATAAAACCCACCTGGGGGCTGACTGTGGCTCTGGAAGATCATTAGCTGGGTATAAAACCCACCTGGGGACTGACTGTGGGTCTGGAAGATCATTAGCTGGGTATAAAACCCACCTGGGGGCTGACTGTGGCTGTTGCTCAGTTGGTGAGTGCTCTGCCTGGCATGCACAGAGCCCCGGGCTCATTGCATAGTACATCTATAATCCTAGCCTTGGGCTGTGGAGGCAGGAGGATCCGTCTGAGGTCAAAGTCATTTCTGGTTATATAATGAGTTCTAGCCAAGCCTGGGCTACATAAGACTCTGGCTCTAAAAACTAAATCAAACTAAATAAACACAAAATCTTGCAGATAGGGGACTTTGTATCCAGGTACCCAGGTCTGGGATCAGGAACTCTGATTCCCCGGAGTCTGGGAATACATTTCTATCAGCTTCACAGATGAGCCCTGGAATCTCATTATGTCCAGAGACAGGTGGTCCAGCCATGTGATTCTACCCGCAGGGTGCAGAGTCTGGGCTCAGAGGTTGGGCAGGCTTCAGTGGAAGGCTGGGTTAGATCAGGTGGGAACTCAGATGTTCTGACTCTGTATAGAAACACCCACAGCATCTTCTTGAGCAGCAATGTCACAGAGATGGTACACTCACACCTGCCCCATCTGGAGCTGCTGAGGAGTTTATTCTGGTCTAGGGCTGGAGAAAACAGGGTCCCTCTGTGGAAGCTTCCAGGCCACCCATCCCTGAGCCTAATGTACCTCTGCTATCTTACACCAGGCTGTTCTTTGAAGACAGCCTCCTAGACTTCAGCTCAGGCCAGGCCACTGCTAGGTCTTTCAGGCCCCCCTTTCCTAGACCCTCCCACAGCCCTGTCAGCAAAGACCAAAGATGTCCTGGCTGCCCATCCCACACACAGGCAAGCAGAATCCATCTTAAAGTCCCAAGCTAATCTCTTCCAGAGCGTGTTTTATTTTTAGGGGCACAATAAAAAATATCGTTACCCATAAAGGGCCCCATTTGGATGGTGTCCTGTCATCGCCAGCCCTCTGACTCCCCACCACCACCGAGAGTAGGTCAGAACAAACAGATGTGGAAGGGACCCAAGCTTGGGGCCAGCAGGACATCAGTGTTCTGATCTCCAGGACAACCAGAGAAGCTGTGTTCTTGGCCTCCAGGTTTCTCTGCTGTGCTTGGGAGATTCTTAAGCCATGGATGGCGCCTGTGGCCTCTTACTTGACAGCAGATAGCTCAACTCCTCTCAACCTGACAAGCCCTGCCCCTCCCTGATAGCTCAGTGTGTGATGCTAATGATACCCAGTCTGTGGCCCTGACCACCACAAGAGCGTATGGAGACACGCCCTCCCCCAAGCTCTGAACAGGAAGCCTCTCTCCTACTCAACACCTCCTAAGAGCACTTAACCCTTGGCTCCTGTAGTCAGGTATGTCTGCTCTGACACTGTCTAGGGGCCTGAGCCAGCCTCACCCAAAGCCTGGTGGGACTATTTAGACCAGCTGGAGCCTCACAGTGGGTGTGTAAGCATGCACACACCAGGTGAGGCATGTGTGCATTAGTCTGCGTGTCACTCTGTTGACTGTGAATCCAGGACAGACAGCATGTGGTCCCCAAATGCTAGCAGGTGACAACATTCTCACCCCCAAACTACAACAGAGAGAAAAATGGAGAGACAGTCTTGTTAGCTCGAGAACCTTCTCTACTTACTGTGAGCGGAAGGCTCATTCCCAGATGGAAAGATGGATTTGGGAAGATGGCTGCAGGCAGCCAGTCTTTTCTTGGCAAACTACACTCTATCTGCTCTATGCCAGCTCCTGCCCAGGGGTCAGCAGGCTGGTCAGCAGGGCCTGAGACTGAAGGACTAGAGTTGTAGGCAGACAGAAGACTGGACAGATAAGAAGCTGGGGCTGGGGGAACAGCCTCCTGTCACGTTGCCATCTGTAGCTGGGGATGGGTGTTGGGAAGGGAAGAGACAGGGAACCTTCACACTTCCTCCCTAAACTGCCCCAAGGCTGCACACCCGACTCTCCTCCATGCCAGTGGCACATGGCTGGATTCCTTCTGTTTTCTCTCTTACTCCCCTGACTATCTTATGGCCCCTGAGTGCAGCCACACCTGTCAGAGCGTGTGAGGCAGCCCTGGTCAGGCCACTTCCATATTTCCAAGGCTCCACTGATGACTTGGGACAGAGCAATGGGCTTTGGGACAGGACATACCTGTGTTAGAATCCTATGTGGGACTAGGGTGAGCTACCTTGTCACATAGCTGGTGTTCTCTGAGCCACAGTTGTCCTCTCTACAGAGTGGGGAATAGGCAAAGGACGTATGTCACAGTCACAGGGTTGGAGATAAGACAAGGCAGGTGGGACCCCAACACATGACAGTTGGCTGAGGTGCCTCTGGGTTCCTAGCGACTCTCTCTACATGCCCCACACTGCCTTCAGCCCCATCTCCACATAGTCCTGCCTGCCCCACTCCCAACGGCAGCAACCACAATCTGCCTCTTTTTGGATACAGGTTTTCATGCAGCCCAGGCTGACTTTGAACTCAAGATGTAGCTGAGAATGACCTGAAATTCCTCATCTGCTTGCATCTACTTCCTCTGTGCTAGGATTGCTGGTGGGCATCCAACTCACTGTGGGGGAGGGGCGCCAATGCTGGGTTTTGTACGTGCTAAGCAAGCACTCTGCCCACAAAGCATCCCCAGGTCCCTAGTATCTCTTCCTTAGGACAAGTCCTCCCTAACATCACACCCCTCCCCAGGATGAGCCAGCAGACATCCATCCCATCGGTCCTCTAGTCCCATCCCCCACCTCCTCACCTCTTTAGCTCCCAAGCCCCACAGCCAGTCTCCCTAGCATCCAGGAGCTTCTACTCATAGCTTTCTCACCCACATACAAGGCTGTGCTGGAGAGAGAGGCCTGGACTTGGAGTCACAAAGCCAATCTGGCATCCTTTCCCAGCTGTGAGACCTTGGCCAGGTTGCTCCACCTCTCTGGGCCTTCAAATTATGAGAGCCATAAGCTCTCTAAGTATGTCATGGAGCTGTCCAGAAATTCTGTATTGAGCACCTACTATGTGTCACATAGTTTAGGGCTTGCCCCATCCCCATAAGGAACGATCCTTGGTCCCATTCCACAGGTGACAGGCTGGCAAGATGGCTCAGTGTATAAAAGTACTCGCTTGTAAACCTGCCAACCTTAGTTCAATGTTCAGATCAGTTTGATGTCCATATTGCTCTCTAGAACCCACAGTGAAAGGAGCAATTTGGGCTGGGCCCGCCAGGATGTGTAAAAGAAGGAACCTCCGTCCCCATCTTTGGAGCCTTTCGCCATCTTTGATCAGCCGTTTGGAACTAACCAAAGGGACCAGCAGGAAGCTGCCTCGGCCTCCTTCTGCAGACTCCAATCTAGAGTGAAGCTTGGCACGGTGACCCTGAACCACCATAGTCCAGGGGCAAATCTGGATGTAGTTTCCAAGGCAAGGGCCAGGGGGTGAGTGGTTTCTCGAACCTGCCCTTGTGTCTTCAGCCTGACTCCACATGACCTAATAAGTCCACGAAAAGAAACAAACCTCAAAGAATCCAAAGCCTTTGAACCCGTACTGGCGTTCACAGCAGCACTACCCATAATCCATGTCTGCTCATGAGAAAAATGACAGACAAAGTATGATCTATCCATCCAGTGGAACGTCATTCAGCCTCGAAAAGGAAAGAAGTTTGGACGTGATACATGGATGAACTTAGATGCTTTCTGAACAACATAAGCCAGATGCAGAAGGACTACACTCTCGATGGGTTGAAGTGTACTAATCTCTGAAACCCACTGCTTACCCAGCATTTCCAGGTAGCCCCATGGTCCTGTTTGTCAAGGGGAAGGGACAGGCCCCCCCCCACCTAACCTAGGCTCTCCCCAATCACCAACTGCCACTCAGCTCACAAAGGCCTTAGCTCCTCTGAGTCCTTGGGTTTCAGGTGTCCCAGCACCCAAAATCAAATCCTCTTGAGAGTCCCCATGGCAACCCAGCATCCTGTGCTTCTCCAAAAAGGTACCAGCTCTGAGCAGGGCCCAGCCTGTCCTGACTCAGGCCTCTCTGCCTAGCTCCTGGGGCCATGTTTATTTTCTCAGCATGTCCATGGCCTGGTTTCCGCCCTGCCCACAGGAGGGAATGGTTTAAAGAAACTCGAGGTTATTAATGTGGTTTCTTTTGTTGTACGCCATCGCAAAGGCAGCGAACGCAGGTTTATTTTCCTAACGTGCTTGGCATAGCTCAGCATTTGATTCAGAAGGAACCCGAGACCCTGGTTTGTTCTGAGTCACTAGCAAAGCCACAGCTTAAAAAGCCAGTGCTGGGGGGGGGGAGGGGAAGAGGGAGGGAGCAAAGCCTTGGAAAGTCATTGGCAGACATGGGCTGGATCTGCGGGTGGCTTTCAAAAACAAAGAAATTTAGTTTGTTGCTGGTAGTAGTGGTGGTTGTTTGATTGGTTTGTTTTTTGTTGTTGTTGTTGTTTTTGTTTTATTATTATTAGCGGGATGAAAACATGAGTTCTTATTTATTTGCGCCCCCCCCCAATAACCTGTATTTTTCTATTGGGAGGGGATAAACTATCTATTGGGGGAAAACCTACACAGAAGCCACAGGAAGACTTGTTTTCAAGAATGTCTGTGTCCTGGAGGTGTTGAGGGCTCAGGATTAGAGAGTTAACAGTGAAGCTCACAGCCCAAGTGTGCTGCCCCGGGGGTGAGTCCTGGCCCATGTGTACTGTCGAGGGGATGAGTCCAGGCACTCAAGTCTGTCTCCCTTCCTTCCTTCCTTCCTCCTTCCTATGTTGGGGACAGAACCATGGCCTTGTACACCCTGGGCCTTGAAGCTCATCCCCCCCAGCTGGTACCTCTTTCCAGCAGTTTGCTATGGGCTCACCAGGATGTAGAAAAGACAGGTTCCTCCTCCCCTATCTTTGGAATCCTCAGGACTGTGAAGCCACCAATCCATGGCAGTAAGAAGGGGCAACTAACCAAAGGGACCAGCAGGAAGCTGCCTCGGCCTCCTTCTGCAGACTCCAATCTAGAGTGAAGCTTGGCACGGTGACCCTGAACCACCATAGTCCAGGGGCAAATCTGGATGTAGTTTCCAAGGCAAGGGCCAGGGGGTGAGTGGTTTCTCGAACCTGCCCTTGTGTCTCCAGCCTGACTCCACCTACATCTAGCACACCCTCTGCCCTCAAACACCCTAGTGTGCAAGATGCTGTACCTCAGTAAAGGCCTGGCAGTTCTCGTGGGTTTTCAGGGACTGTGGCCAGATCCTGGGGCTCCAGGGGGCACCAGTACCCATCCAGCTTCCTAGTGGCCACCAATGGCAGCACCTGCACACTCGCTCCTCTGCTGACACTTGCAGTCTGGGATTACGGGTGGGGAGGGCTTCCATTTGGGGACTAACTACATGACAAAGGAGTCAGACTTTGTGCTGTCTGCTCCCTTCCAGGGCCAGTGCCTCTGCTCCCTCACCGGTGACCTCTTCCTTGGTCTACCCCTTCCTTCTCTCCCATCACCTTAATTTTATTCTTAATTTTATTCTGTCCTGCCCCACACCCCTCAGTCATCAAGGTGAAACCAGAGAACTCAGAGCTCTATGGCATTTCGCTCTACCTCTGGCCTGAACGGGCCCCCTTCCCTCTCCTTTTCCATCAAGGATCTAAAAGCTGACTCCCAGGGCTGTCAGCTCAGTCATCATCCATCACCCAACACCCGAGGGAAGAGAGTGGCCAGGCCCCTGCAAATGGTGGGAAGTGGTCACCAGCACAGAAGGCAGGGGCCTTCCTGGGGCTGAGTACCATGTCTGCCTGGCAGCAATGGGGGTTTATCAGAAGGTGCTCTGTGGATGTCCCTGGACACATGTGCTCACAGCCTTTCTTTGAGACAGTGCCGCTGTCTTCTCTGATTCCCTAGGAAGCCCTTTTGTCTGAAAGCAGAGGCTCCCAGCTTGCTTGAGCACCCCTCTAACCCTGACCCTCCACAGGAAGTGGAGTCCTTGAGGTGGGTGGGAAGGTGTGGGGTGGGGTGGGTACTAACCCCTGTTCTGTCCTCTCTCTACACATTGTTTGGGGATAGACAGTCAGGTGTCTCATCCATCCAGTCGGACAGTATAGTCTCAGAGCTAGGGGACAGAAGTGTTTGCCCCAGACACCCCTCCCCAGCACCTTGGTGATCTTTGGTGACTCTGGCCCTCCCGCTCTCCTGCTTCTCACTGAAACTATCCAAACTGGGACTTCTGCTTCATTCTCAGCCTCCAGCCTTCACTCCGTCTCACGTCCCCCAAATCCACCCCTACATCTCTGTATTTCCCAGCAACTCCCTCTTCTTTGAAAAGCTGACCTGAAGACTCTATAATCCGGTGTGTGTGTGTGTGTGTGTGTGTGTAGGGGTGGTATTTTTAAAGCCCCTTCCAGATGACCTTTAACCTCTGCAGGGGAACCAGCTGTCCTCTGAGAGTTTCTCCACCCCAAACTGAAGGGTGTGGTTGTGCAGATAGCTCCACCCTCACAAACCCTCTGAAGACCTGTCTTAGCTCAAAGGTTCCAAACTAAGTTTGGCTTAGAGGCTCGGCCCCTCCATAGCCTCAGTTTCCCCCAACAGCGACGACGCCAGCTTCTGAGGGTAGGTGGGTGTGGAGTGCAAGGGAAACCAGCTTTCCCCAAGTCACACATCCTCAAGACCTTAAGTGGATCTGGTTCAAAGAGGGTCTCCTCGGAAGAAACAACAGCAGCTCACCACTGGGCTGCGGTTTCTGGGATCGTATCTCCCGCTGAGAAGAAGCCAGTCCTCCAGTGCCCACAGCTGGGATTCTGCAGCCAGGGGCTTCCTGTAGCTGGGGTCCACAGCCCCAGTCTCGCAAACTCTATGTCCCACAATCCAGGGATCCCACAGCCGGGGTCCTGGAGTTCATGGGTCTCTGTAGCTGAGATCTTGGAGTCCTGTGATCCCACAGTCACAGTCTCACAAGACTCCACCAACTAAAAGTTCCAGAGCCAGTGGATCCCGCAGCCAGTGAACCCCACAGCCCGAGTTCCTTAAGGAAGGGATCCCTCAACCCCGAGTCCCGCAGCCCGAGTCCCGCTGCCCCTGCCCGGTTCCCACGCCGCGCACTCACCGTCCTGCGGCGCCGCCTCGCTGCCGCTGCTGCCCCCGGACGGTTCCCGCGCCGCTCCCTCCCGCGCCTCGGGCCCCGGCACCGGCCCCGCAGCCCTGCGCCCGGCAGCCGCCACCTCCTCCAGGTCCAGGAGGTGGCTCACCGAGAAGTTTTTGCGCGCTTGGGCGCAGTCACCGGGTGCGGGCGGGGGCCCCGGGCCGGGCGCTGGCGGGTCCAAGGCGAAGGCGGCGGCCGCGCTGTCCATGCCCCGGCCGCGCCTCTGCCGGCCGCCGCCGCCTCCCGCTGCTCGCCGCGCGGGCTCTCAAGTCAGTCGGTCTGGGACCCGAACTTTCTGCCCTCCCCTACGAGCGGGTCGCTAGCTAGCCAGCGGCCCGGGCCACACGCCCCTTGTCGGGGCGGACCTCGCCCCCGGCTCCCCTCCCCGCGTCCTGCGCCGTCCGGCGGGAGGCGGGGCCAGGACGGGGTCCTCGGACTCTCAGATACAGTTTAGGGGTGCCCAAATCCCGCGGGGGGTGTCTTTAAATCCCCCAACCATAGTCCCTGGAGGTGATGGGTGGGGAATCCGCCTCTGTTACATATTAGGGGTGGGGCACTCTATGAAAGTTGACGGATCCTGTCCCCTCCAGTCCACTCCTCCTTAAACAGGGTCTCATATATTGCAGATTAGCCTCGAATTTGCTACGGAGCCAAGAACGGCCTTGAAAGCTTCCCGGCTTCTCCCTCATTGTTCCCACCCTGAAGGAAAGAATCAGATGTTTTCGAGGACCACCCTGTTCCCTCCATGCTGAAAGAAAGATTCTGGGATGGAGGCTGGGCCTTTTCTCTCATGTCGCAGTAGGTGACACTTATGTGCCTGTCCCCAGAAGCAGTCCTCCTAAGGAAAACCACGTTGGGAGGGGCGAGCTTCTCTCCGAATGAATTCTGGGGTGCACAAGGGAGAGGCTCAGCCAGGGTGACAGATGAGTGACAGCGGAGGGGAAGACAAACGAGGTCTGTCTTTTAATGTAACTTTTTCAAGGAAGCCCAGAGAAATAGCAGCGGGCGAGAAGAACGGAGACTCTTCAGTGCTCCAAATACACCGAGTCTTACTCCAAAACTGCCTTCTGTCCCCTCGCTACTGCCAGAGAGGCATGAAGTCATAGCACCAAAAAGAACTCCACCAGGAGGTCTTCAGGGCGGGCAGCAGGAATACCTCCTGAGACCCACCCTGAAGGACTCCCAGGGAGACTCTGACCCACCCCCCGTGGCACCCTGGGTCTCTTTCCAGGGACACAGGGAGATTGCAAAGGGTCTGGGAGATGTTCTAGCTTCCGGTCCATTGCAGGGCAGAACATAAAAGGCTCCTTCTAGTGCTGGGAGACCCACTGAAGTTGGTCTGTCCAAGCTGTTATTTACTATGCAAAGTGAGGCCTAGAGCCTGTATGCGAGCATAGGGTCTGGGGGACGCTGTAGTCATGGTTGTATCCTTCATCTACTCATGTACTCACCGTTCAGAGCACGTAGAACAGAGATGTCCCTACATTAATGCTCTTGTGTTCCTATCAAGACTGCGCTTGGACCTTGAGCAAGTATCTTAGCCTCTACTTTGCTTAATTGCTGAATAAATTATTGAGAGGAGTAAAGAAATGGAGATGAGGGCTGGGGAGATGGTTCACTTGGCAGAAATGATTGCTATGTGAACACGATGATTCAAAACTCAAGTCAAGGCCGATCTCAGGGCACCTATAGCAAGATAGAAGGCAGAGAACTAGAGAAAGATGGCCCTGTGGTTAGAGTGCTTACTGCTCTTACAGAGAACCAGAGTAATTCCCAGCACCCATGTTAGGAAGCTTACAACTACTTGTAATTCCAGTTCCAGGCAGATTCAACTCCACAGGCCCTAGCACTCACATGCACTAGAGAGAGAGAGAGAGACAGAGAGACAGAGACAGAGACAGAGACAGAGACAGAGACAGACAAAGAGAAATCAAGAGAGAGACACACACGGAGAATATTAAAATATGATATAATTCTTATTTTTAAAAAAGATTTTAAAAGTTAAAAGATGGAAAGTAGAGAAGGAGACTGTCAGAAGCTCGTGGGCTAGCCTGGTGTATGCTACTGAAGAGAGACCCTGCCTCAAATAAGGTAGAAGACAAAGAGCCACCACATTTTCCCTCCGATCTACACATGATAGCATGTGCGCGCACACACACACACACACACACATACACACACATGACATACACACATAAAGATCAATTTTAAAACTATGTTCAGAGAGCTGGAGAGATGGCTCAGCAGTTAAGAGCACTTACTGTTCTTGCAGAAGACCTGGGTTCAATTCCCCGTACCACTCAGCAACTCACAATAATCTATAGCTCTAGTTCCAGGGGCCCAAGGCATTTCCTTACTGCCAAGAAGCATGTACATGCACTCAGATGGGCACTCGCCCGCACACACGTGTAATATTAAATAGTTTTTAAAATAAATAAATAACCATATAAGTGATAAGTTAGTACAAGAGTGACACCTGGCACCTTGTAAGGGTTAACAGTATTTACATTAAGAGTTCAAGACAGGGCTTTTCCGTGTAGCCCTGGCTGTCCTGGAACTAGCTCTATCAATCAGGCTGGGCTTGAATTCTCAGAGACCTACCCACCTCTGCCTCCTGAATGCACGGCTTCAAGGCATGAACCACCACAACCAAGGTTGTCTTGTTTTGCTGTGCTTCGTGCAGTTCTGGGATGGAACTCCAGGGCTTGCAAGTGCTGAGCAAGTGGTACCCCTCTGAGCTGATTCACTAGCCTGGCAATTGCTATTTTTGGAACATCTACTCGGAGCAGTCAGACAGGCTGGTGGTGTTATCTTGTTATCTTGGAACCCGGGAACTTGGAGGCACAGGTTTGACTGAGTTCTGCACTGTCGCCTAGCTCTGCGGCCTTAAGTCATTCCTCCTACAGCTCAGCATCAGCAAAACAGATGCGACAGCAGACGATCCAAATAGTCAGTCATGCCAACCTTGGATGAGGGCTAGGTAGTAAGTACCAGGTAGCTGAGAGGGACAAGAGGCGTCAGCTGCTGAGCCAGAGCTCAGTCCTGGAGGAAATCAGACTTGATTCTGCCTGGAAATACAGCCAAGGGGACACCCATAAGTAACCTAAGAACTCAGGGATTTGCCTCGCAGAGGGATGGGCTAAAAGAGTTTCCATGGTGATTTGAGCAAATCCTAGATGTCAGCGGTGAATAATGGCAGGGTCTCCCTTCAACCAGCCCACTGGCCCAGGGCCTTCTTGGAACTGGGGAGGACAGAGAGCCAGGGAATCCTGCTCTGCAGGGGTTGGAGGGTGAAAACGGGGCAGGGGGGTTGGGTTCTTTGGATAGCTGTGGCTCTGTTGGCAACTGGGACCTGGACCTCACCTTGTGGCACAGTACTGATCAGCCCCCATTTGAAAGCTTACATGCCAAGGAAAAGATGCTGTCTTTTCTTTATCCCAAATTGTTGAGATTTGATCTTCTCATTTTAATAAAAATAAATCATTTTATTTATTTGATTGTTTTTATATTATTTATTCTGGGTGTGTGCACATATATGCGGAAGTCAGAGAGAGGGCCCTGAGGGAATTGGTTTTCTCCTTCTGGTGTGTGGATTCCAGGAATGGAGCTCATGGACTCAGACTTGGCAGCAGGTTCTGGGCTGTCTCACCAGCCCCATTACTGAGAATTTTAAAGTTGAAGTAAAATGAAGGGAACTAAAGATGACTGTTACTCACTCACAAAGAAGCCCAGAGCAGTCAACACTTGCATTTATTTACAAGTGTGGCTGTGCCACCTGAGGTGGACAGAGAGCACTGAAGCCTGGAACTGACTTTATGGATAGTCTAAGCTACCATGTGGGTGCTGAAAATCGAACCCAGGGCTGAGCCATCAATCCAGGTCCTACTTTAAATATTTTTAAAGCTGACTTAGTCAGACATTGGTGGTATGTGTATGTCACCGCAGTACTTGGAGCACTGAGGCAGGAGGATTGTGAGCGTGAGGCCAGCTTCAGCTACATAGCAAGTTCCAGGCCAACTTGGAACATACACTGAGACCATGTCTCACAAAAGAAAGTTAGTTTAATAAAGGGGGATTGAAGAGAATCACCCTGTTTATTTAACATCGAGTTGAAGGCCTGGAAAAAGCAGTAAGACAAGAAAAATCCTAGTTACTCTTCTATTGCTGTGGAGAAACACCATGACCAAGGCAGCTATTATGAAAGAAAGCATTTAATTGGGGGCCTGCTTACAGTTTTGGGGGGTTAGTACATTATTGTCACAGTAGGGAGCATGGCGGCACACAGGCAGGCGCTGGAGCAGTAACTGAAAGCTGTATCCTGACCTGCAGGCCTGAAATAGAGACTCTGGGTTTGGCATGGGCTTTAGAACCCTCAAAGTGACATATTTCTTCCAACAAGGCCACACCTCCTCATCCTTCTAATCCTTTCAAATAGTGTCAACCCCTGGTTACTAAGCATTAGAATATAAGAGCCTTTGGGGGCCATTTTTATTCAAACCACCACAAAGAGAAATGACCAAAAATAATTTAAGGTCATCCTCCTAGCGCATATGTAGCTAAGTAGAGGGGCATTGCCATAAAACACTGATCTGTGTTGTACTGACTGCTTTATAAACTGCTCCTTGTATCTGGAAACAGACTCTCCTACTTTTTTTTTTTTTTTTTGGACAGGCTCTCAGTGCAGCCTAGGACAGTCCTGAACTCTGCAACTTCCTGAGTGCTGGAATTACAGGTGCACACCATCACGCCTGACATCTGTCATATTTTTTATTTGTTTTTACTTTATGTGTATTAGCACTTCGTTTGCACGTTTGTATGTATACCGTGTGTGTGTGCCTGGTGCCCTTGGAGGCCAGAAGAGAACATCAGATCTCCTGGAACAGGAGTTACAAATGGTGTGAGTCACCCAGTATGGGTGTTAGGAGCCAAGTTCTCTTAACTGGCCAGGTATCTCTCTACACATCACATATATATTTATATAAGTGTGTATGATGTATGTATGTGTCCATGTGGACATCTGAAGGCTAAAGGAGGGTACATTATCCTCACTGAACCTGAAGCTAGACTGGTGGTAGCATACCACATAAGTCTTCCTGATACTGCTTTTCACAGCACGGAGGTTCCGGGTGACAATCTGGCCACCTTACTTTTATGTGGGTGTAGGAGATTTGAGCTCAAGTCATGCTTGAACAGAAAGCACATGTACCCACTAAGCCATCCCAAGCCTGAGGCATCCCCTGAGCCTCCCTAAATTCAAAACTATTTTATTATTTTATATGTATGGGTGTTTTGCCTGTACATATGTATATGCATTATATGGGTCACTGTGGTCAGAAGAGATCAGATCCCCTGGGACTGGAGTTACAGACCATTGTGAGCCACTGTGTATGTGCTGGGACTTGAACCCAGGTCCTCTGCAGAAGCAGCTCGTGCTCTTTTACCGCTGAGCCACCTCCTCAGGCCTCCCAACCGTAATTTTAAATGAGAGCCTAGCTATGTATTGCCTCCTCTGAAGCTATAGGTATATATACTGGGTATCCATGTTTAAAAACAGTCTAGCGCTAAGACAGCTGAACGTGATAGATAGTTAATGGACTCCCAAAAATGTTGACAGCATAATTCATGAAACCTCTGGATATATCACCGAGAAAATCAGGCAGAGGCTGACTGGGGTTGCTGACCAGGAAATTTTGAACTGGGGATCTGGGGCTGAATTATCTATCTGGGCTTAATCACAAAGTCCTCCCTACCCCCCAAAATGGAAGAGACAAGACAATCAATGTGGCTGCCTCTGGCTTTGTACACAAACTGTGGCTGGCCACCAGCAAGGGCTATGGGGGCCCACAGAAGGTGGAGGTGACAAGGAGAAGGATATGCACTTTTCTCTGGAAAAATTCTGTCAGAACTACGAGATATCAAGAATTCATTGTTTGAAATTCAGGTGTAAGCTGATGGTGGTGGTACATGTTCTTAGTCCCAGCACCCGGGAGGTGGAGGCAGACAGATCTCCAAGGTCAAGGCCAGCCTGGTCTACAGAGTGAGTTCCAGGATATCCAAGACTACACTGTCTCAGGGAAAAGAAAAAAAAAAAAACAGAAAAAGAAAATACAGCTGGGCCTGAGTCTAACTCAGTAGGAGAGCTAGGCTGGACTCTGTTCTGTCACTGGCTGTGACAAAGGGACGAAGAAAGTATGTGACAAGCTGCTCCAGTAACAAACAGGAAAAAACAGGAAATTCAGAAAAGTCACAGAGTGGGTCAAAGGTTTCACAGGAAAATGTTTTTAATTCTTTTTTTTTTTTAATTTCAATTGTTGTATATAATGGATGTCTTGCCTGCATGTGTGTCTGTGCAGTGGGACCCCTAGGAAGTGAGAAAAGGACATCAGATTCCCTGGAACTAGAGTTAAAGACAGTTATGAGCCACTTTGTGGGTGCCGGGGATTGGAGCCAGGTCCTTTGGGAAAGCAGCCAGTGCTCTTAACCATGGAGCCAACTCTCAACTCATTTTTTAAAGACTTATGAATATACTTTAATCTACTTTTATTTAATATACATGCATGCCTGCATGAGCTTACATGCACCGTATGCCTATAGATGCCCAGGGAGGCCAGAAGAAAGCATCAGACCTCTGGTGTTGGTGACTCTGAGACATCCAACATGGGTGCTAGGGACCCAACTAGGGTCTTCTGGAAGACTGCACCGTTGCTGAGTTCCTCAGCTCACTTGTGCCCCTTTGTTGCCGGGGCTGTTGACAGTCACTGGGTCGGAACTTTGGTTCTGTGCCTCTGTAAATTACATTTGTCTTATTTTTTTATCCATGGCAACAGCTCCTCAAGATATGTGGCTGTCAATCACTCAAAGATCAAACCCCATTCACAGAGGAGTCCCAGGTGGGTCCCTGCAGCTCTCTGCCAACTGGTAACCCTCAATAGCCTGGCAGGTACGAGACCACTTAGCAAAGAGAGCTCCCAGCAGCTTCCAGAAGGAATCCTGCTCCCTGCTGCTCATCTGGGGAGTCCTAAACACTGCTGAGATGTGACTCAGAGGTGCCCAGGCGTGACCATGACAGATCCCAGCACTCTGTAAATATTGTGTCAGGCTGGGATCACAGCGGGACACTCCAGGCAACCAAAAGTCTGATCTTCACTGTAAGACAAGAAGTGAAGCCAAGTGGGTAAGATGGTTGTTTTTTCCTTCAATCAGCTCAATTCCCTGAACTTTCTGAGACTCAGTTTCTCTCACGGGGATTTCTAAGGGGTCCCTGGCTTCAGTGAGAATCTCTTGGTTTGTAACCAGGGCTCCATCCACAGAACACTCCTTCTTGGAGTCAGTCAGCTATGAATCAAAAGATACACATGTGTTGGGGGAGGAGACTTACATGTGCCAGATTGGTTTGTAACTTGCTATGTTGCCAAAGAAGCCTGACCACCTCTTCCTCCTGCATTCACCTCCCAAGTTCTGCGATCTAGGTGTATGTCACCAGGCCTGGGGAGGTGGTGCCAGAGGTGGAGCCCAAGGCTTTGTTATTTCAAAGCAAGAACGTTACTTCCTGAGCTACATCTCAGGTAGATAGATGGATGGATAGATAGATGGATGGGTGGATAGACAGACAGACAGACAGATAGTTAGAAGTTGGATTGTAGAGAGATAGACAAAAAGATAGGCAGGTGTCGCATCTATAGCAAGGCGTGCTGGTGCACATCTGTGATCCCAGCATTTAGAAGGCAGAGGCATCTTGAGTTCAGGACCAGCCTAAGCTACATATAGCAAGACCCTGTTGCAAAACCATTAAATTTAAATTTAAAAAATTAAAACACAAGTTGCACAAGTACATTTTTTTTCTGTCATTATTCCTTTGTTTGTTTGTTTGTTTGTTTGTTTTTTGAGACAGGGTTTCTCTGTATAGCCCTGGCCTCGAACTCAGAAATCCACCTGCCTCTGCCTCCCAAGTGCTGGGATTAAAGGCATGCACCACCACTGCCCAGCCTGTCATTATTCCTAGACAGGGGACTATTCCCCCATGTTTTTTGCAGGGGAATCCTTGCCATCTAGAGACAGTTTAAGCATATGGTAGGGTGTGTGTGCACACTTATAAGCAGACGTGACTCTATTGGCATAGGGGGCTTGGTCATCTGTTAATTGGGCATCCGTGGGCCATCCCCATGACACTGGAGGACAATGTACCTTTCTGAACAGATTCAAAGATTAAGATACAGTCATGGTAGCAGGCGTTCAACCATAGCAGGCCTTACTCTAGGCCAGGCAGCCTCCTGAACCTCGGCTACCCTCAGCCTCCTCAGAGGAGGAAGGGAAACAAGGCCACAGAAGCTTCAACTCTGTCACCCTATGCTTGGCCAAGCTCCTAACTACCATGCCAGGGGTTCCACGGGAATTGAAGGATGGAAATGTATGTTTTCTTCTTGAAGAATTATCCTTAAAACCAAATGAATATATAAATCAAACAACCAAATAATGAGAAGAATTGAATTTCCCTTTTTGTCCTGATCACAGGGAACTCTAAACGTCAAAGATGGAATATCACTACAGTAAGACTCGGAGAAAGGAAGGAAGGAAAGAAGGAAGGAAGCAACGAAGGAAGGAAGGAAGGTTGGAAGGAAGGAAGAAAAACACCCAAGTGACTCAATTCACAGTGATTTATTGAGCACCTACTGTATACTGACAAAGCTTAAGTGGGCACTAGGAGACAAACCCTGTTGTCCATTGTCTAGGACTAAGCCTGGGACCAAGCCTCCAGCTCAGCTCCTATCTCTCCTGGGAAACTTTGCCTCTTCTGGCTTCAGGGGATCAGAAAAGGGAGTTCCTAAGGAGTGCAGCCCAGACAAGCAGCTTAGACCTTCTTGAAGCCCTGGAGTTCTTCTGCCTTGATCTTGCCTGGGCCCAGCAACATCTTGCTAGGATTACTCTTGGGGGTTGGGGGGGGGGGGAGGCAGTGCCTGCAGTGCACGGGGAACTGAATTGGGGTGCACAGAGGCCTGGGCGGGTGCCCAAGGCTGAGAACAAGGCTCCCAGCTTGACAGCTAATTGGGGCTCTAATTGTTCCTCTGGTTTGTAACTTACTCCTGAGCCCTCACCAGGAGGGCTCATTCCCGCCTACCCCATCCAAGAAGGCGCTAAATAATTAAAGCAAGGGTCTAATCTGGGAAAACTCCCTGAGGGCTTCCCCTTCCTTCGGTCACTGATTGCTGATATTTAGAGGGGGGTGAAATATGACTGTTTTACGATCAAAGAGAGCAGACTTCTAAAGTGGGGGGGAAATGGGAAAAAAGATGAGAGGAGACTCCCCCTTCCAGCTTTCCTTTCCTCCGATTTAGTGGTCTGCTTAAATTTCTTGAGGCATGTAGATTAACACACCCTTCTGCTGGGAGCCTTGAATTACCCCCAGCCCCTCCCACACTTGCTGGACCATAAACCACAGAGTAAGGTCCAACCTAGAATTCCTTCCACAGTCTCGCAAGGGGAAGATGCCTGAGGACTTTCTAAATAAAACAATCTACATTAATAACGTTTCCTTCTTCTCCTTCTCTTCCTCCTCCTCTTTTTCCTCTTCCTCCTCTCCTCCCTCTTCCCCCCCCCCCTTTCATAGGGTCAGCATCATTTTTCTCCCTGCAAACAATGTGTGGCTAGTGAGGATGGTTTATTTAAAACTCTATACATCATCACCTTGTCAGGGCTGGGACAGGAGCCGGGGTGAGGTCTCCGACTTCTTTGTTTCAAGTGTCCATGAGGTTGGCCTGCTGTAGAGCCACTGGCCCATGCCTTGAGCCCCTCCTGGGGAACCTTACGCAGGCTTTGACAACTGCACCCTGTGCACCCAAACATACCTACCACCCTTACCATCTGAGCACCCACATTCCTCAATACAGTTTCTGAACCTTCTCATTCCCACCCTGCCTGTCTACATACTCAACCCTGGCCCCCAGATTCCAGAGGGGTCCCCCCAGGATTTACCCAGATTTAAATTGAGTCTGCCCTGAAACTTCTTGCTCCCTGGCTTCCCAGATTCCCTTTAACCTTCTTCTCCTGCGAATCTCTCTGATGAGAGTTGTCTTAGAGACCTGCCTAGTCCCCCTTGTCGAGTGTGTCCATTGTCCCAGCTGCTGGCCCTTCCCTTGACAGGCTCCGATGCTCTGACTCTAAATCCTGTGCTTAGTAATCAGCAACAGAGCTTTGTGGTCTGTGTTTATTTGTTTTGAGACTGGGCCTCACTAAGAAGACCAAGCAAGCCTCAAACTCACAGAGACTGACCTGCCTCTCCCTCCCAGTGCTGGCACCAAAGGTGTGTGCCACCAGGCCTAGCGATTATCAACAATTCTATTGAGGGCCTTCCATGTGGTGTTGGGGACAGGGCGTGCATAGAGAGGTGGCCCGCTGAGCCTATAGTAAAGGAAACCACGGAGACCAAAGGTGGGGGAAGACACAGTGTAAGCAAGAAGCACCCAGCAGGGGCAGCCAGATTGAATGCTTAGCTCGGGACAGACCACCAGCTGGCTACTCGCTCCTGGTGGAAGGTGCAGTCAGCTTTTTCATCCTTGTGGCCGTCCGTGTCTTGCCGTGCCTTACTCTCATCACTACACCAGAGAGCTCAGGTAACATTTCAAAATCTCTCATCCTTTTACACCAAGGTCCTGGACATCCACATCATGAACGAGCTCTGCCCGCTGTGGACTGGGCAGGATGACACTGTGGGGAGGAGCCAGGCAGAGCAGCTGGATTTGAGCCACTCTGGCATGCGGAGGAGAGGACCCCAGCTGTCGGATGTAGGTGCTCCCCTGAGGACAGTGTCTCTGCAGGGCACACAGCTATTTTGAAGGAGATCACACAGAAGGAGCTACACTGGGTTTGAGGGGAGCCGAGATTGCCCCAGAGGCAGCCTCTTAGCCAGGCGGCCTGAAAATATGCTCTCTTCACAGCCTGGGGAGCATGAATGCTGCCTGGGGCCTGTGGGCCTGGGATCTGGAAGGCAACAGGAAGGCAGTGGGAAGCCGGGGTTGCTGTGGAAACGGGCTGCAAGAGGCTTTGGCCATTGTGGAGGATTCTCAGGAGTCAAGACTGGCCAACCATATATCCCTGCTTGTCCTGAGGACTGACCTGCTCTGGGAGTCTTTGCTCTGCAGGGGAGACTGTTGCTTGTGCTCACCCTTGGGTCTGGGGCCCACATCCAAGACAGCTGCAGCCTCAGTAGTCTAGTGCCTGCAGGATACACTGTAGCCTCTCCAGAGTAGAGCTCCGTGCCCAGCACCAGCCAGCAAGAAATAACTGCTACATGATGTCATTCCAAATTGAAGTGGCTCACATGGGATGGCTAGACAGTGTCCAGATAGGCCAAGATCAAATCAGTATGGTCAGTCTAGGTTCAGTCAAGGTTCAGTCAAGGGGGCGGCTTGCTTCCCTCTTTTCTAGAACACAGCAATGACAGAATCTATGCCTAAGGGTGCCCAGAGGCATCACCTCCTGTCAGTCAGGGTTACCCTGACAAACGCTGGCTATACACAGGACTGGCACGAAGGTCTGGTGATTTCTCACCTGTAAAGTAGATGTGGGGTTTTTGCTTGATTTTTTTTTTCTATGATTGGGTCTCGAGTAGCCCAGGCTAGCCTTGAGCTCTTCACCATCTCTTGAGTAGTGAGTTTATGCAGTGCTGAGGATCGAACCTGAGTCCTCATGGTTGCTAGGTAAGTGCTCTCCCCACTGAGCCACACACTCAGTCCCAGACATACAGCTCTTGACTAAGTCAAATCCCAAAGCATGCCTGGACTCATGGCTCTCCTTCCCACCTCCGTCATCCTCCTGGTTCTCTGATCCCTACCTCTGTCTGTGTCATCACAGTGTCTCCCTGGGCTTGGGCTCCAATCTCTGTGTCTCTCCTCTCCACGTGTCTAAGGAAGCAGCTCCCTTCTGCTCTGCTGAATTCTCTGTTCCAGCAGTGACATGGGCTGAGGGAGAGAGGGAAACAGCAGGCCACATATTGGTTCCAGATGTGGCCCTCTCCCAGCCCTCTCCAGCAATTTAATTAAGTTCACCAGACAGCCAGGAGAGGCTCTTAATGATCAGATTTCCCGGCTCCCTCCTCCAGCAGCCATGAGCCCACTGTCTCCCTGACGATGGCTATGGCGGGTCCTTCCTGCCCTGAGTCAGCTCCGCCAACAGGGTAGAGAGTACAGAGAACCGGTCTTCCCAGGAGCAAGCACCTCTGGCCCCAAATTCTGTCCATCCCTCCTTCCCCGACCTCCAGGGGTCCAAGCCCTCTTGCTGGCTCTTGGCAGGCTTGGTCAGGCTCTGCTGAGCAGCCAGAAGATGCCAGCAGGCCTCTCTCCTGAGCTCTATAACTGTCCCCCACCCATACCCTGCGCCTGCCAGAGCTTAAGGCCAAGTAGGCACCAGTGAGCCAGGACTCTGAGCCCACCCATCTGCCACCAGTGGAGTAAACCTCAGCCTCCTGGGCATATCCTCAAGTCCTTTGTGCACAGATGTCCAGAGTCACACAGAGGTGGAGGTGACTTGGTATTTACGCAGATCTTTGGGGGACAGGTCTGGGCCATGTTTGCAAGTTTGTTTCCACACACAGAACTGGAAGTCACAGTCAGCATGCTAATATGGCTGGTCCTGAAGGACCCTGAAAGGAAACTAACCAATCTCCTGGTCCACCCATTGCTTGGGCAGATAGGCCTTCAGGCAGAGCCCAGGCCCAGAGTCCTTGCTGTCCCCTGGCCAGGGGCCCTGGGCCTCTATGCACTTCACCCCTGTTCTCCTGGGCTTCTGGGCCCCTGGGGATACAGCAGTGGGGGAATTACAGGCCTGTGATTTGTCTGGAGATGAGAAAAATGCCATGGGGCCACCTCTCAGTATACACATCATGGTCCCAGACTGCCACCAGGGAACTAGCCCGGGGCCCAGGTCAGCCGTAAGTGACTCTGAAGCTTCATGCTGTGACCCTGAACTATAGACCATTTGCAGGGCCTGGAAGGTAGAGCAATTGAAGCTAGACTGGTGTCTCACCTTAGAGAGGGGCTCTGGGCAGATGTCCCAGGAGAGGGGTAGGAAAGCCTTTCTCACTCAGCTCCCAGTGCCTCAGTTTCCCTAACAGCCTACAGGGGGAGCTTATAAATTAGGGCCCGGCCCGCTGTCTCCTGCATTAGAACTAGAGCTGAACAGGAACTAAGGTGAGCCTGCCGCTCAGGGCCATGAGGCCATCATAAAGGCGAGAAGTAGGAACAGAAAGAAGCAGGTCAAAGGGTGGTGACCCATTACAGCACTTCAGAAATAGGCTGAGCTCATCAGCTCCGAGCCTCAGTCCCCACACATGCCCAAAGACTGAGCTCAGATCTATCCTTCACGATGGAACATCCTGTAGTGGCAGCCATGACTTCCAAATATCTCACTTGATGGACAATAAGGCTCCAGTTACGTACCAACCCCAGACAAAGGGTGTGGAGGGAAACCAGGGTGCAGAAAAGGGGAAGTATTCCCAACTCCCCACCCAGGGCCTGCTATGGGATGGCTGGCTAAAGACTAGTCTCCTTTGAGAGGCATGAAGGACTTGGGACAGGGCCAAGGCACCACCTGTCTCGGCAGCTGCCCTCCCCAGACACAGGTGACAGAGAGCCAGTGAAAGAAAATGAACTATATTTTATGTCTGAGCAAGTGAGCTGGTGTATGTGTGTACATGTATGTGTGGAGGGGGCACGACCGGGTGTGAGAGTAACTGTAAATATTTCCACGCTCCAGAGTGTCTGTTTATGAGATAGTGCATGTGAGTCTGAGCAGATATAAGAACAAGGGCGTGAGTGTATGTGTGTGTGTCAGTGGTGGAGCAGGTGTGAACCCCAGAAAACACGTGTTCATGTGAGAGAGAAAGGACAGAGAGACTGTCCGCTGGAGAGTGGCTTCCACAGAAGTCAAGCCAGGCTCTAGGCCTACATCCTGGAGGGGTGGGGGGTGGGGGGGGCTCATCGGACAAACCTGCAGAGCTCGCCTCTTGCTCACCCTCCATTTCCTGGGCCGTGTGTGTGTGTGTGTGTGTGTGTGTGTGTGTGTGTGTGTGTGTGTGAATCTGTCTGCCTGTCTTCCCAAGGACCAATGAGGAACCAGTCCACTCTCAGACCAAGGCTACAGTGGCTATTAGAGGCCTTTCTCCCTCCACAGGGCTCATGGAAGCCCCAGGGACATCTGGTGCTGGTGAGTCAACTGAGGATTATCACACCTGGCTTGGGGAACCATGAGTTCAGGAGCACTAAGGAAGTGACCTTGGTGGGGATGTTGACTGACAGGGTCTGGAGTGGGGAACAAGGCCTACAGTGCTGGACCAACCTTCAGCCTCAGATATAGGAGGTGCACACAGGCTATTGCTTACCCTCAGGTCTTATCCAGCTTCAGGTCTCTAGTAGGACATATTCACTGCAGAAAAGGAGAAAACTCCATTCAAGTCCAAAGAAGGGTAGACCAGGGAGACGGCTCAGTGGATAAAGGAGCTTGCTGCTCAAGCTGAAAATCTGAGTTCAGTCCCCAGGACCCACATGGTTGGAGGAACCAACTTCCTAAAGTTGTCCTCTGATGTCTGTATGAGCATATACAAACACAAACACACACACACACACAGAGAGAGAGAGAGAGAGAGAGAGAGAGAGAGAGAGAGAGAGAGAGATAGAGTTTAGGTGTTTACTCATTTGATTGTTCTAGCTGGCCTGGAACTCAATGTATAGTCCAGGATAGGCTTGAACACATAATGTCCATTTGTCTCTGCCTCCTGAGTGTTGGGATTGAAGGTATGGTAGTCATTGTTGATGGACAGGTAGAGAGGCTGGCCACCTCTTCTCATGCTTGTTGACTTCACCTGTGATTCACCTATGCATGTCCTGTGCCTATATCCTGTAGGAAATTTTTACTGTTTTATTGATTTTTGAAAGTTCTTTATATATTAAGGTTACCTCAGTATATTATTCAGTGTAACCCCTAAATTCCCCTAGGGGAGTAAGAATGAGGCACAGACCTTTCAGGGTCTGAGCACTGTGTGTTTCTCCCTCATTGGGCTGAGAGGCTGGAGTTGAGTGGCAGGATGGGACTTGTCTGGTCAGGCAGAGAGGGAGTAGCAGTGGTGAGGAAAAGAGAGGGAAGGGTCAGAGCTGAAGGCAGGGGCTCTGAATGACAACTTTAATGGAAGGCAGATGGAGGAAACAAGATCCCTTGCTGACAAGAGGGGTCAAGGGGCATAGGGCTTTCTAAAGACAGGAGCCTGGGTGACTGGTTGGCAGTGGAGTCTGGCTCCTGTGGGAGATGCCTAAGGGTCACGAAAGGGCAAAGGTCAGTCCCTCCCTCCTGCAAGTCTAGACCCTCTAAAGACCCAAAGCCAGAGAAGCTGAGGGACTCTCTGAGTCCCTGGAGGATTATATGTAGAGAGGACAGATAGGCTGGCTGACAGTCTACCCTGCCGTGCTTCGTTGGGCAAGCTCTGAAACCTTCTCGAGCTAGATTCCTCCCGCTCGTGAAAAGGAAAAAAAATGTTATTTATCTAATAGAACTTAACAGAATTGGTGTAGAGAGTGTTTAGCCTGGTGCTAGGACCGGAGGAGGGCTCCAATAGATGCAAGTTAGCTCTCTGTGTCCTACATGTATTTACATTAAGTATGCATGTATACACACATGCCATGCATGTGTGCGTGTGTGTGTGTGTGCGTGTGTGTGTGTGTGCGTGTGTGTGTGTGTGTGTGTGTGTGTAGGTCAGAGGACAACCTGTAGGAGTCTGTTCTCTCCCTCTGCCATAGGTCCTAAGGATTGAACTCAGGTCATAGGGCTTGGTGGCAAGCCTCTGCCTTCTGAGCCATCTCAGCAGCCCAGTTCTTACTCTGTCCCCTCTCTCAGCCATTGGTGACATCAAGATGCCTTTCACTGGACCTAGGCCTGTGACAGCTGAGCAGATGATCAAGTTACAGGTGACCCCTGGCAGGAGGGATGGCTCAGCCATTAAAGGCTGCAACCAAAAACTATAGGTGAAGACACTGAGGCCAAGGTGGAAAGGGCCACGTCTGGGCTCACCTGTTGCACGGTCTATTCTGCTCTCTCAGTTCCACTGAAGCTCTAGTCTGGGGGCCTTCAAAGTGACCTTATTTGGAAGAAGGGTGTTATAGATTTCAGGAGGTAAAATTACTGTCATTCTGGATCAGGGCAGCTTTCAAATCCAAGGGTTGGAGCCACTGAGGAAAGAAGGAGTGGCCTGGATAAAAGCAGGAAGCCACAATGTCCAGTCTACATGGTGCTGAGTATAAAACCCAAGGCTCCGTGCATGCCACCCAAGCCTTCTCTCGGCTGAGCCACACCCCAGGTTCCCAGATGTAATTTTTCCTCCATGAATATGGATGTTTTGCCTGCATGGACATCTGTGCACCACTTTTGTGCCTAATGACCACAGAGTCCAGAAGAGGGCACCAGATCCCCCTGGATTAGAGTTATGGATGGCTGTAAGCTGCCATGAGGGTGTTGGAAGCTGAACCTGCCACCCTCCACCTCACTCCTTTCTCCTTTCGGAGATAGGATCTCACAATGTAGTCCTGGCTGGCTAAGAACAGAACCTAGGTCCTTTGCAAGGGCAGCAAGTGTTCTTAATTGCTGAACCATCTCTCCAACCCCTGCTACAGATTTTTCCCCCATTATTCCCTAAACAACCCAATAAAACAATTACCAACCAGGTATTTACTCTGTTCAGTGTAGAGTCATTTAGAGCTAATATAGTCACAAGAGAAGCTCGCGTGTAGCCATGCTGTGTAAGATGCTTGAATGCCCACGGGTTTGGTGTCCTGGGGCATCCCGGAACCAAGCCTGCAATCCCAACACTCCAGAAGTGGAGGCAGGAAGGCTCAGGAGTACAATGTCAGTCTAAGCTATTCTGAGAGTTCAAGGCCAGCTCAGGCCACATGAGAGTCTGTCTTAAAACAAACAAGAAACTTTGTTCCGAGCCAGTAATTCTGGGGCAGATGGCAGGTGCCAAGCAGAAAGACCACAAATCCCCATAAGGGACTGGAGCCCCGGCTATGATGGTGCAGCCTCAGGACCGTCCCATAACTGGCCTTTCTACAGTCATCAGGGCCTTGCTGCAGAACTCAAAGTTGCAGCCACTCAAATTTGTATAGGAGGAAGCTACCTGGTACAGTCCTTTCTGCTTCGTCTCAGCTGCCTCCCTGCTCAGGGTCTAGGCAAATGATATTTTGCCAATTTAACAGACCAGGACATGAAGGTTCACTGAGTCCCTCCAGGGAAAAGCAGGAAAAGTGAGCAGCCTGTTTGGCCGGGGGTCAAAGGACAGAGAATAAGGGACTGTCCCCAGTGTCTGTGGGGAAGAGTTGGGGTACAAGGTCCTCATCGCGCCCTTCAGTCTACAGAGAGGAGAGACTGAGGTGGTTGCAGCCCTTCCTTAGAGAGTGGCCAAAGTCCAGTAGGCTGCAAAAAGCAGTGTTCAGGCTCTGAACGGGGCCTGTGTCACCTCGGACGGGAGCCGGGCAGTCGCGGGACCACACGCCCCCTTGGAGCTCGGACGCCCTCCAGCGGCCTCGCGAGGAATTTCAGGGCTGGGCGGAGCCGGGCAGGTCTTCCTCGGCGACAGGGGGCAGTGTGACTGCACATGCGTCCTCGCAGGCCCACAGGCCCGGAAGTAGGAGTGGTTGGTAACTTCCGGTGCGGAACTGCGGCCTGGGAGGAGGATTGCTCACCGGCGCGGGGTCTGAACGGGTAGATCAGGAGGTGGTGGCGAGTGGGTGTCGGGACACGCGGCCGACGCCATGCCGTTCCTGCACGGCTTCCGCAGAATCATCTTTGAGTACCAGCCCCTGGTGGACGCTATCCTGGGCGCCCTGGGCATCCAGGATCTGGAGCGGCAGGAGCCCCTGGACAAGTGAGTCGCCGCGGTCCCCTGTGGTTGTCGCGGCGAGAGCGGGAGCTGCGTGGCTGCGAGCTCGAGTTCCAGCCCGAGGCAGGCTCCCAGCGTCTTGCAGGGTAGTGAGCCTGGGCTTCGACTCCGCTCCCTGTGCGTGGATGCCGGAGGAGACGTCCTGGCTGGGGCCGACAGCGCTTTCTGCAGACAGCAGGTCTCCCCCAGAGCCTGTGGGGAAGCAAGGTGGTGTGGTCCCTGTGCAGACTTCCTTGGGAACTCGGAGCGCTACGCCTTCGCAGTGCTTGTGCCACAGAGACAGGCGAGCACACAGACCAACATCTTGGTGTGGGATGCCCAGAGTAGGGTGGGGCAGAGGAATTGGGAGAGCGTTGGGAGAGTGATGAGCCGGAATTGCAGAATATCAGCCTCACCAAGGATGTCTTTTCTGGACCACATCAGCTCTTTGCTCTGCGGCCTACTCTGTAAATGCAGTGCCAGGCGTTTTTTTCAGAACTCGGAGGCGGGGCCGCAGGGCTACACAACAAGGCGCTACTGCCCTCCCTTGGCGGAGCCTAGCAGATTCAGGAGGGCTGCTCCAGATAAGCGTTTTGCATCCGGGCGTTGGTTGGATCTTGGGTCCCACCTGTTGCAAGAGGTCTGGTGGGTGAGATTAGGGAGAGTGAGGAGCATTGTGGCGAGAAGGTCGTGACGCTAAAGGTGGTGTTTGGGCCGTTGTCAGAGCTGGGGGCAATATATGGAGCAGCGTCCCGGCCCAAGAAGCACTTAGTAGGTAGTTTTGTCTAGAAAGGGTGAGAGCTTTAGGGCCACCCTCAAGGCCGTGTGAGAGACGGCTGGACAGAGCTAGCCCTCTGACATCAAGCTGAAGGATGGCTTTGAAATCACTTCATGCTTTTGACCAAGAGTTGTGCCCCAACAGAGCATGGGCAATTTGTGGGGGTGATTGTGGAAGGGTGTACAGGCTGGGGCCACTGGCCCCCCGAGAGTTCCCACTTTCTCTGTTCTGCCTCTTGGTCCATAGTTACACTTCCAGCGAGGAGAGCCGGATCCTGGACCTGACTGAGCTGCTGGAGCAGAAGGCTCACTCTCCATTCTACCAGGAAGGTGTGAGCAATGCTTTGCTGAAGATGGCCGAGCTGGGCCTGACCCGGGCAGCTGCTGTCCTTCTGCAGAGTGGGGCCAACCTCAATTTTGAAGGTCAGCAGCATCCTGAGGAGGGGGTGGGGCAAGCAGGGCTAGGCCACCAGGCCTGGCTTCTGCGCTCTCCTTGTCTTTGAGGTGACTTGCTTTGTTCTTTCCCTTTGGGTGGGCTTTCTGGGGACTCTTAGCGCCTCTCACACAGATTAATCTTTCTTACCATGGATAAAGTACACTGGCAGCCCAGGGCAAGGGGAAGGTGGTTTCCTGTACTCTGAGCTGTCCTGCAGGTTTTGCTCTGGCCCTCCATGTGGGAAGATAAACCACACCTGGCATAAGTTACAGCATGCTGCATAGGGTCCTTAAGTGTCAGAGATGATGAAGGGCTAGCCACCTGTCTTGTCATTGACTGTCACCTCAGGAGACAGGTAGACAGGTAGGGCTGCCTGTGAGCCATTGGGGGCCAGTGCTGACCCACACATAGGCCTTCGTGTCTTTCACTGGAAAACAGTCTCAGAGGCTGCAGGGAATTTGGGAATCCTGCAGGCTGCAGATGGGGAGGGGAGGGTGTGCCAGAGCTCACCCACATGGTCAAATGGCCTGGCTATGTGACTTACTGGGAAGCTGAGGCAGAAGGATCTCTAGTGACCTTGGGCTACCTAGCAAGGTTGGGGCTGCCAGGTAGGACCCTGACTCAAGAAAACAAAGGCTGTGCTACTAAGCTCAAGCAGTCAGGAACAGCCTTGGGGCACTGACCAGGAAGGCAGCCAGTGTAGGGAAGTTGCCTACCTTTTGGGACACGTAGGACTTCATCTTCACACTTCAGGTGGGGTGCTGTGGAGAGGCTCTGAGGCCGGGTCCCAAACCTTCGAGAACACACTAACCCGAATGTCTTGCATTCAGATCCTGTCACCTACTACACAGCCCTGCACATCGCTGTCCTGAGAAACCAGCCTGACATGGTGGAGCTGCTGGTGCGCCATGGGGCTGACATCAACAGGAGGGACCGGGTAAGGGTCAGCTCCAGTCTTGGGCATGTTCAGTAGGTTTACCAATGAGCCTTTCAGGCCCCAGGCAACATGGCTGCTATCCCCTTGCTATCTCAGATCCATGAGAGCAGCCCCTTGGATCTGGCCAGTGAGGAACCGGAGCGCCTGCCCTGCCTGCAGCGCCTCTTGGATCTTGGAGCAGATGTCAATGCAGCCGACAAGAACGGTAAGAGAGACGCTGAGAGGTTAAGAGGTTCTTCCAGGGGACCCACTCCAATTCCCAGCACCAATATGGCAGACCACAACTGTCTTTAACTGCAGTTCCAGGAAATCTCATGAGAAACATACATCATGCAGGCAAAGCACTCACTCATACACAAAATAATAAAAATTAAGTGTCATGGTGGGAGACTGGCCGTCCCTGGGGCTGGATATCTGTTGAGGGTTCAGGGAAGACAGGCAAGTGTCTGGGTGCTGGCCCCAGTCAATGGCATAGCCACGGATGGCACACAGGCAGAGGGTGCCAGTGTGCCAGAGCCCAGCACCCAGAGGCTGTGGAGAGAGTGTGGTCACTGTCTGCACACCGCCCCAGGAGGCATCTTTTAGAGTGAGTGTACCCAGCTTCTGTGTGCGGAAGCAGACAGGTGGCCCCCTTGTTCCTATTTTTGTGTGGATGAAATCAAGCCAGCAGCTCTTCCCTCAGCCCCGAGCATCCTGCTCCCACCCACCTCTGGGCCTCACCCTTCCTCTACTTTGTAGGGAAGACAGCGCTGCTGCACGCTCTGGCCAGCAGCGACGGAGTGCAGATCCACAACACAGACAACATCCGGCTCCTCCTAGAGGGAGGTGAGGGTCCCTGTCTGCCCACACTGCAGCTGCTGCTTCACCCCCACCCCCACCCCCACCATTGTTTGGTAAAGGCTGCTGGTCCTCACTCATTTCTGTTCCCATGGCTCTTCCAGGGGCAGACGTCAAGGCCACCACCAAAGATGGGGACACTGTATTCACATGCATCATCTTCCTGCTTGGTGAGACTGTCTGTGGGGACAAGGAGGAGGCCCCAATGATCAACCGCTTCTGCTTCCAAGTCACACAGCTTTTGCTGGCCCATGGTGCTGACCCCAGTGAGTGCCCGGCCCATGAGTCCCTCACGCACATTTGCCTCAAGAGCTTCAAGCTGCACTTCCCGCTCCTGTGCTTCCTGCTGGAATCAGGGGCGGCCTACAACTGTTCTCTGCATGGTGCATCCTGTTGGTCTGGCTTCAGCCTGGTTTTTGAGAGGCTCTGCTCGCACCCAGGCTGTGCAGAGGATGACAGCCACGCTGAGCTTCTGCATAAAGCAGAGACTGTGCTGGACCTCATGGTAACTAGCTCCCAGAGGCTGCAGCTGCCTGAGAACTTCAATATCCACCCAGTGGGTAGCCTGGCAGGGAAGATCCAGGCCCTTCATGCCTCCCTGAGGCAGTTTGAGAGCTACCCGCCACCTCTCAAACACCTGTGCCGGGTGTCCATCCGGCTGTACCTTCGACCATGGCCTGTGGACGCCAAGGTCAAAGCGCTGCCCTTGCCTGATAGGCTCAAGTGGTACCTGCTGAGTGCACACAGTGGGACAGAAGACACTTGCTGATGTACCCCAGGAGGGAATGATCTGGGGTAGCCGGAGCCAACCTGAGGGTAGACCTAGTACCCGTGACGGCCTTTTACTGCTATAAAACCACTAGGGTGGTGTTCTGGAGGCCAAAGGCATGGCTGCCTCCAGGGAAGTTCCCACCCCCTCCGTCTCAGTATTTCACAATTTGAGGGGCCAGCGCAGACAGGATGCTACTGCCCTCCATACTAGGAGCTGACCAGGCCATTTGCAGGGAACTAGGGGCCAGGCCCCTCAGAACCCTGGCAGCTGTAGTTGGTCCCAGGGGGTAGGCATATGCCTGGGTTTTTTCCAGGGCCAGTGCCAAAAATCCTGGGCCATCCATTTAGGCCCTACCTATTCTGCTGCCTCAGGTCTCACTATGCCTTTGAGGAGCTGGAGACAGAACTGAGACCACCACAGGCTGGTCTTCTGGGTTAGAGGCCTGCCCAATCCTATGGTTGGTGGTAGCTCTGCTCATGCCACACCCAGGTCTCGGAGATGGTGCCTTCTGTTTAAAGGCATCACAAGCATAGCAGGATTTGTGAGGGGCTCCCCAGAAGACACGGCTGAGGCCAGAGGCTGGCTCTACTCCAGTGTGGAGCCCTTACCAGTCAGCTTGGCTTTTGGGTTGTATGAATGCCTTTGGGAATGAGCAGAGATGATTAAATATATTTATAATGTTAAACTCCGTGTTTTGTATGACAATTTAGCATGTTCAAGTGATCAGACATACACCCACACAGACTGCCTGGGCATTTGAGAACAGGGTTCACCCTTTTATTGGCTGTACATGCCTGTCAGGGAGGAGCTCCCAAGGAGCTGCAGGCGGCTCTGACCCGTCACCAAAAAGAATTGGGGCTGTGATCATTCCTGTAAGTGGTACCGTCTGGCAGGTACCACGTGTGGCTTCCCTGGCTGTCCTGGAACACAACAGTCCACATACTTCAGGTCCTAGGCAACCAAGTGAAGAGTCTGTCCCCGCAGGCAGCTAGTCCAGTGGATGACAACTCCACTTCCCATAGGCCCTGTGGGGTGTTGCCAGGGTGCTTTGGAGTGACAGGGCTGCACTGCCCCAATCCAGGGCACACCTCCCCTGGGGCTTGTCCCTTTCCACTGGAGTCAATGGAGGATGGCAGGTGTCTCTTGGCCTGTTAGCTGCTGGCCCCCAGCTCTGGCCCTGACTTCATCTCAGGGCGAAGCTGTAGACATGATAGATCTCAGCTGGCAGGTTCTCCTGGCGCTCCTCTGCCAGGAGGCTGAGGCCGGCACTTCGGATGATCCGGCGGACCACCTCAAGGTCACGGCACACACTGCTGTCCACATCGTCCAGGATCACACCCTCCTGGGCCATGTTGTCTTTGATCACAATGATGCCATTGGGGCGCAGGCCGCGCTTGCATCGGCGCAGAAACTCAGCCAGGTGCTGGTCCGTCAGGTGACCTGGGGAGAACAGAGATGTGAGTGTGCAGTGTGCGCCCTTAGCACACGCCCAGCAAGCCTTGTTTGTAAGACCCAGCTCATGTCAAAGGAGGCCAGAGTTCTGACATCCACACAAAAGCATAGTCAGAAGCTGGGATTTAACTGACTGCCCTCCAGCCCTGCCTGACACCTGCCCATCATAGCACCCACCCTTCCTAGGCCTGGATTGGAAGATGGGGCTGAAGCCCCTAAACAAAAGGGCCAAGACCACAGTTTTCACAGTATTAAGCAGCCCCCTCGTGAGGAGGCACGTGCTACAAGGTAAGCAGCCCTGTGCGTAGCATTCCAGATGAGGTGTCAGGTCACACAGTTTTGTGTGTCAACTTGACACAAGCTGGAGTTATCACAGAGAAAGGAGCTTCAGTTGAGGAAATGCCTCCATGAGATCCAGCTGTAAGGCATTTTCTCAATTAGTGATCAAGGGGGAAGGGCTCCTTGTGGATGGTGCCATCCCTGGGCTGGTAGTCTTGGGTTCTATAAGAAAGCAAGCTGAGCAAGCCAGGGGAAGCAAGCCAGTAAGTAACATCCCTCCATGGCCTCTGCATCAGCTCCTGCCCCCAGGTCCCTGCCCTGTGTGAGTTCCAGTCCTGACTTCCTTTGGTAATGAATAGAAATGTAAGCTGAATAAACCCTTTCCTCCCCAGTTTGCTTCTTGGTCATGATGTCTCCAGGAATACAAACCCTGATTAAGACGCCCCCCACCCCCACCCCCCACTGCAAACAGAAGAAGTGCAGTTACATCCTGGCCTGGCTGGGCAGTGCACCACACTCCACCACACTTGGTAGAAGTTTGAGTTGAGGCCAATCTAAGCTATATAAGGCAATCTATAGATAGGGGTGGAGAGGGCTTGGATTAGGAGCACCAACTTCTCTCCCAGAGGACCAGGGTTCAGTTCCCAGCATCCACAAGGTGGTTCACAGCCATCTGTAACTCCAGCTCGAGGGGATGATGCCCTCTTCTGGCCTCTATGTGTACTGCACACACATGATACACGGATTCGCAAGCACTCATACATAAAAATTTGAAATCTTTTTTTTTTCTATTCTAAGTTTATTTTTAATTAATCTATTCTTACTTTTCATGTGTATGTGTGTTTGGTCGGTATGTAGATATCTGTACCATGTGTGTGTCTGGTGTCCACTCAAGCCAGAAGGGGGCACTGGATCCCCTAACATGGTCATGGGTCACCATCTGGGTACTATGAATGGAAGCAAAGTCCTTTGCAAGAACCCCCAGTGCTCTTAACTGCTGAGCCAATTCTCTAGCTCCTGAAATAAAAATGTAAAAATAAGTCCTTACAAAGCTCATTTCACACCTCCAAATTAGAGTCACTGAGCACTTAAGATGGTCCTACCTAGATGGCTGCTATTCAGCTGGCTTCAGGCATCTCCTTATGGTCCTGGGAAGTGGAAGGAAGCTGCATCTCAGCTGGCCAGCTCACTACAGGAGCAGAACCAGGCTCTCAGGGCTGGGGGAGCACCTGAGTGGCAGAGAGCACGGTGGCCCCTTACCTATCACCCACTGGATCCAGATCACGTCATACGAGCTGGGCTCCGGGCTGAAGTCCTGGAGACCACAGCAGAAGTAGTTCCTCACTCTCTTGCCCTCTTCCCCCAGGTAGGTCTTGGCTTTGGCCAGAAAGTCTTCTGTCACATCAACCATGTCAACCACCCTGAAGAGCGGCAGGAGCAGGCGCTTGGTGATCCTTCCAATGCCAGCACCACAGTCCAGGGCACAGGAAGTCCCCGTCTTGTTTGGGCCTTCCTAAAACACAGGGGCAACATATAACCCACAAGGCACCACAACCGCAGGGCCCTTCCCCTGAGTCCCAGAAAGCTGCATCAGGCTCCTGCACTGGCCTGTCACTGAAGGGCAAGCAGAACTCTTTCTAAGGTCACTTCAACGTGACAGCTGGAAAAAACAGGTGCACAATCTCCTTTGCCTCCAGAGCCCCCAGGAGCCCATAGGGTGACAATGCTAGGGATCGTCAGTGGGGTTGTGGAGAGAGGCTAAGGACCTCCTGCAGGGCTCACCACTGGGCTATGTGGAGTGGAGAAGGGAGGACACAGACAGCTGCATCTGTCACAAGAGGACAGTTACCACCCACAGCCTCCAGCACTCTTAGGCCAGGCAGGGGCTGTTCCCAGACTGCTAAGTCCCTAGTGCTTGGCCAGCCTCTGACTTGTGGCCCTGAGACAAAACTCATGGCCCACAAGTCCCACCCAATCACCACCCAGCTCCTCAGGGCCCTGGTGGCAGCCACCAACAAGATGACAGAGAACCTGCAGTGTGATGTATGGAAGTGGCTCCCCACACTGCCCCACCAGAGCCACAGCCTCTCCTGGAGAGGACATCAGACCTGCCTACCCTTAAAAACCTCTGCAGAAACTTCCGGGAGCTGTTGAGATCGATGCTGGAGATGTGGCCATACCCCCCGAGCATGCCGTCCACCGTGGGCGGGATCTGCTTCCAGTAGGTCTTGGCCTTCGAATAAAACTGCTTCTCATCCTCAATCACCTCGCTCGTCATGATGTTACCAGCCCCGCAGTCACCAGCCACCTCTCTGCTCCCCTGAACACAGAAGAGGCAGGGTGAGCAGGGCACTGAATGGCAGGAAGACTCTAGCATACAGGCCGCACTGTGAGGCACAAACCTACCCGGAGAAAGCAATGCCCAGCCAACTACAACATCCCAGACATCCATGTGACTCTCTTGATGACCTACCACCTCAGGACAGGCAAAGGCCACAGAGTAGGATCCCTGACTTCTGCTACGGACACTCCAGGAGGCCTGAGCAACTTCTATGACTTTCTACTCTCTCAGTGACGAGCGATCAGGTCAGGAAGGGCCAGCCCTTCATTCCAGACCAGGTTCTCAGACAGGCACCAAGCTGTGTAGCAACAGGCAGGAGCTAGGCACAAACACGACCAACAGTAAGGACTAGGCTGGCAGCAGCACCCACATGGCCACGTGTCATGGAAGATGCAGGATCACACCTGTGGGAGGTGCTGGCTCCCCTTTGTCCCAGCTACTGTGTGGATCTGGTGTTCATAGTCCAGCAGGAGACAGGGAAGCAGAAAGTTGTTCCAGTACTGGGAGTGGAACCCAGGCCTTGTACCACTAGGAAAGCACCCCACTGCTGCACCTTGTGCAGGCTCTAGTGCTTTCTGAATGGGGAGTGTGGAAGGAGAGGTCAGGGGCAGGGCGCAGTCCAGAAAAAGTGACATGGGCAGCCAGGGCCATGGTGGGGAGTGGCTGAGAAGCAGAAGACTTTTGCAGAGGACCAGTCCTGAACTGCAGCCTGCTGCCTCATGCTAGCTGAGTACAGGAAGCCGTTAGTCACTGAAAACTAAGTGTCCAATTCACAAGGAATGAACCCGAGGGCATCAGGGGACACTGGATACAGGAGTGGCTGTGCTGAAAGATACTGGACAAGTGTTGGTCACTGATCAGCCACTGCCCAGCACCCAACCTTCCCCCGAGTGTAGATGCCACCATCACCCACTGTGCAGGAGGACCCCGTTCTAGAACATAGAAACTAAAAGCCTTGCTCAGGTCAAAGGGTCCGTGTACTGCTCTCCCCACATAGGCAGCTTGTCCACTAGAACACTGGCTTCACGGGGCAGGACCCTGCGGTTCACACTTCACACCACGAGGGCCCTCAGCATCATGTCTGATAGGGTAATGACAAAGGCCCTTAGGAGGCAACAGTGTCCCTGCTTGGAGTGTCAGTGAGAGAGCTGGGATGGCCCAGGAACATGGCCAGCCTTGGAGCTTCAGGTCTCACCCTACCCACTTGGGTACCACTATGACAGGGCTATCGCTGAGCACCCAAGTCACAACTTAACACTAACACCCAGCATAGGAATCTGGGAGCAAAAGAGCAAAGCAGAGAAGGGAGCGATAAAAAGGCCACACCAGGGAGGGGCCCTGTGGGCTGCTGGGAGGTCTCTGCCAAGTACCTGTGACTGGAAGGGGGAGGAACACAAGAAAAGCAAGAGTCTCATCTGTCACCGGTCCCCACTGCACCACAACCACACTCTTTGTGACAAGGGTTTGGTGCCAGAGGAAGACTCATGGCCATGCTGCACTCCAAGAGGCCCTTGGAGCAACAGGTTGAGGACCCTGTTCTAAATACCACATTCCTTTACCACAATGCTCTGCCAGCCCAGGGAAGACGCAGCATGCTTCTGAGAACAGATTCCTTCCACTGTAAATTCTCTGGCCCACAGAGCAATGTGAAGACCTGCTGGTCCCCAAGACCCTCGCCTCTACAGAGCAGTACTTGGGCCTGAGAATCAAGAGTAGACAGGGAACGTCAGTCAGAACACCACCGTGTACTTGACTGGGGATTGACAATGACCTGGGACAAGAGGGCTCTCAGGTGCTTCTCTGGGCACCACAGCAACTATGTCACAACCACCACCAGCTAGGACAACAGTCACTCTTCTACACATGAGCTCAGCGCTGGCCCACTCACACTGGGGCCCAGCAACCAGCCTCCCTCACTGGCCCTAAGTACTAAGAAAATGTTTAGAATGATGCTCAGAGCTGTCTTCTTCAACACGAGGACAATGACTTCAGACCTTTCCTCATGACCCACTCAACACATGGGCATACAACACAAAATTTGGTCCTTACCAGATGAGTGGGACAATGGGAGCGAACCAGAGATGGGAGCGTGCTCTGCCAGTCTGCCACCCCCAGGATGCCAGCTCCTCTGAGCAGGGCCAGAATCTGGCACATCTTTTGCGGTGCTGGATATGGCACTTGCTAGTTGGCAGTAGAGTTGACTGAGCGAGCATGCATGGGGGGCAGCCACTTCTCAATTTGAGGCTCCTAGTCTCCTCAAACCAGATGACACTGCTGTTACCAACATCATCTGTTGCTTTACCAAAAGCTTATGACATAATTCCTTTAAATGCCAAAGTCTCTTGAAAAATCTAATTTACGAGAATCCCACTAGCTTCTAGGAAGCAGCCGGGGGTAGGCATGGGGGTGGGGCACACCCAGATCCCAGAAATGCAAGTCCTGGGTTGATTTACTCCTACAGCCAACTCATGAAGACACCTGCTTCCTCAGACCCTGTCCAAACATGGCCCTCTAGTGTCTACTGTGTGCCCTGAAGGCTCCTGAGGATTAGAGACATCAAGAGAGACATTCTCCTTCGGGGGAAGCGCACATCTTTAATCCCAGCACTCAGGAGGCAGAGGCAGGTGGATCTCTGTGAGTTTGAGGCCAGCCTGGTCTATAAAAGGAATTTCAGGCTAGCCAGGGCTACAAAGAAAAACCCTGTCTCGAAAAACAAAATGAAGCCAAAACAAGTTTCCCTCTACTACACGAAGCTGCATGGCCAGGGACAGGAAGGGTCGGGACGGTGTGGCTGTGTGTGTGTATGCTAGGCTAGCTCACGGGTAGCCTCATGCTCATGGCAGACTGTCACCTGTACATCCTCGGAGTCATCTAATTCCATCACGCTCCACCTGGGCAGCTGCCTTGCTAAGTCTCTGTTCCCAGGAGAAGAAAATAAACTGTCAGCAGCCTTTACGGCACCACAACCTGAGACGTCCTCTGAAAGGGCCTGAAGCAACTGCAGGCTAAATGAACAAGATCTGCGTTGCGTTATAGCCCCGCTCTGCAGAGCCTGTTAAATCTGTGCGGACAGCAGTTGGCCCTGTGTAAAGAGCAGAGCACTCCAGGAAGGGAGGAGAAAGGGGGAAGGGGAAGAGGGGGAGCCAGGGGAGAGATGGGGACACAGAGGAGGGAGGCCAAAACCATAAAGGGTTTTAATATACACTAAAAAGTATGTCAGGGGCTGGGTGTGGTGACACACACTTTAAATCCCAGCACTCCAAAGGCTGAGACAGATGAATCCCTGGGTTCAAGGCTAGCCTGGTCTGCACAGAGAAACCCTATCTTAAATAACAAAAATTGGTCAGGTGTGATGGTGGATGCACTCAGGAGACAAAAGCAGAAGGATCTTTTCCAGGCCAGTCTGGTTTACACAGTGAGTCGCAGACCAACCACGGCTACATAGTTAAGACCCCCTTCTTGAAACAAAACAGCAAATGGCTCTGGTAGCACTAAGTCCGAAAGTGCTGCCCGGAGACCACTTGCCAATTGTGCAACTGGCAAGAGTGGTTTTATTTCAAGAAAGCAAGAAGCCTACATGCAGGGTTGGCCACTTACAAAAAGGTGATAACCCCAAAGGTGCACATGCCTTTGTAGGGAACTAGGAGCATTTTAGGTAGGGTTAGGCCATCGAAAACTTCATTAGTAGGTGTTGGGGATGTTACATGGAAAGGTTTCTGATTGGCTTGTCAGTGGAGTGTATTCCTGTCGTGAACATTTTAACTACAAGATGAGATACCCAAACCATATAAGGCTGTCCTGCACAGATGACCCATCCTGAGATACGACATTTCCCTATCCTTGTGGTTATCTCCAGGCTGTTCTTTGGATGGGGGGATTTTTATGACCTAGTTCCTGGGACTGATCACTTAGGGGCATTGATTGGTCAGTTCCTGGACTTTCCTTTTGAAGTCAGGCCTGGTCCTAAAATGGAGGACATGCCGTCCTCTCATTCCCCCTTGAGGTCATACCATGCATCCAATCATAGGTCCGCTTGGGTGTCTGACTCTTGGGATGGGTTGAGATGTTCACGCTGGACTGTGGAGATGAATTCTCCCAGATCTGGCCAGTGTGTTTACCATACAAGGTCCACAGGTGAAGACAGTGAGCGAGAGCAGCACTGGTCCTTCAGGGGATCGGGAAACAATGGTCCACACCAGTTTTGATTCTGTGGCCTGAGTTTAGCACTCTCCTCTAGTCTCTGGCGGACCATGGTCAGGCTGTTCTGGTAATACCTGAGTTGCTGTGTAGAAACAAGATTGTTCTCCCGGGTCTTGGCAGAGCTCTCCCTGTTCCAGGAGGGTAAGTCTAAGCCCCTTCGGTTTTGTAGAACCACTTCAGCTAACGACTGCTCTAAGTGATGGATAGACTTTTGTAATTGAGTAGATCTGAGCCTGTAGGGTTGTTTAGGACCTGAAGTGTTGGCCTGCTCTTACTAGGGCTGTAGCATCAGTGCTGACTCCCGCAGCTATTCCAGACCCCACTAGCATGTAAGTAGGATTGCTGAGACCCCCCCCCCCAATCTTGTCTTTTCCTGAGATGATCCAGAGCCGTCTTCATATAGGCACTGAAAGGAAGGTAACAGACTTGAGGGTACAGGGTAGCCAAACACACAAGCTGGGATTCTGGAGGACCTGTGGATGGACCCAAGGGGTTAAGCCTGAGGTGCATGCAAATCAAGTTCCACTGGGGCTCATAAGGTCGGAGTTGCTGGCTCCCGTGGTATGGGTGTGACTGCAAAGATGTTTAAGGTGACAGAAGTTAGTCTTCCCTCTGAGGAAAGGGTGGGGGCGAGACTGGGTTTGTAAGAGAGGAGGATTTGGAACTGAGGCTGATGCTGTGGTTTTAGGACGGGTATTGGCGTTGCCAGTGCCACTGGTCCTATTATAAAGGGGTTCCAGGAGACTGGTTTTGAATCTGGAAGGAGTCCCCTATTGTATCCATGAAACGTCATTAAGCCGCAAGCCTTCCCAGTCTCCAGCCTCTGCTCTTCTGTCCCTTTTCCGTAATCGAGATGGGGTTCCACGTCGAACCCACCAATCCCCTGGATGTCTGTTCACTGTCCTGCCTATCTGGATAAGATCCCGATTATTAGGTACCCATGGGGCATTGGGTCTCACAGCCCCATTTATGGCAAAAGCAGCTTTCTGCATCACAAGTCCCATAGTCGTTTGTCCCTGGGCACATAGAGCTGGACAGCTGCCAAGTCGCTGTTCTTGGCCATCCTTCCCACAAGTTGGCCTAGCACTTTGCAGCTCCTGGTACGATGACAGGGTTTACCTCTTGAACCTGGATCCTTCCATATGTATCCAGCCAGGGCACAAAGGTCTAGGTTAAAAATGGGAAAAGGTGGTATTCCCAGGACCAGTCAATGTCAAAGCCTGTACATCTCTCCCTGGGTCTCATGGGAGTTTCTCCCGGGGCATCAAAGTATCCGTTTGGTGATAACAGCTTGATGAGGGTTTGTGTCCGCTGAAATCTGATCTCCAAGCAGAGCAAGTATGAGGAGCAGGTAGATGGAGCCCTCTGGAGACCTGTTGGGGCCCGCCATTGTTTAGGGCACAGCAGGGTCATGTGAGGCAAGAGTTTGTGAATTTTTTGCTTAAGTGGGTGTCTCGGGTGGGCAGCAGCTTGCCACAATCTAGTGTTGGCTTCAGGCATGCAGTAGTCTGGGTCTACGTGTGGGTCAACAGGTTTTACGTGAGAATAGTGTATCCAAACAGGGACCCCTGTTGGTGTGGTCAAGATTAAAGTGTATGGTCCCTTCCAGGTGGGCTCCAATATCTCCCTTTTGGAGTTTTTTGATGATTACTGTACCTGGAATAAGGCTTGTAGAGAGGAAAGGGCAAATTCAGCTGGGACTTCTGCTTTTATATGGGGTGGCAGAGGTGGGGGCCTAGCACACACAACCTCAGAAAAAGTTAATCCTAGAGCATAGGGATCATTCTGAACCCTAAAAAGAGCCAAGAGAAGGAGAGACACCCAGTCAGTGGTTAAGGTCTCCTTTAAGGTCCGAATCATTCTCTCTACTTGACCTGAACTTTGGGGATGGTACACACAATGGAGTTTCCACTTTGTCCCCATAGCCTTGACTAACTTTTGGGTTACCTGAAGATGAAGCAGCCAGGTCCATTTTCTGACCACAGGGAGGCTGTACTCGGGATCATGTCTTCTAACAACTTCTTGGCCCCCACCTCGGTGGTCTCATGTTTGGTGGGATAGGCCTCTGTCCATCTTGAAAAGCTATCTGCCAACACTAGCAGGTACCTATATAACCCAGGCCTGACTTCTGTGAAGTCAATCTCCCAGTTTACTCCGGGTCAAGTTCCTCTCCCAGGACCCCAGTCTGAAGGTCTCTCCGTGCTTGGCGTTGACTGTACAGCAAATGGGGCACAAGGCCAATGTGTCCTCTGTTTTTGGCCTTAAGTCAAAGACACTCTTTGGAGTAGGTCCTCAATCCTTCTTTCCCCTAGGTGGATGATCTGGTGTATCTGCCAGATTCTTTGGCTAGCAAAGTCTGAGGGGAGGCTAATCCTTCCATCATGGGGGGTTTATACCACCCCTTTCCCTTGTATGCTGCTGTGCAATATGGACGCCACCATCCAGGGCAGCCAGGCCATTAGGGCAGTGATGATGCCTCCTGTGCCATCATACTGGCTCAGTTGTTTCCTTTAGGGATGGCCCTGTCTCCCTTTTAGTCATACACTGTCCAGGGCAATATATGACTGCTACTTTCTCAGGCAGCTACACTGCTTGCAGAAGGTTCAGGATCTCTGGCTTATTTTTGGCGTTTTTTTCTTCTCAGGTGAGAAGCACTCTTTCCTTGTACATGGCCCCAGGAACACACACGGTTGCGAAGGCACACAGGCTGTCTGTGTAGATACTGAGTCTTTTTCCTTAGCTTAGCTGTAGGGCCTTGTTCAGAGCTCTTAATTCAGTGTTTTGGGCTGATGTACCTGGAGGCAGGGTTTTGCCCCTACAGTTGCATCCTCAGTGGTCACCGCAGTCCCTGCATATCAGGTACCATCTTAGACAAAGCTGCTGCCATCTGTGTAACATGTTAGTTCTGCTTCCTTAAGGGGAATGTGCTTAAGGTCCAGTCTTGTCCCTTGTAGGTGGCCCAGAATCTGCGCAGTCATGTAAGGAACCGTCCAGGTCCATGCCAGGGAGTAGAGCTGCCTGCTGGGTTAAGGGCACTGCTGCTGATGAGCTTGATCCAGGGAGGGTTCAGGAGCAGAGCCTGGTAATGGGCTAACCTGGCATTGGTCAGCCACCTGTTAGGAGGACGCTTGAGGACCCCTTCAATGGCTAATCAGCTCAAGTGTCTGGCCCAGAGCTAGCTTGTGTGAGTCTTTGACCAGCAAGGCTGTGGCCGCTATTATCCAGAGGCACAGGGGCTACCCAGTCACCACTGAGTCCAGTGGTTTTGACAGATATGCCACTGGTCTTCTCCAGGGCCAGAGAGACTGGTTAAGGGTCCCTTTTGCTAATCCTTTCTCTTCATCCACATTTAAGTGGGACAGCTTGGCGACATCTAGCAAGGCCAGCGCAGGAGCACCTCATAGGTGGCTTTGACCTTGCCAAATATCTCCTCCATTGCTCAGTCCATTCCAATTGTGCTTTTCCTCCACAGGTCACCTCATACAGAAGACATGCCAGTTCAGCAAACCCAGGGTCCCCAGCCGACCCCAGGAACTCCCGTACTTCCTGGTGACTGGTGGGCTGGGGATCCTTAGACTAGTCTCTTCTTGCACTTGACAGCCATCTTCCCCATCTTGGGTATGTACTCACGGTAGGTTACTTGAGTTTGCAGAGCTGAACTTTCTTGGCAGACACATGGTACCCCAGTCTTCCCAATGTTTTGAAGAGTTCCTCAGTGGCGGCTTTACAGCCCACCATGGTGTTGGCAGCAATTAGCAAGTCATCTACAGACTGCAACAGACTGGCATTTGGGCGGGCTTGCTATACTCACCCAAATCCTCATGGAGAACCTCACAGAAGATGCTAGGAGAGGTTTTGAACCCGTGCGGGTGCCGTGTCCAGGTCAGCTGTCTGTTGCATCCTTCATTTGCCTCTAGCCACTCAAAGGCAAAGAGGGGCTGGCTGCTGACTGCCAGTGGTGATCGGAAAATCACACATGAGATCCAGGATGGTATAGCATACCCATCCAGGGGGAAGGTGTGCAGGCTGAGAACAGTAGAATGGATACCCTGAACCTACTTATTTATCTCTCGGAGGTCTTGCACTGGCCTACAGTCAGTAAAGCTGGGCTTTTTAACAAGTAGCAGGGAAGTATTCCAGGCCAACTGGCAAGGAAGGAAGATGCCTAAGTCCCTTAAGGGCCTGATGTGGGGGGTGGGCCCCAGCTTGGCTCTCCTGGGTGTTGGGTATTGTTTGATTCAGGCTGGTGTTGCCTTGGCCTTTAGCTGAACCAGCACAGGGCTCAGTGCTTGGCCAGTCCAGATGCCCCTGTTTCTGCCCAGGCTTCTGGGATCTCATAGATCCAACGTTGCAGCAGGCTCCCCTGCTTCCCTTCCTTTCCCCAGAGTTTGGGGTTGGGGGGGTGTGTCTGAGAATAATTTGTATTCATCTACCAAGGGCATGGTGAGGATCTGTGTGGCTCTTCTTTCCCAATCAGTCACAGAGACGCAGGTTAGACTGAAGCGGATATGGGCTCCTACTTTAGTCAGTAAATCTCTTCCCAGCAGGGGTACGGGCATTCGGGGGTGACCATTAGAGAGTGGGATACCCATTCATTTTCCAAATCGACCGTTTTCCCAAATCCACCAATCTTAGGCAGTAGTCCATGAGTACTGGCCCGTCCCCGTTGCCCCGACTCCATCTTTAAGATAATGGCCCCAGAGGTTGTTCAAGATGGAGGATTATGCTCATGTCCTCCAGAAACCTGATGGGCTCCCTCCACTGTCAGGGTTGCCCAAGGCTCAGGGAGGGACGCCGAGCCTGTCTCCCCTAATCACTCACTTCCTCCAGCTCCAGCACCCACCGTAGCCTCCATGGAGGGTTTCCACTGGGGCATTCACTTTTCCTGGGTCCTACCTTCTCACAATGAGCACTCCATCTGTCCGCCATCCTGACCTCATCCTCCCTCCTCTTTTATTTGTATTTCCAAATGCCTCCTTCTTTACTTGTCTTTTTCATTAGGCCCTGCAGATGCTGCCAAGAGGATTTTGGTCAATCCCTTTGCCTGTTTATCCGGTTGTTATACGCCTTACCTCTGAAACCTTCTTCCCTGTCGGTGCTGCCTGGTTGACAGAGGTCATATTTACCACTGACTGGTTTTCCTTGGCTTCTGGGCCGAAGGGTGTGTAAGTTCAGTAAGCTACTAACAGCCATTTCAGGGAGGCCCTGTTGACTTATACTGTTCCTACCATACCTGGATCACTTTGAACAAAATTGTGGACCACCCTGTGGTGGCCCAGACGCCGAGTTACAGCCTGGGGGCAGGCCTTTAAAAGAGAACTTCCTCTTCAAAACCTCCTGAGGGGAGCAAGACGGGATAGAGGGGAGCTGACGGCCTTTTTTCCACTCTCGTGGCCCTAGAGGGAGGGGGGAAGGAAGTGTTTTAAGAAGGCAAGGGGCTCTTTCACTAGGGTCTGACAGGTGGTTAGATAGGCAACCTGGTCCAGGTGGCCTGGCTTTCCATAGACAACATCCTTAATCCTAAAGATGATGTGGAAGTCATAGGTTCCTTCTTTAGGTATCCTACATTGAAGGTGAGCCAGTCATTTCTGCAAAAGACAGACATCTTTTTCTTTTCTACATGAAGCCCTTGTTTGGCTGCTAATTTACGGACCTCCTTGAAATGATCTAACATAACACTCAAGGGGGCGGAGTTTCTTTGGCCCAATTCTAGAATCAAGGCAGCTACAAATAGAGACACAAATGGACAATACTAACAGAAATGTACTGGTATGGCACGTGAAAAAGATCCAAAATTCAGAACAAAAGCCTGTCCCTCCAGTGGGTTCTGTAAGAACCAGTGGGATCAAGTCCCTTTCAGGCAGGACTGTCAAGTCTCCTTCAAGTGGGTCAGAGTGACTAAGGTTCCACTGGTGTATCTGCCTGGACCACCTGGGGCCTCCAGTAACTGGCTTAAGCCACTCACAAACTCAGACTGTCTGGACATACAGGGACACAGACAACAGAGACACACACAGAATACTCATGTACCAGCCAGTGGTCAACTCAATGTATCAAGGGTCTCTGGGGCACTTCCCGGCCCATGCACCAAAAGGTTAAGTTCGAAAGTGCCATCTGGAGACCACCACTCACATACGCAATTGACAAGATTGTTTTTATTTCAAGAATGCAGGAAGTCTGCATGCAGAGATAGGCCACACCAGAAAAGGTGTGCAGGCCATTTTATAGGGAACTAGGGGAATTTTGGCTAGGGTTAGGTAATCTAAAACTTTACTGGTGGGTGCCAGGTATGTTACACGAGTCCGTTTCTGATTGGCTTGTGTCCAGGTGGTCAGTGGACTGTATTCCTATGTCATGAAACGTTCACAATACCAGGATGAGATACCCAAACCATATAAGGCTGCCCAGCACAGAGGGCCCATCTTGAGATACAGTATTTCCCCATCTTTTTGGTTATCTCCAGGCTGTTCTTTGGATGGGGGATTTTATGGCCTAGTTCCTGGGACTGATGACTTAGGGAGGGTTTTATGGTCAGTCCTCTTTTGAAGTCAGGCCTGGTCCTACATCAGAGTTTATGTCATCCTCTCAATAGTGAGGTGGACTGGATCGGAATCTGGCTCTGCTTGCCTGTCAGCTGTGCAAGCTCACATAGGACCCTTAGCTGGGTATGGTGTATTACAAGCCTATATTCCTAGCATTCAGGAGGCCGAGGTAGGAGGATCAGGAGTTCAAGACTAGCCTGAACTACACAGTGAGACCCTGATTCAAGAAACCAAAAACAGTTCAGTTGGCAGCAACAAAAGCCTGGGTTCAAGCCTCAGGACCCTCAAAACTGGACATAGTGTGCATGCCTGTAATCCCAGCACTTCAAAGGCTGAAGCAGGCAGGTCAGGAGTTCAAAATCATCCTTGGCTACAAAATGACTTTGAGACTTGCCTAGACTACATGAAACAATGTATCAAAAATTAAAGCAAAAACAGGAAGAAGAAACAACTTGGGCTGCAGATGCACAGCCCTCACCGCCACCTCTCAAAATAGATTAATAAATTAACAAGTAAGATACTCTACTATAAATTACTCTTACTATAAATGTGAACAGTGAATTAAAACAGGCTGTATTTCTTTCTCTTATGCTAGTCCCCAATAACTACACAGAGAATGCCAACGTCTACTTAAATCTGCATCTCAATAGCTGAGCAGTTAAATGATCTACCTTAGCCTTCCACGGCACTCTGGCTACCGCCTAGCCCCATCCCATGTGACCTCTCTCCAGACCCTTTCCTCATGGCTCCAAATTCTCCATCCTTCTTGATCTGAATCTCCCTCTCTCCCACTCTCCTTCCTCTGACTGGCAGATGTTCGGCCCTATTCTCTATTCTGTCCAGCCATAGGCTGATCTTCATTGCTTGACAAGGCAGGAAATAAATGGTACAAACTGTTTATACAGACTTAAGACAGGAAATTGTTGATAATAGGCATTGCAATGCCCTGTCCACATTGAAACAAGATAGGAGGACAGAGAAATCAGCATTTGAAGGCTTAACACAGTGTATATACACATTGTGCCTACCCTGGGTCTCAATGCTCCTCCTTCTCTTCCTCCTCCTTCTTTTCACTATGAGACCATGGCTGGTCTGGAACTCACTCTGAACATCATAGAAAAGCTGCAGTTATTAAATAAGACTGAGAAGTCCCAGGCTCCACTGTGTTAGGTGTATACCCTCTTGAGCTTATAGTTTCCCACTATCAGAGACCTTTGGTGGACGGTTCAGCTGTTAGAGCCGTGGCTGCTCTTTCCAGCACCCCAGAGTTGGGAAGTTCAAAACCACCAATCACTCAAGTTCGTGATGATCTGACACCCTCTGCGGCCTTCAAAGCTCCTGCCCCCATAAACATATAATCAAATATAAAAATATTTAAAAAAAAAAAGTCTTGAACACAGGGGCTGGAGAGATGGCTCAGTGGTTAAGAGCACCAACTGCTCCTTCAGAGGTCCTGAGTTCAATTCCCAGCAACCTCATGGTGGCTCACATCCATCTGTAATGGGATCCGATGCTCTCTTCTGGTGTGTGTGTGTGTCTGAAAAGAGCAACAATGTATTCATATATACATATATATATATATATATATATATATATATATACACACACATATATGTATATATACACATGTATATACATATGTATATATTTATATGTTTATATATATGTATATACATATGCATATGTATATATATGCATATACATATATATAAACATATAAATAAATCTTTAAAAATAAAAAATAAATCTTGGGGCTGGAGAGATGGCTCAGCAGTTAAGAGCACTGACTGCTCTTCCGGAAGATCTAAGTTCAACCCCAGCCACCACATGGTGGCTCACAACCATCTGTAACGGGATCCAATGCTCTCTTTTGGTGTGTCTGAAGACAGTGACAGTGTACTCACATACATAAAATAAATAAATAAATCTTTGAAAAAAAATCTTAAAACACAATTTTCTCTTTCTTTCTCTCTTTCAGATTTCTTTCTGGTTTGTGAGACAGGGTTTCTCTGTGTAGCCTTGACTGTTCTAGAACTCACTCTGTAGATCAAGCTGGCCTCAAACACAGAGATCCACCTGCCTCTGCCTCCTTAATGCTGGGATTATAGGCGTGCACCACCTCTGTCTGGCTCAAACATAATTAAAAAGACCAAGTAAGGAAAAAGTGTTAAAACTTCCAGAACACATAGACCCTGGTAAGGTTGGGGCTCGCCTACGAGGTCACATGACCACTGCACTGAGGGTCAGTCCAGAAGATGCAAACACAAGCTCCCTGTCCACCTAGAACCACCATGCAGCTGCAGACTCTGACCTTTTGATTATGTGACTTCTGGCCTTCAGCAGAGCAGTTCACAAGTAACACACACACCATACACACACACACACACACACACACACACACACACACACACACACACACACAGAAGAAAGCCAGCTCAAGGAAATGATGTGCCTTAAAACACCACTTGGGAAAGAAAGACCAAAAGTAAGGAGAGGTTTCAGACTTCTTGCTTAGTCCTGAGTCCTCCCAGGCGTTAGTCCCCAGTCACTGAGTGACCATCCCAAGCATTACTGCCATCAGCTACACCACCCCAGACAAGTCCTGTGACACCACTTGTTCTAGGCCCTTATCAAAAGGATCAAAGACCAAAATGATCATACAGTTCTGGTGGAGCAGCAAAGCCTGGACTTTTCGAGATGGCAGTCTCACCCCCGGCTCACCCCGAAAAGAGGCTGACCTTGGCCTCAAGGGCTCATGACAGTAACTATGTTGGCCAGAGCTGGAGGCAGTTAAACGTGATAGCAACCTGTGCAACCAAGCACTTAACTGCCAGGACATGAGTCAAGCACGGCGCCGATTCCTCACACCAACCTTGCAGTGGCTGCTTCCTTATCTCAAGAGGGGAAACTGAGGACTGGAAAGTGATTTATGGGCGCGAGTGAGGATATGTCTTGCCAGCCTCCAACAACGTGGCTTCCTCTAACTCAATCCGTGGTCACCAGAGTCCTTGCCCAGGTCTGGTCGGTGAACCTCCATGGGACATGCACGTGGGCCAGGGCCAGGTCACTTGACGACAGGGCCTCACCGCTCAGGCAGTTGGGGTAAGCATCTCCCTCCTCCCTGGCCGCGTCCCCTCTGCCAGCCTCCCGCTACTCACCTCGGTGGGGGCTCCAGGGACCCGAGAGACAAGGACGGGTTGAAGAGGTAGCTGGCAAGGACCGTAGCCCACGGCAGCCACCACCGCTCTACCGGACCAGACACCTCGCGGCCTCTGCCTTTGTCCGCACACGTCACTTCCCCCGAGCCTGGAGGGGGCTGGACTCAAGCTCGCTCCGCCTCAAGGCCAGTTCACCCCGCCCCCAGACTAGCCCATCCCTCTCCACAGACAGATAGCCCCTCCCCAGGACCAGATTGCCGCGTCCCACAGCCAGATTACCCGGTTCCACGTCCAGATCGTCCCTCCCCACAGCCAGCTCGGCCCTCTCCAGGGCCTGCTCACACCTCTCCACGCCCAGCTCACCCCGCCCCGAGACCGGATTACCCCTCCCCACGGCCTGCTCACCCGGCACGTCCAGAACTTCCCTCCGCAAGACTAACTCGCCCCTCCCCACTCCCAGGACCAGAGAGTCCCGCCCCACGGCCAGTTCGCTCCTCCCCCATCGCTACCTTCCTTGCCCCACAACTAGTTCACCAGATACCAGCTGGCCAGCTCACCAGATACCAAGGCCTGATCGCCCTATCCTACAGCCAGATCGCCTTTTCCTGTGGGCTCCTAACCCAGTTTTTTGTCTACGCGCAAGACCCCCCTGGACTTCATGACGAAGGATCTACAGGTATCTCCGGTACTAAGTACGTGCACCAGCTCACTTGAGGATGTAACTCTTTTAAGACAAGAGTCCAATTGAGTGATGGCCGTAAACTTCCGGATCCTTCAGCATCAAAGACTTGGTTGCTGAGGTCACAAGCACCCACCACCACACGCCACAAGACTGGATTCTTAAAAACCAGCATTATGAGAGTTTTCCACCTAAAAGGAAATGGATTAAAGGCCATTGTTGTTCAAATCCACTCATTCCCACTAATGTCTTAATATATCAACTCAGAAAAGAGAACAGGAAAGAAAAGGCTTTGATAAAGGCAAAGATTGGTTGCCATACCAAATAAAGCAGAAATCCAGAAGATTCCCCTCCAGAGGACTGCCCTTCCCTATCCGCTCATAGACAATCTGCGCCGATCTTGAAGGAAAGACGAGCTCGCTGCATATAAACCGCCTCCGGGTTCTCGCTGCCACTTCTAACGGGTGGATATAATGATTCAGCTACAATGCTCTGAGTGTTAAATTCGTGAGATTTGCGGGTTTAGGCTTGAGCCTAGCATTTGCAGCGGGTTCACAGGCACTGGAAGTTATCATAACTATTTTTGCCTTAAGCTCACCTCTGCGAGCCAACACCCCGGTGTTAGACATACCTATGATGCCTTTCCTGGACTCTGCATACAGGAGGCTCTTAAAGTTGTGTTTGCTTTTATTTATTCATTTTTCTTTTTGAATCGGTGCCTTGCTAGGTAACCCAGGATGGCCTGGAACTCACAATGATCCTCCTGCCTTTCCAATGCTGGAATTAAGAGTGCACTACCGCCGGGCAGTGGTGGCACACGCCTTTAATCCCAGCATTTGGGAGGCAGAGGCAGGCGGGTTTCTGAGTTCGCGGCCAGCCTGGTCTACAGAGTGAGTTCCAGGACAGCTAGAGCTACACAGAGAAACCCTGTCTCGAAAAACCAAAAAAAAAAAAAAATACCTAATGTGTATTTACTTTAATACTAAGAAAGCAATTGAAGCTTAGGAGACTGAAAAATCCTCCCCACAACTGAGTCCACACCCCACTATGGCTCCACTATGGCTACTCTAGACTATTCTAGATCATTCCTGGTTCAATAGTTCAAAGAGCTATTCGCCACCACAGAGTGGGGAACGATTGGAAGCCCAGCACCTGGGAACTGGAGGCCGGAAACCCAGTTATCTTATCACACATAGTGAACTCAACACTACCTGAGCAACCTTGTCACAAAAAACAAAAACAAAAGCCAAGAGGCTGGAGAGATGGCTTTTTTAAATTAATTTCTTCTTTTTCCCTCTTTCTTTCCTCCTTTTCCTCCTCCTCTTTTTTCTCCTTTTCCTCCTTTTTTTTTTTTTCAATAGAGTTTCTCTGTGTAGCCCTGGCTGTCCTGGAACTTGATTCATAGACCAGGCTGGCCTTGAACTCAGAGATTGGCTTGCCTCTGCCTCCCAAGTGCTGGGATTAAAGGTGTGTGCCACCACTGCCTGGGGGTGCTGCCTGGGCTGGAGAGATGGCTCAGAGGCTGAGAGTACTCGATGTTCTCCAGAGGACCTGGATTCAAATCCCAGGACCCACATGGCAGCTCGCAACTGTCGGTAACTCCAAGATCTGACACCCTCACACAGACGTATGTGCAGGCAAAATGCCAAAGCATATGAACATAAAAACAAAAATAAATTATCTTAAGGAAGGAAGAAAGGGTGCGTCCTGCTTTTGCAGAGAACTAAACCTCAGTTCCTAGGCAATCTGACTCCTTCTGGCCTAAAAAGACACCTGCATGACTGTGTGCATGCACACATATGCACAGGCAAATTAAAATTTCTTTTAAAATGCAGGTTTGGTCTGGTGTAATGGCTCACACCTTTAATCCCAGCACTCGGGGGTCAGGGGCAGAAGAACCTCTGAGTTTAAGCTCTGCCTGACTTATATAATGAGTTTCAGGACAGCCAGAGCTACACAGTGAGACACGATCTCAAAAAAGTCATATTAATAATAACAAGGAGGAGGAGGAGATTTGGGGAAACTGCTCAAAAGAGCTGGCTCAACACTTAGGAGCGCATACTGCTCTGGCAGAAGATCTGAGTTCAGTCCCCAGCGCAAATATCGGGTGTCTTACAACCCCCTGTTAACTCCAGCTCCAGAGACCCTGTTAAGGCCTGGGTAACTGTTGTCTGTCTAGCCAGCTCGTTCATGCTGTTGGTACTGCTATAAGGAAACCATGTGTTGTTACTAGGAAGCCTTCTCATTCCCAAGTTGATTGCATATTCTGGTATGTTCTGAGCTTTGGTGCTATTAAAAACTCATCAGAATAGAAGTCAGTTAGAAGTCTGGACCTGAACCAACCACCCAGCAGCACTTCTTGCCCTGCCCCTGTGTAGAAGCTTTTATGGGTTTTCCTATTTTTTTTTAATTTTTTTTAAAGATTTATTTAATGTATATAAGCATCCTGTCATTGACACACCAGAAAAGGGCGTCAGATCCAATTACAGTTGGTTGTGAGCCACCGTGTCATTGCTGGGAATTGAACTCATGACCTCTAGAAGAGCAGACAATGCTCTTAACCACTGAGCCATCTCTCCAGCCCTTAGTTTTTGCTTTTATAAGCTGCCCCTGGGATGGACCCCAACATAAGAGAGACAGCTGCACCAATATAAGAAGCCATTTGGAATAAGACTTCCATTTGAGTAGGGGCAAGTAAAGTTCCTGAGACCTCCCTGGGATCTGACATCCTACTTGGCAGAAAGAGTCATGTAGGTGGGTAATAGGTAACTGACATCCTGGTTGTCAAGTAAGACATGAATGTTAGGTAAGGGAATTCCCCACCACAGCTGAATACCCCAGCCAGTGGAGCAGGATACGTGTATAACAAAGACATGTTCCTAAGGAAATCCGCTATCCTTAAATCCTGATTGGTGAAATAACTTGGCACAGATGTTTGTGGATCTCAGACTTAAAAGCTCTGTAGGATTCTGGCTCAGAGTCACAGTCAGCTCCTGAGTCTGAGGCCCTGATGGATTGATCAGTCCTGGGGTGAATTCTCAATAAACTGTCTCTGCCTGACTGAGATCAGTGTTTGTGTGGTTTGTTGGGTGACTATGGACCCCAACAGATCCAATGTTCATTTCTGGCCACCTGCACTGAACACGTACATGTTCACACAGGTACACATGCTCATTTTAAATAATGATACAATGATGATGTAGCCCAGTTGGTAGTGATTGCCTGGCATGTGTAATGCCCTGTGTTCGATACCCCAATACCACATAAAACCAGCTGAAGCTGGACATTATTGCAGTCTCAGCATGTAGGAGGCAGAGGCACCCTTCAGTTGGTAGAAGGATCAGAAGTTCAAGGTTATCTTTGACTAGTGAATTTGAGAGCCAGAGACCCTGTTTTAGGGGAAAAAAATAAAATAAAATAACAAAACCAGCCAGGCAGTGGTGTTATAGTGGTACACACTTTTAATCCCAGCACTTGGGAGGCAAAGGCAGGCCTCTGAATTTGAGGCCAGTCTGGTCTATGTATCAAGTTCCAGGACAAGGAGGGCTACACAGAAACTCTCCTGAAAAAGGGGGGGGGGGGGAAGAAGAGGAGGAGGAAGAGGAGGAAAGAAAGAAGGAAAAAAAAGAAATTAATTTTAAAAAATAAAAAGAAGAAATTAACAAGAAAAATGCCTATCTCCTCCACTCGATATTCTGACTTCCTGAGGAAACAGACCTCTCCATCCTTAGTGAAGGATGTTAGAGAAGACAGACTACATCTTCTACGATGCCTCTTCCGAGCATGTTCGTGACACCCATTTTTTTATTTATAAATGAGCATACCTAGCTATACTTGCCTCAACTGGACCCTTACCACCCAACCTGAGTCCTCCCATAGGCGTCCTCCAGTCTCCCAACCGAGACTCACACACGAGGTCATTTCCCCATGGTACTCATGGAAGGACCCTGTCAGCATCATAGAGCCCAAAGAAACAGAAAATGGACATGCCTTGGTTCCTGGATTTCCAGGCCCCTGTGCTCTTCCTGTCCTAGGAGGGTGGGGTTGACAGAAAGTCCTTCTTTGTTTTCTGCTCAGTCAAGTACAGTCCACTCTGGGTCTAGAAGAGTGTCCGGTCCTCTTTGGATTACGCAGGGCTACTCTGGCAGGGAGTGCCAAGGCCTCTGTGGGTGTGGCCCTGGCACCCGGGGTACACCAGCCCCACCCTTGTCCCCAGGACACAGTGCCCATTGCTCCCTAGTGGCTGTGGGTAAGATCGGATCACAATGACTCCAAGAACACTTGCAGGCACCTGGGCAGAGCTGTCAGAGGGAGCAGGTGGAAAGATGGGCTCTCCCAGCAAATAGCCCACCTGTCAGGGGGCTCTAAACTTACAGGACCTTCCGGGGCCTCACCCAGTAGGTGAGTGTGATATCACCTAGGAACCTTTGGTGATGACAATCTTGGGAAGAAGCAGGCCTGAGACCCCAGTGTCAAAGCTGAAGGGGCTGGGTCTTTTCTCCCTAATTGGGACTATGCTCAGAATATGTGTCTTGGCTGGATATGGCTGGATGGTGGGACATTTACCTATGCTACAGCTTTACCAGGCTCTCTGTCTTATCTCCAGCCTTGGGGAAGAGGCACCAAAAATGGTCTTGGCTTCTCCCCATCTTCACTGTCAGCATCTGGGGTAGGAGGTGGGAAAAAGTCATGTGTACCTTCAGTTTGGTCCTGTTCTGATAGAGGCTTCCCCATCAAAGTTTACAAACTAGAATTCTGCAATTGCAGTAGGAGGTCCAGCCCTCCCATGCCTCCTCCTGCCATGGCTGTAAGTCATGTGTGGGCCGCAGGGGTGGCCCAGGTTTATAACCCCAGGGCTTGGAAAACAGAGGCAGGAAGATGATGGGTTGTGCCATGTAGGGAGACTTCCTCAAGAGGAACTAACTGAACAAAGAGGCAGATGCAGGCTTTAGCGGGAAGTTCTCTGGCTGCCCAGATCTCAAGGCTATTAAGAATTGGAGCAAAAAACCAAAATGCTAACATAGTGGTTCTCAACCTTCCTATGCTGCGACCCTTTAATACAGTCCCTCATGCTGTGTTGGTCCCAACCATGTAGCCATTTTTATTGCTACTTCATATCTGTAATGGTGCTAATGTTGTGAATTGGAATATCTGTGTTTTCTGATGGTCTCAGGTGACCCCTGTGAAAAGGGTCACTGTGACCCGCACAGGAGTCACAACCCACAGGTTGAGAAACACTCTTCTAAATCATATTTTTTGAGGCAGGGTCTCCCTTAGCCCAAGCTGACCTTGAACTCGCTATGTAGCCAAGCACAACCTTGAGTTTATTGTTTATTTTAAGACAGGTTCTTACTATGTAGCTCTAGCTGGCCTGGAGTTGGTATGTAGACCAGGGTGGCCACAAATTCAGAAAGATGTCTGCCTCTGCCTCCCGGAGTGCTGAAATTAAAAGGCGTGCACTACCACACTTAACAATAGCCTTGAATTTTTTGTTTTGTTTTGTTTTTCGGGGCAAGGTTTCTCTGTGTAGTCCTGGCTGTCCTGGATCTCACTTTGAAGACCAGGCTGGCCTCGAACTCAGAGAGATCCATCAGCTTCAGCCTCCTGAGTGCTGGGGTTAAAAGCATGCTCCACCACCTCCTGACAATAGCTTTAAATTTAAAACATTTTTAAAAATGTGTATAAGTGTTTTGCCTGCATGGCAGTGTATTATGTGACTGCCCACGTAACACTGGAAGCTAGAAGAGACTAATGGATAACTTTGACACTGGAGGTTGTGAGCCGTCCTATCTATATATACGTTTTGGGAATCAAAGTCTGATCCTCTCGCTGATCCGTTTCTCCAGCATCTGTCTCCCAAGTGCTGAGATCGCAGGCATGGGCCGCCGCGCTCAGTTTCTTGCACATTCTAGAAAAAAACACTCTCCCAAGTGAGCTAAGTGATAGGAAAGGCAGTCTTCAGCCGGCAGGTGCAGCAAGCCCAGCACTGTGCCAGGCGCTTGGCGTGCACTAGCTCACGTCAACGTCACAGGCGCCCCCAAAGGGCTGGCGTCCCCGCCCTCACCGCCTTTGCGCCGGGACACTGCAGGCGAGGGTCCTGCCGGAGCCAGCTTCTGCTGTCCCTTCCCGGCGCTATGGCCTGCGGGCTGGCACAAGACCTTCCGGAGGCTCCGCTCGCCCCTGCGCGTCCCCCGGGCGCGAAGGTGTCCTGAGCTGAGCTCTGACTCAGGATGTTCCGGCCCCAGCCCATGGAAGGGACCCCGGCCTACAAGCCCAAGGGGTATCCCGACGGGTCCACCCCACGCCGCCCCATCCAGCGGCTGCCGATGCTGCTGCCCACGCTCGACAGCTGGGCGGGGCGAGGCGCAGACAGCGCGTGGTGGCGGGACCGCAAGTCCCAGCGCCAGCCTTGCGGGTCCCCCGAGTCCCCCTACGCTCCGCGGAGCCGTGGGGCCGCGCGCGCGCTGCTACTGCCGCCGCTACTGCCGAGCAGCTCGGCCCGGGAAGCGGGGACTCGGGGGAACCGGCAGCCCACAGACCGCGACAACCCTGACGCCCTGAGCGCGCTGCTGGGGGAGCTGCTGCCCACCAAGTTCCGCCAATTCCTGCACCAGTTACGCGCCAAGAGCACAAACTCAGAGGCGGACCGTGAGGCCGCGGGAGGTGGGGGGGGGTGAGGGGGTGCGAAGTCTGGGGTTCCCAGGGGAGGACCGTCTCCATCTCACCGGGCTCTCCTCCTCCCATCCCCTCCCAGCACCTTCAGCGCCACAGTACGCCAGGAGTAGTACACCAGAGCACTGCCTAGCTTCTCGGTGTTCCGGCTGCTCATTTCTCCCAGACCTGTGGTAAGTGGAGGGGACCCTCTTGATGAAGGAGGGGTTGCCCTGGATGCTACCATGGTTTGGCCTCTGCTTGCTTACATCAGCTGCGGCCTCTTTCTCTTCAAGGGACCAACCATTGCACTGGGACAACAATTTTAGAGAGAAGACTACCCTGGGGCTCCCAAGAGGTGAATTCGTCAGAGCCAAAAAGGCCCATCCGTGAGTAGCATCTGTTGTGAGTACACACGTGCTATAGTTGTGTGGCACTAACTGTCTCCTTCCACCTTCACGTGGCCTTGGGGGATGGAACAGAGGTTGTCAGGCTTGCCTGACAATCACCTCTAACTACTGAGCCACTCTGTCATTTCCCCCAAGCCATGAGTTCCCCAAGCCAACTCAAACAGGAAGGCATTCCTTCGCCTCCCCTGTTTCCAGGCATTTACTAATGGATGTACCATGTATCTATGGACCCACTCACCTATCCACTCTGCACGCACCTAACCCCTACCCACAAACCCGGTCTTCTACTGTGACTCTCTCCATTCGTCCATCCATCGATGCATCTAAATGGCCATGAACTCATAACTGTCTCCAAACTGCAGTACTGTCAGCCAGCCAGTCTTCTATCTATTCACAAATCCCCTCTGGTTACAGCTGCCTGATAGCTCTCCTTTCTTTCACTTAGAAACCCAGGACGCCAATCACCTCTCCCCTAGTAATAAAGCCACCCACAAGCTTACATGTTTGTCTGCAGAACCATCCAGCTATTCAGCTGAGATCCAGGCATGAATCCTCCTCCTGCTGGACCCTTCTCCCATCTCAAAAACATTACCCTGTATGAAGTTTTACTATGTATCAAACGCTAGAGGAACAGACAATGAGAGATGAAACCAAGAAAGATCCCAGGCATTAACCGGCACTACTGTTTACCAGGACTTAAATGCTACAGAGCTCTTATTGGAGAGGGGAAGGAAACAACAGGTTCATACAGGCTGGAGCACAGGTGCATGGTGAAGGCCACTATCTAGGGGGTTTAAAGACTAGAGAGTTGGGTGTGGTGGTGTACACTTTCAATCCCAGCAGTCAGGAGGCTTAGGCAAGCAATTCTGTGAGTTGGAGGCCAGCCTGGACTACATAGTGATTCCAACACAGCCAGGGCTACAAAATGAGACCCTGTCTCAATTAATTAATTAATAAATTACTTTTTGTTTGTTTGTTTTTCGAGGCAGGATTTCTCTGCATAGCCCTGGCTATCCTGGAACTCACTCTGTAGACCAGGCTGGCCTCGAACTCAGTAATCTGCCTGTTTCTGCCTCCCAAGTGCTGGGATTAAAGGCGTGAGCCACCACTGCCCAGCAATTAATTAATTAGTGGAAGGACCAGATGGACCAGGGAATATGCATACAGAGTAAGCATACCATTACTACTCCGTCTGTATCCCTGGCAGACATTACTAATGGATCACTGCACATTTCTCCATAAGCCTCAGAACCCTTCCTGACACAGTTTTCTAGGATCAAAGTAGAGAGACTTAGGAGGATGGAGAGATGCCTCAGCAGTTAAGGACACTAGGAGGTTTGGCACCTCACACAGACATACATGCAGACAGAACACTAAAATCACTAAAAGAAAGTGGAGACTAGAGTTGGACACTTATTTGTATGTAACATTCCTTCAGTACATTAGATTGCTCCGGCAAGTGATCTTCCCTCGGCAGGGAAGCATGGTGTTACACTGATAGGCAGAGCCTAGGAGATGTCTAAGCCTCACCCTGTGGCCAGGGCAGAGCTGAGATTCTGCATGCACACAACTGTGACCCTAACTAAGCCCCAACACCTACAGTCAGGTTCCTGGCTGCATGGCTCTTGTGGACAATGAGAAACACACCCTATGCATCCACAAGGATGGCACAGGATCAGTGGGTGTGGGTGTGTAAATACAAGGTGAAGGTGCAGTGGGGCACGAGTGATCAAGTCACCGGGCTGGCAGCCCCGTCCCTGAGGGAGAAATGAACAGGTCTAGCATTTTTATTACATACGAATATAACACGCCCTCTATGCAGCACAACCCCATTGACAGGCCCTGTTCTAGGTGCCTCCCCACACGGGGTACTCCACTCTCCCAGTTCCTGTGACGGCGGAATGATCCCGCCTATAACACAGCACATGACCGGAAGGAGAAAAGTGAGAAGTGGAACCTTGAGGACAGTGTGCCCCAGCTCATACGGCCTCGGTGGCACAATCGAGACTGACAGCTATCGTAACAGCCCGAAGCTAGAGATGTTTCTTCCGCCCGGCATACCCTCGGCAGGATGCTCCTGCAATCCGCCCCATCTCTTCAAACCCGTGCTGAGGAAGGGGTGGGGCACCATGATTTCCTTATTTTTATCTGCTTATTTGTCAACCCGTAGCCCAGGCTGGCCTCACACTCACTAGGTAGCCAAGGATGACTTTGAACTCTTGATCCTTTTGCCTCCACCTCCCAAGGGTCCCACGTGCCACACCGTGGGCTGGCTTGATCTCCATCACAGAGGAGGAGACAGGTTTCCGTGGTCCGGGACCTCTTGGTGGCTGAGTGAAAAACTTGCCCTCTAGCTTGATGTCTGTGAGTGGTAGCTGTGGGCCAGACATCTCTGTGCCTCTGTTTCCTTACTTGTAATTGAGATAGTGACAGGGCTTCATGGGTACTGCTCAGGTTTGGTGGGATGAAACGTGTCACGTGGTGACCAGAACAAGCACTTGGAAAAAGCCATCTGCTGTGACTGGTGGAGCCCTGCCACCAACCAAAATCTTTCGAAGATTTATATTTATTTTTGTGTGTATGTTTGGGTGGGGGCAGGGTGTTCACGTGAGCTCTGGTGGTGCTTATAGAAGCCGGAAGAGGGTGTTCAGATTACCCCAGGAGTGGAAGTCACAGGCAGTTGTCAGCCAACAATGTGGGTGCTAGAATGAAATGCAGATTCTCTGTGAGATCAGGAAAGCACTTTAATGGCTGCTCCATCTCCCCAAGCCCTGGCCAAGATCTTACTAGGAGCCTGGCTCCCCTGGCCTCCCATGACCCCTCAGCAGTCTCCACAGCATACAGGTTCCCAAAGTGAAGACTGTGCTCACTTGCAGCCCCTCTGGAGAAGGCTCAAGACCCCGTAGACGCTATTGTCCTTTCCGGGTACGATTCGCAGACGAGACCCTGCAGGACACAGCACTTCGGTACTGGGAACGCAATCGTGCAGGTGAGCACACAGCTACTTCTGGAACTGTTGAGATTCCAGAAAAGTCTAGCCAGGAGTGCAGAGGTCACAGGTTGTGGCTCCGGGTCCTTAGAGAGCAGTGCAGGCCAATGACTCTACAGAGGAAGGCCTGTGCTGGCCTTTTCAGAAGATGTCAAGGTGCCCTTCAAGGACCATTAGGGTCCCCGAGAGGCAGCAGAGGTGGGTGGCATTCGGCACATGGTGCCAAGAGAACAGTGGCTGCCTGGGCCTTGTTATTATTAAAGAGCCCTTCCTCAGCCACCCCACCTTACACAGCTTCCCAGTCCCTTGGCAGCTTCCCGAATCATCTTTCTCACAGATTCTGGGGGTCAGTCTGACCAGATGTCCAGCAAGTCTTAGAAGAGGAAGCTGAAAGGGTCCAAGAGAGAAACTCAGAGCCCAGGCAGAAGTGAGCTCTCGGCTCTAGGGGTGGCTTCCGTTGACGTTTTTGAGTGGGTGGCTGGAGGCAAGCAGGACAGTGAGGAAGACAAGACGTCCTGGTGGTACCCAGCCTCTGTCCTCCAGACTCAGTAGCCCCGGACATCTCCCCTTAACACTCACATGAATCAGGGAAGCCCAACTCTGGTTATATTGTGTGCACGCGTGTGCTTCAGAGTATAATTTCAGCTAACAGAGTTGAGAGCTCTTGTGCCTACAGGACTAGCAATACTGACTTATTGTCTTTTTTGAGACAGAGTCTCATGTATCCCAGGCTGACCTACACAACAAATCAGGGTAGCCAAGGATGACCTTGAAATCCTGATCCTCCTGCCTCCACCTCCCAGCTGTTAGGATTGCAGGCATGTGCTGCTCCTGGCTTCTGGTTATTTTGATTGCCGAGAAAATTGAGGCAAAGGATGGTTGTGTAAGAGTCACCACGGAGCCTAGAACAGAGGTCAGAATGCTCCAGAAACTCAAGGACAGGCCAAGCACTGTGGCCATATCCATAGCATCAGGACTTGTGATTCCTCAGCTGCTCCTGTCCAAGGTAGCCTCTGGAAGTCCAGGAAAAGCACCTAGTCCCAAGAGACCCCTCCTTCCAGCCCTTGCAGATTCTTGGCATCCTCTGGAATTGCCAAGGTGGGGTACCTGGCCCTCCCACTTTAGAGAAGAGGGGCCCATTGGGGGCTGGAGCAGGAGCAGGACCATGGCAGGGCTCAGCTTTGTGGCATAGCAGGAACAGTCACAGGGAGGTAGTTTTAAAGCCCAGGACTTCTCTGGAGGCAACTGGCAGGCACAGGGGAGCCTGTGGTTGCCATGGAGACAAGGCTCTGTCTAGCCTTGCCAGCCAGAGGAAGGAGGGTGGGGGCATGTCAGTATGCCCCTCCCTGGGGGAGGGGACAGGGAACTCACTCTGCTCTCTCTCTTCTAGTCCGGCAGAATATCTTTCCATGCGAGCAGACTGCTCTGCCAGCCGTGTCTGTGTCAGAGCGGGTGCTTGGGAGTGTTGGAAGATGGTTGGACAGTCTGCCCAGAGCCCTTCATCCCAGGGTCCAAGACACTGTGGCCGGCTCCTCATGTTGGAACTGCCCCCGCGCGTGAGGCTCTGGGTAGAGGAAGCAGGAGGGTTGTGGTCTAGGTCCTCCAGGTACAAACTGTAGATGGGTCTGGAACTCAGGGTCAAAAAGCTATAGGCTCCTCTCTCCCCACCAGGTCCACTCAGGAACCACAGCTCTACCTTTCTGAGGATGCCTCCACGAGCAGCCGCCTCCCCTTCATCTCCAGGGCCACCATCCCAAGGCCACGGGGAGGCCTCAGAACCTTTCTGGACACTCCTAACAATGTGGAGCAGGTGGGCAAATTGCCCTGTCCCTGGAACCAGAAGCTGGTGAGCAGCCCAGGGCAGCTGGCCAGCAGAAGCAGCAGCCCTCAGTGACTCTGTAGGGGACCCTCTCTGTTGAGTCACCATGGGTTTATGGCTTGGATTTGTATGGCCTGGCCTCCCTCAGTGTGGAGCTGGGGGGGAGGGGGAGGCTCTTGAGCCAGGCTAGTGAGTGGGTGGGCTGTGCTTTGGCCTAGGCCAGCGGCAGTGCAGATCCACCTGCTCCCTCCCTGTCCCCACCGCTGCCCAGAGGACCTATCTCCTCCCACCTGGGCTCCCAGGGGACCTGTCTGCTTCCTGTCTTCTCCCTGGGGTCCCCTCAACAGTGCCATGCCGGGTATCCTTCTCCCTCCAGGAGTCCTTTCTGCCCAGTTTGGTGCTGCAGTCTGTCCTGAAGCAAAGCCGCCCTAAGGGTTACCAGCTCCTCCTGCCATCCACAAACCGGCAGCAGGCTCACAGGTGAATGCCTGCCAGAGCCCCCCTTGCTCAGGAGTGTACCCATGCCAGGCAATGAGGAGAGTGCTTCTTCACCCCACAAATAAACACACCTCCCAGGTGGCTGGGATGGATCACTAGGTCTCCCAGTAAAAGCCACTCTGGGTGCCTGATTGGGGACCACTTGGGGTTCCTGGGTAGGGGAGATTAAGATGGATTCATAGCTGGGATGAGGTTGCTGACAGCAGGATATTGGGGGAAGGGAGACAGGGTACCCTAGGGGCTCAGCTTGTCCCAGGGAATGCTTTCCCAAGGGGGTGGGGTGGGGCAACTCACGAGACATCCTCAAACCTAAATCAATCTATGCCTGAAGCAGACCCCTCCCCCCCCAGCCATAACCTCACCCTAGGAGAGTAGATAAACAACTTCTTGTCTTTAGCGCCAGAAGTTCCTGATGCAGCGTTCAAATCCACATGGGGAAGTGGCCTGAAGTCAAGGTGGCAGGCACCTCCTAGAATATATCTGCTGCATTAACCTAGACACTGCCATACACCTGGGTGCCCCCATCACTCCATATCCCACCCCCGGGGGACGCCTGGGAGCCAGCCTCCCTCCTTGGAGTTTCACCTTGTTCTTGCGCTCTGGCCAGGTCTTTATCGCCACCTGCTGGCCCTTGAAGAAACGGCTCGGACTCGGCGTGGAGTGGAGTCTAACAGGGAGGACGGAATACTAACGCTGGGGGTTTGGGCTGGACTGGGCGGGTCATCTTAGGGACCAGATGGGCTGGGGATGATGAAGGGCTGAAGAAAGGTAGATCCGGACCCGGCATGCGGCGCAACGCGTCAACGTCATCAGCGCTGGGCTGGAGCGGGCCTCGGCCCCTTTCTGGCTTTCAAGCTGTGACCCAGGACATAGAATCCCTGTTTCCCTGGAGTGCTGAGCGCCGCGGGTGCCGGTTCTGCCTGCTTCCCCGACCGCCTGCAGCGCCGCGCCGCACCGCGCGGGGGCAGTGTTGGCCTGGCTTTGCGCCGCGAAACTTCAGCTCTCGTCCCGTGCCGGAAACTTTCCCTTAGGCAGTGCTCACTTCTGATCCCTGAATCCTGGGTTCGGCGCTCCCCACTGTGGGGAACCTGGCCTCCAAACTGCAACCCGAGACCTTGCCTTCACGGAGAGGCTAGGAACAACGCACGGGACAGACCCACGCAAGAAAAAACTTGGACATTGAAGTAGGACACACACACAGTGTATATCACATACACTACAGAGACCTCACACATAGGGAGGAAACCTCAGACACAGAAACAGGACATGGGGAGACACACTTGCGTATGCTCGAGCACGCGCGCGCATCACAGAGACCCCACACACAGAGGACAGCACATACACACCACCACCTGGAGACCCACACACACAGGGAGAACACACAGACAAACCATACCACACCGAGAGAGACCCCACACACATAGAAAACCATACCACAGATGTTCATAACAGATACAGCCCCAGGTACACAGCGCACAGTAAACTATATATATATATATATATATATATATATATATATATATTATATATATATATTATATATGTTACAAATATATATATATATAATATATATATATTATATATGTTACAAATACCATACATGGAGAAGCACACACCACACACACACATATGCATGACAATACATACCACAAAGTCCACATTTATGGAGACACACCACAGATACACATGGACCCTGAGAGACACACATGTAACATATCATACGCATGGAAAAAAAAAAAAAGCAGACACAAAGAGGTTTCACACATACCACATAAACACACAGCACATTGATACATGCAACCATACACATGACACACAGACATCCTCCCACATGGAGAAGACAGGCGTGCATACAACAGAGAACACACACACACACAGCCCATTCCACACACAGAGATAACACACTTCAGAACGTGTGTTGCACACAGAAGTATGCACTGTGGACCTCTGGAGTACCAGAGTCCTAGAGGACTAGAGAGGTGCTGTCTGCCTACAGTCACAACATGGTGTTCATGTGGAGCCTGAACTTAGGTGACCAAGAAGGGGCTGGGAATACTGAGGCTGGGGAAGACCCCTTTCTGATGGCCTAGGTCCCCCTCAGAGTCCACAATGGACCTTTTTGTCTGGATGATTGAGCGGGGCCTACATTGTGGAGCTTTGGCTGATCTGAGACTTGATTTGTAGACCAGGCCAGCCTAGAACTCAGAAACCTGCCTGCTTTTGCCCACCTCAGTGTTAGGATTAACACACCTACTGTGCTTCATAAGGCCTTTGGCAGGTGGCCCCAGGCACAGAGGAAAATGCTAGCGTTGGGGTCCGTTTCCAGTAGCAGAGTGGGTGTATCAGCTGTGTGTCATGTGCTTTGGGGCTGGTCTGCTGCTCTCCCCCGAGAGGCCTTCCCATCTCTCTCATCCCCCGAACACCACCACAGGCTATATTGGGCCAAGGCAAGCAGGGCAGGGGAACAGATGGAGTGTGTCCCCTATCCAGATAGGAAACCCTGCCCCTTTCTCTGGACCGTTCCCTGCCTTGTGAGCCTCTGTGCCCCCAGGAGGTGACTCATTAGCCCTTAGAAGTAAGGGGTCACTAGAATATGCTGTGCCATGCATGAGGAGCTGGGTGCAGTCCCCACAGTGCGGGGCAGGAGAGATGGCTAAGAGCATGTGACGTTCTCGAAGAAATCCTGGGTTTGGTTTTCAGCACTCACAGCTGGCAGTTCACAACTGCCTGAAAATTCAACTTCTCTTCTGGACTCTACAATAACTTCCCTCACATTCATTCACACATATGCATTGCTCATGGGCACACGTGCGTGTACACACACAAACACAATGAAAAATTTTTTTTCTGACAGCATCTCATTATGTATGTAGCTCTGGCTGTCCTGGAACTCACTCTGTAGAACAGGCTGACCTTGAACTTAGAGATCCTCCTGCCTCTGCCTCCCAAGTGCTGACAGAGTAAAGGTGCTCGCGCCACTATGCTTGACTTTAAAAATAAGCCCTTGAAAGAGAGCAAGAAAGAACTGGAATTCGTGGCACATGGGTTTAATCCTAGCACTTGAGAGGTAGAGGCAGGAGGACCTCAGTGTTCCAGGCCAGCTCGGTAGTCTACAAAGTTCTAGGTAGCCCTGAGTACCCTAAGACCAGAGAGAGAAGGACTGACCCATGCAGTTTCCTGGAACCTGCCAGGCTTCAGTCGTACATGAGGTTTCTTCAGAAACCATGTTCAGGAGAGCCTTTTCCTGGGAAGCTGAGACCCAGAGAGATCAAACCCATTCTCAGCTCACAGTGACCGACAGTTGCCCCCACCGGAGGCTGTCCCAGTGGGGTAGCTCTCTGTGTATCCTGCCTCCCAGTAGGGAGACTGAAGCTCCAGAAGGGGAGGGGACTTGGCAGACTGGCCTGAGAAGAAGGTTCCCTGGAGGCCAGGCAGGACCCTCACAGGCAGTTGGCAGGTCCAGGCAGGCCTAGGAAGAGGGCTCTCCAGTGAAAACAATCCTACTGGCACTCCAAGGACATGAGCTGCAGTTCTGCTGTCTATGAAGACTGAGGTCCTGTGTCCCCCAAACTCTCATGAAGACCTCAGTTGGATATACTGGTGGTGTGAGTCAGACCTCTAAATGCCGATGAAGTTCCAAGATGGTCCCTGCAGAGCAAGTGTCCGTAAGGAAGATGAGTAACTCTGGTCTGGAGAGATGGCTCAGCTGTTAAAAACCCTGGCCGTCCTTATAAAGGACAAGAGATTGGTCCCCAGCGCCCACATGGTGGCTCACAGCTGCCTGTAACTCTAGTTACACCTAGGGCATTAGATGTCTTTTTCGGGTCCTCCTGGGCAACCGGCATGTGTGTGGCGCACATTCATACATCCAGGCAAAACACCCATACGCATAAAGTAAAACTGAGGAAGACTGAGCGAGGGGCAGCCTATAAGCCAGCAGAGACTGCCTCAGTGCCTGCTGTGCTTTCTGGCCCGTGGCCTTGAACTTTGTCCTTTCTGCTGTGTGTAGTCTGTGGACTGTTACAGCAGCTTGTTTCTTGAAGGGCCAAGATTAAACACCCAGTGTAAGCCACACATGATGCCCTGACCCTGAGCTCATGGTGGGCACTGGGCAGGCCAGAACTGCCTTTAGGAGCCTGTGGTCCAGTGGAGGCTCTTGAGGAGCCTGTAGGAGTGGAGCCTTGGCAAGCTGGCATGAGAATAGAAGAGTGACTGAGGGTCTCACTACATAGCCCAGGCTAGCCCGGAACTCTTGAAAATCTTCCTGCCTCAGCATCCCCAGTACTGATTCATGAGACGCTTCTAGATGAGTCTAGCAGTTGTCTCTATACTATCAGAGCAATGAGGAGTCTGCTGGTAAGATGGACCTGGGGCCTGCTTTTGGAGCAATGGCTGCAAGAACTGGAAGACCAGAGGAGCCCAGGACTGTCCTCTTTCACACCCAGCCCGCCTCCCCTTGGACAGACTTGGGGAAGTAGGCAGCACACTCCTCTGTAAAGAAACCAGAGCACAGAGAGGTTAAGCAACTGGAGCAGGGTTGCTGAGCATCTGGCCAGGAGCCCCATCCGAGCTGTGAGAAGAGGGGAGCTGCTTTCCCTGCCTTCGGCTCTGGAACCAGCCCAGAGGGCAAGGCTTCTGCTACTGCACCCTGCTAGTCCCCAGGACAAGCCCTGCCAATGCTGGGGCCATTCTTCCATTTCCTGCTTCCTCAAGCTGTGTTGTCCTCGGTGCTGGGTCTTGTGAGCAAGGTGAAGTAGAACTGTCTCTGACTCTGCCATGAGGGGTTGGGGTGTGGATTAGGTGAGCAAATCCCTGGAGACCATAGAAAGGTGGGACCTCTTTCTGCTAACACTTGAGCTTGTCACAGGACTTTGGGTATTAGCTCACATCAGGCAGAGAACACCAGCCCCCATCCAAGGGGTGGTCACCCTCCAAGGCATGCATATGTGTCTAGGACAGTGTGATGATGGAGAGGCCCTGGATGCAGGAGGAGAGGCCTGGCCCAGCCTCTGGAGCCTTGTAACCCAGCCCCCAGTGCTATGGGAAGGTACCATTGTTGCATAGGATTTGATTTTACATAAATCCTGCTTTGTAGCTGGGTGTGATTATACCTGTGATTCCAGCACTCAGGAGGTAGAGACAGAATCTAGGAGCTGGAGACCAGTGTGAGCTACATGAGACCTTGTTTCAAACCACTGAAATAAGGATGGGTTCTCACACAAGCAAAGGTGTTTCCTGAGGCTCAGGGCTTGGCTAGCAGACAGAATGCCCTGCGTACAGTTCTCGGCACTTCATAAACTGGGTTTGGTGGTACATGCCTTTAATCTCAGTACTTGGGAGGTAGAGGCAGGATGATCAAGGTTAGCCTTTGCTACATCGTGAATTCAAGGCCAGCCTGAGCTACATGAAACTCTCTTACAAGACAAATATTGAGCCAGGCAATGGTGGCACATACATTTAATCCTACCATTCAGGAGGCAGAGACAGGTGAAGCTCTGTGAGTTGGAAACCAGCCTGGTCTACACAACGAAGTGTCAGGACAGTCAAGGACACATACAGAGGAACCCTGGCTTGCAAAAACAAAAAACTGGAGCTGTAGTTTGCTCAGCAATTAAGAGCACTGGCTGGGCTTGCAGAGAACGAGCAAATTCTGATCCCAGCACCCACAGGGAAGCTCACAACCATTTTTTTTACTCCAGTTCCAGAGGACCCGGTGCTGCCTTCTAGCCTCTGCAGGCACCAGAAATGAATATGGTGCACAGATATATATGCAGGCAAAATAGTTGTACACAGAAAATAAAAACTCAGCACAAAAAAAAAGCAAATGCAAAATCCTTAAGGAAGCCAGCTTTGAGCGCCTGGCTTCACAGCCTACCTGGATGAAAGGCTTCCATGGCTGTTGAACTGTTCAGATGGAGACACAGAGCCCCAGCGTATCTCATGACACGTGTGGGTGTTCTCGTCGGCTCTGTGTGGAGTTACGAGCTCTCTGTGCTGTGTCTCCAGACTCCACAGACTTGCTCCTGTCTGATTGTAAGACCTGCCACCAAGGAGGCAAAGAGACTGGGTGACTTCACAAGAGACTCAGAGAAGCAGCTGCCATGTAGGGGTCACAGAGCTGAGCCAGTGAATCTGTGAAGATGGCTTGTCTGTTGGGAGCAGGCTCTGTCCACCCAGGAAACTGGACACCGTTGTCTCTCTGTGTCTTTGTCCTCTCCCCAAGGGCAGGCAGGGGAGCTCCACCTTAGAAGGTAAGATTTGGGTACAGGATCCTCCCAGGCTGGTTGAGCTGGAAAGGGTCCCCAGGTAGGAGAGATGCCTGCTCCACTAGGTCCCAGTAATAAGCACCAGGAACTCATCTGGTCTAAGCTCCAGAGAAGGCTGAGCTCCATGGCTGAGGAGTCTAGGATTACAACGACCCCAGTTAGCCTAAGACTGAAAGCATTGTTTGATTGTGTGTCTGTGTGCATCTGTATGTGGTATGTGTATGTATGTATGGTGTGGTATGTAGGGTGTGTGTGTGTGTGTGTGTGGTTTGTTTGTTCGGGGGTTTTTGTTTGTTTTGCTTTGCTTTTTTGAGACAGAATCTCTCTGTATAATCCTGGCTGTCCTGAACTCCAGGCTGGCTTCAACTCTCAGAGATCCTCCTGCCTCTGCCTTCTGAATGCAGGAATTAAAGATGTGTGCACCAGCCACACCTGGCCCTTATGCTTGTGTTCTTTCATTTTGCTTTTATTTATATGTGCACCTCCATGTATACATGTTCATCATGTGCGTTCAGGTGCCCACAGCGGTCAGAAGGTATCAGGAACCCCTGGTTGTGAACCACCTGATATACAGACACACACCCCCAGACACACACTCACACCTAGACACACACACACTCACACACATACAGACACACACTCAGAGACACCCCCAGACACAAACACATACAATACAGACACAGAGAGAGACACACAGAGGCACCCCCCCCACAGATACACACAGACATACACACACACAAACTTATGCACACAGAGACAGACACAGACATACAGATACACTCATACACACAGACACATTCACACACAGATAGACATAGACACAGACACACTGACACAGAGAGACACACACTCTCACACACAGATGCACACACATAGATGTAGACACACAGAGACACTCCTACATACACAGATACCAGACACACATTCACAGAGACACACACAGAGACATACAGAGGCATGCACATACATAAACACACAGACACAAACATACAGACACATAAACATACTTACACAGAGACACACACATAGACATAGATATACTCAGAGACACACACTAACACACACTGACAGAGACACCTACACACACATAGATACCTTCCCCCCACAGACACAGAAACACACACACAAACACATAGACATAAACATACACAGACACACACACAGAGACACAGATACAAACACACAGACACACTCACACACACATTCACAGACACACACACCCTGAAGGAGCCCATGGCTGCCGATTAGGTGGGAGTCCAGTGCCATTAGATCACTCCTCAGCTTCAGGACAGAGAGGTTGGATGCGGGAGCTCACAGATATTGGAAGCAAGCAGGCTGTCTGGGACAGGCACAACCCTCACAAGTCACACAATTGTGCATACATGAGCACAAGTGTACACATGACCCCTTAACAACCTCCTGGGTCAGGCCTGGAACCCTGGGGGAAAAGTCCTGGCTAAGCACTGAGACCTGGGCTAGCTAGACTGGAGACTGCAGTCTCTGTGAGACCCAGCTGGAGATGCCAGAGAAAGACCAGCAAGAAGAGGTGCTGACACACAGTGAGGAAGGTGACAGACGGTGGGGACCACCCCTTCCCCTCCCCCCTGTTATCCTTCTCCCAGCCCAGTGCCCCATCTCCTGCCCACAGCATCCTTCCATCCAGTCCTGCCTCCCTCCCTTTCTCCAGCCTCCTCTTTCCATCCCTTTCCTCCCTCCTCCCTCACCCTTCTCTCTGGTATCTCTGCCTCTTTTCTTCCCTCTCCCTCTGTCCTCTCTCCCTGCCCCTCCCCCACTGCAGACAGGGTGTTTTGTCTACCCCACCACCAGCTGTCCACACTCCAGAGAAGCAGCACAACCTTGTCCCCAGAACCGAGGGGGGGGGGGCTGTCTACCTCTTGCAGGAGTGCTAGCCCCAGGCTGAGCCTGCAACTCCAGCAGGACCCAGGGCACGCATCCCTGCTGGGGGAAGGGAATGCCTTCTTCCTTCGGGATCTCCAGAGCTTGTAGAATGGAGACCCTAATAATATTTCCAGGGGCTCCGGAGGTTTGAATCTAACTTGCAAATGCCCTCTTTGATCTCCCTCCTTTGGTGGTTAGGTGCTGCTGGAGCAGGGTTCAGAAGGGCTTAGAGACTGGCCAGCCCCTCTGCAGTTGCTCCCAGCCAGGTTGATTCTGCAGTGTGGTGAAGTCCTGGATGCTCAGCTTGGAGATCCCCGCTTGCTCGCCACCATCATAGTATCCAGTGCCAGCATCCCCTGGACCATTTCTCCAAACCCCATAGTGGTTCCTCTACCCCCTTTCTCATCAACTTCTGCCCACCACCACACCCCCATGTTCTCCGTTCTCTGCAGCAGGCCTCTGGCTTCTGTATGCTGTGCTGTTGAGCCAAACTCATCCATGCCCCAGGGCCTTTACACATGCGGCTCTCCCTACCAGTATGCTGTACTTGACAGCCCCATTGAATCTGACTGAGCATGGGTTCAGTGGAACTTTCCCATACTCAAAACAAAGCTCGGCAGGCACACATCCCCGAAGCACAAGGGACAGCTCTCAATGAACCCCTGAGGCGCAGCTTGCCTCCACACATGCTGGGCAGAGGCTGGACCCTATCTGTTAGCATCTCATATCCTGGGTCTCAGTTTCCCTGCCTGTAAGGCCGAGAGTGGGGGCAGGTGCAGGGCGGGGTGCCGAGCCTTGCACTTGCTGTCTGAGGATTCTGCCAGGCTCCTCTGGGCTCACAGGACTCACATTCATTTCACGCTATCTGACTTCCGTGATTATCTGATTTTTTCCAGGAAGGAATTTTAAATCTCCAGCCTGAGGAGCCATCCCATCCCACCAACCCGGATGCACCTGGAGCCCCGCAGGAGGCTTGGGAAAACTGTCCCTCCCCAGAGGTGAGCCTGACACCAAAGACCCCCAAGAGTTCTGTAACCACAGCCTCACAGTGAGTGGGGTCACCACAGCCTTGGGTCAGTGCAGTAAAATGGAGTGTGTGTGTGTGTGTGTGTGTGTGTGTACGTGCTGGCACACGTGTGGACATGAAAATAGGGAAACAGGGAAACTGGTCAGGACCTAGACAAACCAGTACTAATTGTGGCTTTCTTCCAGTGAACCCTCCTCCCTCTTTGCTTGCTTGCTTGCTTTTGGAGATAGGGTTTCTGTCTGTAGCTCTGGCTGTCCTTGAACTTGCTCTGTAAACCAGGCTGGCCTCAAACTTAATGAGATCCGTCTGCCCCTGACTTCCTAGCACTGGGATTAGACACTACCACCACCACCAGCAGCAGCAGCAGCAGCAGCAGCAGCAGCAGCAGCAGCAGCAACAACACCAACACCCTGCTTTTTTTTTTTTTTTTTTTTTTTTTTTTTTTTTTTTTTTGGTTTGGTTTAGTTTGGTTTGGTTTGGTTTGGTTTTTCGAGACAGGGTTTCTCTGTGTAGCCCTGGCTGTCCTGGAACTCACTCTGTAGACCAGGCTGGCCTCGAACTCAGAAATCCGCCTGCCTCTGCCTCCCAAGTGCTGGGATTAAAGGTGTGTGCCACCACCGCCCGGCTTTTTTTTTTTTTTTTTAAGATGGAGTCTCACTTTATAGCCCAGACTGACCCAGAACTAACTGTGTAAACCAGGCTGGCCTCAAACCCAAACTCAAAGAGATCTGCCTGTCTCTGCCTCCCTGGAATTCCCACTCCCACCCCAACTTCATCTTGGTCATTTCTGTGTTCCCCAGTGGCCTCTGGGGCGGGGGTTGGGGGGGAGACTGACCATACCTCCCTCCAGCCCTCCTACTTGGAACTGAGCATAGGATCCACTTAGGATTCAGCCTAGCCTGTCTCTGCCAGAGGCTGTCTGTGATGGAGTCTCTAGGGTCTGAGGCCAGAAGTGCCGTCCTACTCGGCACCCAACTTTGTTTTTACCAGGTTGTATGACCCAGTGCCGCAGTTTCTCCCTGTGTAGAATGGAGATGCTATGTGCATCTCTGGAAGGGTTGGCTATTGCAAGTGTCACGCGTCAAGGTCAGAGCCTACTGGTCATCCACTTTCCCCACGCGGCTGTGTGACCTGGGGGCAAGTCACCTGCCCTCTGAACTTTCAGAGGATCAACTGGAAAAGGATATGAGGTTGTACCTGCACACTGCGCGGGGATCGGCAGTGTGTGGGCAGCTACAGTGGTCTGTACAGCAAAAAAGCAGCGCTAACCTCTCAAAAGCCCCCTCCCACAGGCCAGCCCGAGCCTGAGATTGCTGGTCAGGGAGGCAGGCAGCTGGAGAAGCCGAGGCCCAGAGACAAGCAGTGGCTCGCGGAGGTCACACAGCTCTGTGCGGCTTTGCAGCCTCAAGTCCTCCCTCCCCTGGCCTGCAGGGACTCGCAGAGGCCCAGAGCGACCTCCGGGGGGTCGGCTCCCAGCCAGGATGAAAGGGAGCCCAGCGAAGCCACCTCCCCCAAGGCCCGCCCGCCCCTTCCGCAACCGGATCCCGCAGCGGCCGCTTTGATGTCCCGGCCCTTGCTAGGGAGGGCGGCCCGGGGGGACTCCCAGGCCGACTTGAAAGGGTGAGCCTGGGCTTCCCAGGACCGCGGGGTTGGGAGAAGGATAGGGGAAGACAGAGAAGGATACACACACACACACACACACACACACACACACACACACACACACCACGTCCTTCTCGGAAGCCCAAGAGCGCCCCAAGACCCTGGAACCAGTGGAACCTGGAACATTCAAGGCCTTGCAGGGATGCTCTGCCTCTGACACCTCTGCGCACTCCAGACAAGGGGACCGTAGCTGTGCATGCAGGCCCATCTAGCGTTTGCTCTTCCCTCAGCTCACACTCCCATTTGGTTGCCCTGGCCGGCAAGCTCTGTTTGGGCACCTTGCTGAATCCACTTCTCCCTGCCCAGGATGGGGCTGTGGACTCCAGGGATTCAGACCCAGGGTGACTATTGGTGCCTTGTAGGCCCAGCCTGGCTCTGACTGACTCCTGGAAGCCAAGGGAGCCCACCAGGCATGTGTCACAGCATGTATTGGGGTGAAAGCCCACGGATAAACCCTGTCCAGCCTGAGGTCTCAAGTCCCTCCTAGTAACCACTGTTCTGGTTTGTCAGTGCCTCCACATGGGTTGGCTATGTCTGTGAACCCCCAAGGATGAGTGAGGCATCAGAAGAACAAACAAGGTTGTCACCCTCTCTCCTGCAGGCAGCTTTCTTGCTAACATTGTGGTCAGTCTTGTACACATCCTTGGAGACAGGCCTCTGGCCCTTTGCATAGACAGGTTGGGCTTGCTCTCTCTTCAGCCCTTTGGAGAAAGCCCTTTCTTTCTTGATTTGATGGTGACCGGTCCTCTCTCCAATGAGACTAGGGGCTGCTGGGAAAGTAGAGGCTGTGGGAGTCTGGGAGTCTCAAATCTAAAATGCATGTACCCACAAACCCTTTCTGCCTCCCCCCTTTTCTCCCTCCCTCCTTCGTTTGAACCCGTGACCTTGTGCGTGTAGGTGAATACTATAAGACCCAGATACATCCCTGCCCACCTTTTCCTACTTTTTTGTAAGTATTTTTTTCTATTGTGTTGTTTTGAGGCAGAGTCTCAAATTGTTGAGGGTTTCAGGCCAGCTACAGAGACATTGCCTCAAAACCAAACCAAGTGAAATCTTACAGCTTTTAACCACGCAGTACACAACGGTTGCTCCTGCTCCAGCTTCCCATTCTTGTCAAGGAAAGAGAAATCGGTCAGGGGGATGGGAATGGGGTGGGGGTGGGGGTAGGGGCTACTCTGGCCTCTGCGTTTAGAGAAAACTTCTAGGAAGTGGGCGCATACCACTCCTGCTGACATCCCATTGGCCAGTGCTTGGTCACGTGGCCAAGGAACCTGGGAAATGTAGTCTCCAAATCACGCAGCAAGCAGCTCGGCAAAAGCTGGAGACTGCTTTTCTTTGGGAAGAGAAGCAGACCCAGAGCCCCACCTCCGCAGCCCTATCCTCTGGCTCACAGCCGCAGTGACAGTACTCACTGCTATGCTGGGAATGGACTGGATTTCTGCCTGCTAAGCCAGCACCCCACTGACAGCCCCTGCCAGGGCTCTGCTTCAGCTCCTTAATCCTTCCCCAGACCCTCAGGGGTGGAGGAGAGGATCACTTTGGTCCCATCACCTGCTCACGACCAACCAGCCCATAATAAGTATGGAGCCGGGACTCCTCCAGGTGGCCTGGTTCTAGAGCTTTCACATCCACAGCAGCCCTCTGTAGGTGGAAAATTCGTGGGGGTCCCACTGGTTTGCTTTGTTTCCACAGGGCTGAGAACTGGACCAGGAACTAGCAGAGTGGCTTCCTTCTGCCGCATGGGCTGGCCCAGGTGGATCCTGACCCAAGAAGACTCAAGAGGGGACAGCTCTTGGATGGGTCCTATGCTGAACCAAGAGGGAGGGGCAGTTGGGGTAGAAGGCTCTAGGACTTTAGTGTCAGGGGTATAGCCCTGTAGTATGGAGATAATCCCACAAGATCCCAACCTACCTGATCTTGTCTGAATCCAAGAAGCCCATGACTACTGGCCCGCATGTCTGGAAGTCTGTGACAGGCCTTTCCCTGGGTGGCTCTGCCAAGGGTCTTTCTAGGGACACTTTTCCTGTATGCTCTGGATTTGGTGCGACAAGGACCTGACTTTGGGCCAGCTTTCAGGGAGGGAGCCTAGGCCCACAGCTGCACTGTCCTCCCGTAAGGGACATGGTAAAACAATGCCCTTTAGACCTGTGAAAACAGCTTAGTCAGGACCCCACGACACCCAAGGCTGCTGACAACCTGAGAACCAGAGCCCAGTGACATCACTCACTCAGGATAACCAGACACAGAACCCCACGATGCCAACTGTGCTCTGCTCTGCACATCTGGAGAGATGACATCTTGATCTACCCTGTGGCTGGAAAGTCTCCCCCAGGATCCTGACCCTTGACTCAGAGACTTCTGTTAGAAACCAGATCTGATCTTCAGCTAAGATATGTCACACGGGTGAGCAGCCCTGAGGAGATAGGCTTAGGACCATACTTAGAAATTCTAGTGTGGCCCTTGTGTGACGATCCTCAACATAGTAAAACATACTCAACATAATAAAACATAACTTTTGTTGTATGTGTGTATACCTTCTTCCTCGAGATGTCCCACCTGTCCTATCTGGATATGGCACACACACACACACCCCACTCCCCACACCAACCCCTGCCAGCAGGCCACTAAAGCCCAAGTCCTGGTTCTTACTCACGTCTTTAAAGCCTTTAGGATTTTCCCTGTATGAATAGTCATAACCCATCCTGTGCTGTGACCCCTGAGACATCTGATGCTACCCTGAGCCCAGATGTGTGAGCTTGTCACACAGTAGGGTTACAGGTCCTAGTGGCTACTATCTGTATACTTTAAAATCTTCACTTGTCAGTTCAGGGAGGCAGCATCTGGGACTTCCAGCACTGGGAAGGTGGACTCAGGATGATCTATATATGGCCAGCCTGGGCTATACACTGAGATTCTATCTCAAAACAAGCAAACTAGAATGAAGCATGCCAGCTCCATGTGTGGCATAGTAGGCATCCACAAAAGAGGTCGAGGGAGGGCAGAGGTGATGAGAGTTTGGGAAATTGGTGCCAATGAGGCTGCGACCCGAGGCCATGTTTGTTTGTTTTGTGTGTGTGTGGGGGGGGGGGGGGATGAGGCCACTGCAGGGACAGAAAACTGCTTAGAGACCAATGAGGCTGCACATGGAATGTTCTTCACATCAAGGTCGGGAACAGACTGATCTCTTCAGGCACCTCAGGCTAAGGCTCTGCCAGGGTGGGGGTGGGGAGACCAGTTAAGAGCATCTGCTTTTCCAAAGGACCCAAGTTCTGTGCACTTCAGTCAGGCAGCCTAGGAGAATTGTGAGTTCCAGCCCAGCATAGGCTACATATGGAGAACCTGTTTTAGAAACAATCAAGAGTGGATTCTTGCTGGACATTGGTGTTGTACGCCTTTAATCCCAGCACTCAGGAGGCAGAGACAGGAGAGTTTGTATGAGTTTGAGGCCAGCCTGGTCTACAGAGCAAGCTCCAGGACAGCCATGACCACACAGAGAAACCCCTGACAAAAACAAACAAACAAAAAAACAAACCAACAAAAAACCCAATAACATAAACAAATACACAAACAAATAAAAACTGAATTGTCAGGGTCGTATAGGCCTTTACCCAGCACGCAGGAAAGAGGCAGGTAGGTGGATCTCTGTGAGTCAGAGGTCAGCCTGGGCAACATAACATGTGCAGACCACCCAAGACTACATAGTGAGGCCCTGTCTTTAAAAGCAAAGGGCATCCTGCAGGGCAAGGCAGCCGGGGAGGGGCTAGCGATGGATCCAGGGGCTAAGTGGTGGGGCAGATGGCAAAGTGGACATCCAACAGGGAGAGAGAAATGGACTCCATATCTCTGTGTCTTTTTCTAAAACACATTTATATTAATTTATGTATTTGTGTGTATTATTATTAACAGATAATTATAATTTGTGGGTGTGTGTGTATGTGTGGGTGTGTGTGGGTGTGTGGGTGTGTGGGGGTGTGTGTCTGTGTGTGGGTGTGTGTCTGTGTGGGGGTGTGGGCATGGGTGGGGGTGTGGGCATGGGTGGGTGTGTGGGTGTGTGTCTGTGTGGGCCTGTGTGGGTGTGTGTCTGTGTGTGGGTGTGTGTCTGTGTGGGCCTGTGTGGGTGTGTGTCTGTGTGTGGGTGTGTGTCTGTGTGTCTGTGTGTGGGTGTGGGCATGTGTGGGTGTGGGGTGTGTGGGTATGTGGTATGTGTGTGTATGTGTGTGGTTGTGGTGTGTGTGTGTGTGGTGTGAACATGCCAGTACACAGATGTGCCTGTGTGCACACATGGGGTGCTCAGGACGAGACCCCAGAGGGCTTCTCCTTGACCCCAACTCTGTCCAGTCCTGCAGGCTTCTGGGCCTGATCCCCTTATTTTGTTCTCTGTGGTCCAGCCTTCTCTAAAGCCAGTACCTAAGTTTTCAGGGGAGTCATGGCCTTCCAACACACTTCCCTCTATAATGCTTTCCCTGCTCACTGGCTTCCTTTTTCTCTGTATTTGGATCTGGAAAGCTATGGCCTCCTCCAGGAAGTCTTCCTTGACTTCTTTCCCAGTGGAATGACTGTTCCTACCCCTCTACGTGCCAAGCATGGTGCCTTCCTCCTGAGCGCTCCTATGTCCATATGTCCCTATGTGAACTTCCCTCTTCCCTCAGGGATATTTGTCTCTTGAGGACACCTGGAAGGCATGGAGCCTGCCCAAGAGCTGGGACCCAGAACTCTTCTGTTGAGTGAATGCAGATGTCTGGGTGAAAGGAAGCTGATCAATGGCAGGTGTGCAGGGACAGGTATCCAGTAGTCGGTGTGCAAGGACAGGTGTGCAGGGGCAGGTGTGCAGGGGCAGGTGTGCAATGTAGGTGTGCAGGGGCAGGTATACAGTGCAGGGGCAGGTATACAGTGGCCAGTGTGCAAGGACAGGTGTGCAGGGGCAGGTGTGCAGGGGCAGGTATATAGTGCAGGGGCAGGTATACAGTGGCCAGTGTGCAAGGACAGGTGTGCAGGGGCAGGTATATAGTGCAGGGGCAGGTATACAGTGGCCAGTGTGCAAGGACAGCTGTGCAGGGGCAGGTGTGCAGGGGCAGGTATACAGTGGCTGGTGTGCAAGGACAGGTGTGCAGGGGTAGGTGTGCAAAGACAAGCGTGCAGGGGCAGGTGTGCAGTGTGCAAATGTTTGTTCCCCAATGGGAGAGGGTGATTTGGCCAAGATCAAACCTTGGGGAAGGAAAATGGACTGAGTGAGGAGCCAGTGCCGAGGGAGATTTCAGGTCCTGAGATTGCCTGGCTGTGGGGGAAGGGAAAGTGTGACCTCAGGAGATAAGAGAGACAGGAGACAGACAGAGATCGAGAGAGCGAGAGAGAGCGAGAGAGAGCGAGAGAGAGAGAGAGAGAGAGAGAGAGAGAGAGAGAGAGAGAGAGAGAGAAGAACATGCCTGCAGGCTCTTGCCTCTATGACCTCTCTGTGACCCCCCACCTGCACAGCCTGGGCCTCTCCACAGAATAGGAGGAGGGGCTGAGATCTCCCAGTGTCACCCCGCTAGACAGTCATTCTGTCCAACATTCCCATCCCCCAACTTCTGCCTGGGTCTTGCCTCAGGCCAGACAGAGGTCAGGGAAAGGGCTGCCCTCCTCCCACTGGCTGGGTAGCAAGAGCCTGAGACAGCTCCTACTGTGTTGCTTTGAGACATTCACTCCACTTCTCCAGACCTTAATCCCATGCTATGTGAAACAGCTCTAGTGCCACACTGGACTTCTGACAGCAGCGTTGTAGCTTAGAGCGAGCTTCGTCCAGCCTTGATGCGGTGGCTGCCCTGTGGCAGTTTGGTGGAGTGTTTGTCCAGCATGCACAAAGCCCTGAGCCTTACCAGCGGCGTGCAATTCCAGCACTAGGAAATCAGAGGCAGTAGAGTTGAAGTTCAAGGGTATCCTCGGCTACATAGAGAGTCTAACTGCAGTATGAGACTCTGTCTTAAAAAGCAGAGAGTGTGGCGGCACACACCTTTAATCTCAGCGCTTCAGAGGCAGAGGCAGGAGGATCTCTGTGAAAGCGAGACAAGCTTGGTTTACATAGTGGGTTCCAGGCCAGTCAGAGCCACCTAGGGAGACGCTGTCTCAAACAAGACTCCGAGCAGAGGTGGTGGGTGAGCCTTGTTTCTGCTTCTCTTTTCCTCCTTCCTACATCCAGGACCCTGCAGAATGTTCAGAACACTCCTCTGACAGACTAGGATGGACCAATGTCTTCCCTCGGTCTCTCGGCACTAGATGGTCAAGGTAGGTTTGCTGTATCCAGGGGCTCTGATTCTCCATTCTGGGTTTCAGCTTCCTTAGCGGGCATTTCTGTCATTGTGTCCCTCAGCTCAGAACTGGAGGCTGGCCTTTGCAGTCTCTGCCACATGCTCTCAGACAGTCCCCTCTCTTGAATATTGAACCCTCCTAAGGCCTGAGGTCTGACTTCCTCCTTCTGCCTGTGCCTTCTCTTTTGTTCATCCAGTCCACGACCACTAGAGCAGGGCTTTAACTACAACTCTGTGCTGGTTAGAGCCAAGCGGCTGGTTTCTCTTTGCTTCTCTGTGGTGCTAGAAGTGAGCCCAGGACCTTTGCACACACGGGCACATGCTACACCTCCCAGCAGACCAGCCCCAGACAGTTCTTAGTGTGGCCTCAAGGCTTAACACTGCACAGTTGGGAGCCTTCTCTGTCTCTTCCTGAAGTGCACACCCCAGCTCCCTGTCTGCCCCAAGCCCTGTCTGCTCAAAGGTCAGTCCTCTGTAGCTTCTCCCCAGGGGTCACATAGCCTTACTGCCTGCCTTAGCCTGGCAACTCATACAGCCAGCCACACCTACTGTACCCCACCTCACCCCAATGAGGGCTCCAGATCTGGTCTGCCTTGTTCTTGACTGCACCGGGTACTGTGGTCAGCATCCTTTCTCTCCAGGGCAGAGGTCTTTGAGGTTTCCCTAGTTTGCTTTCGGTTGCTGTAATAAGCACCACAGCCAAAAGCAACCTGAGGAGGAAATGGGTCTATTACAAATCACACTCCATCACTGAGGGAAGCCAGGGCAGGAACCCAAGGAACCAAAGCAGAAGCCATGGAGGAATGCTGTTCACTGCTTGCTCTCATTGCTTGCTCAACCTGCTTCTTACAGCTCAGGGGTCACACCACCCACAGTTTGCTGGGCCTATGACACCAATCACTAAGAAAATGCCCCAGGAGCCAATCTTGATGTTCTGTCTGCTCACGTAAACCTACGCAAGGGTCCCTACAGTGCCATCCTTGGGTCAGGGGTCACACTGGATGAGGTGAAGCACGGGGTAAAGGAATGTTGAGGAATCAGGCTGACAACCCTCCCATCACTACCTGCCCCCAGGGAAGGGCCTGTGTTGGCTATATCACTTGAGACTCACATCTCTTCTCTAAATTTTGTTTCTTCTGGGGAAAAGCCTGTCCTGAAACCCAGGGGGAAATCCAGACTACACTAAACTACTGAAAGTCCTTAGGCAGGGCTCTTACCTTTCTGTGCCCTGTATCCTCATGTGTAAAACAGAGCTCATGCTAGTTCTGATGCAGGGACAGGAAGACGACACTCCCATGGCACATAGCATCAGGTCAGGCTTGGCTTAAGCAGGTAGCTGCCACCTTCACCCTGCTGTGGTGTTAGGGGAAGATGGAGGGCATGGCCTCCCCAGGGGCATGCTGCCTCTGGTTTGCAGTAGGCCTTAAGAGAATCTGTAGAGAGTACTTAGAGGGCCTGCCTGGAGAGGGTGAGGAGGCAGGGGTGGGGTCTGTGCACATGAGTATGTGTGGAGCCAACAGAAGAGCCATTAAAAGGAGGAGGGAAGGGAGGGAGGAGGGATGGGAGGGAGGAGGAAAGGGATGGAGGAGGGATGGGGTGGAGGAAGGATGGGAGGGAGGAGAGATAAAAGGGAGGAGGGATAGAAGGAAGGACGGATGGCAACAAGCTGGAACACAGTGCCTCAGCTGGCAATGCAGAGAGGCCTCCAACAAGGCTGAAGGAGAGAGCAGAGAGGTGACAGCCTTCCCTTCACTGTCTCCACATAGTGGCCTTTCCTCTGTGGGTGTCAGTGTCCTGCGTTCCTCCCTTCAGAAAAACCCCAGTTCTGCCAGGGTCCTCTGTATGACCACATTTGAAAAGGGCATCTCGTTAAGGACCCTGCAGTGCAGTTTGTGCTACTGTAACAAGCGCCACCGGCAGGGTGGTTTAAATACCACAGATGCAGACCGTCACTGCCCTCAGGGCTACACAGAGGTAGAGGCAAAGATTTAGGTGCTAGCGGCCTTTGTGTATGGTGAAGTTCTGCTTTTCTGGGTTCATTTTCTTGCTGGGACCTGATATTATGAGAGGAGCAAGCAGGCTCCTCATGGCCTCTTTCATAAGGGCCATTGCTGTGGCCAGATCATCTCACCTTCAAAGCTCACAACTTTTTGCTTTAAGAGGGTTTTGCCGCTTCCTGTTTATGAATCATGTGCATGCAGTATCAATGGTGGCCCGTAGAGGGCGTTGGATCCCCTGGAACTGGACTTAGAGATGGTTGTGAGCCTTTGTGTTGGTGTTGAGGTTTGAACCTGGGTCTTCTACAAGAACAGCCAGTGCTCTTAGCTGCTGAGTCATGTCTCGGAGACTTTCCTCCTCCCTTTAAAACTTGGTGCGAGGGATACATGTATATGCGTACAGAAGCCATTGGATCTTCTGCAGAGAAGGGATCCAGAATCCCTGGTGGGTTTTCCTGGAGGGAGCTTTAAAGAAAGGCAGGTGTACCCAGCTTTTTTGGCTAGGATGAAGAGAGGCAGTGTTAGTAAGAGGCCGCAGCGGGAAGAATTAATTAATATGGAGCTCTGTGTGGCTGAAGGCAGGAGTCCAGCCCTTGGGGCCACCAGAGTTAGCTGTTCAAAAGCCTCTGCAATGGTTTGTATTGATTCTAGATGCAGTATTGATAGGGTCTAGAGTCACCAAGGAGATCCGCTTCTGGACATAGCTGTGAGGGATCATCTGGATAAGGTTAGCCGAGATCCATACTAACTGCTGACTGAAAGAAAAGGACAAAAGCTTTAGGCGCAACACCCATTGCTTGATGCTCCTTGACATGGACACAATGTAACCAGCTGCCTCAAGACTCCTCTCAGGATTTCCCACCATGGCCGGTTGTAGCCCTAAACTGTGGACTAGAATAAACCCTCTTTTCTTAAATGGTCTTTCTCCTGTATTTTGTCCCAGCAATGTATCAAAAATTACTGCCTCTCAATACCTTGTGCTCTGTCAGCCTCCTCTGCTCATCTCTGTGTGACTGTCTAGGTGTCTGTGGGGAGGCAGGAGGTGAGAAGCAGGCATAGGGCTTCCATTAGCCTACAGAGGCTGCTTCTACAGTTAGACTGGGTTATGCCACCAAGCCAAGAGACACCAAAGGGTCCAGGTTGCTGATTCCCCTCCAGCGGTCCCAGCCCCCTTTGAAGTGCTGTGCAGAGCTTTTCTCTGAAGGTATCTCCAAGATGAGTCAGAATTTTCATGGGTGAGTCTCACACAGAAATCGTAACTCCTCTTCTTGTCTGTTGGTCCCAGCTGGAAGCCCCCCCACTGTAACCAAATGCAGCTGTGACTTTGAAGTCTGTGAGTCCTATGTTGTGCCAGGAGGGGGTCACTTCCCTTCTCCCGTCCCCCCTTTACTCTTTCTGTCCTGTTCCAGGTAACCAAGACTTCCACCTGGCAGAGTGGAGCTATGGGGAGAGAAACACATATCCACCTAGGAGGTGTGGCGGGTTCACAGCATGGTGGGCTCTGGGCTAAGGTTGCTGCACGCAGTTGTCTGTTCCAATCTTGTTGTTTGTTTGTTTGTTTTGTTTTCAAAGACAGGGTTTCTCTGTGTAGTCGTGGCTGTCCTGGAACTCGCTCTGTAGACCAGGCTGGCCTTGAATTCAGATCCACCTGCCCCCGGCATCTGAGTGCTGGAACTAAAGGCGTGTACCACCACTGCCTAGCTTTCTGTTCCAGTATGTTATTAAGCTAGTACTCCGGGGAAGCACACTGGGTGTCATGACCAAGTTGCCACTGTAAGCCTCCCTAGCCATCAAATGTGTCCCTTGACCCTGTCTATCATGGTGTGCTCCTTCTCAACAGCCACCATGCCACCTTACATTTAGGACCATCCAAGGACGCAGCGTAGGACACCAGAGGTGGCTGGTGCTCCCGAGGCTGTCCCATCTGTCCACCTCTGACTGCAGAGCCCCTGTCTCTTTAAAGTGATGCTTGCCTGCTGTACTGGCCCAGGGCATGTCCAAGAGGCCGAAGTCACCAGATGGTCATGCAAGGCAGCTGCTGTTTTGACCCAAAGAGGCCTTTTGGAGTTGGCTAGAAGCCAGAGCTACCACTGGGGGGAAGGGACAAAAAGGCTACGAGACCCTAACCTACAGGTTCTATCTGGGATGCCATGGTCCCTGGTAAAGGTCAACCTGGGGTCAGGCCGACCCAAGCTTATTCCTCCTCCTAGCTGTGTGACCCTGAGCCACCCTTGGTTTGGGTTCCCTCTTTTCCCTCTGGCAGACAGAGGGGCAGTACACCATTCTGGGGGATAGTCGCCCACACTAGACATGTTCTTAATGGAGGGCCATCTTCTTCCAGGCAGAAAAAGGGCTCCACTCGTCCTTAACCAACCAAGACACAGAGAGTTCACCAGACCAGCCTAGGTCACATGACAAACACAAGTTCAGTGCGGATCCCCAATCTAGTGTTCCTGATCATACTCCAAAGGACAGCAAAGGTGGCTCTATGGGACCAGGGATGGGGCATGCAGGGGAAGGTGGCAGCCTTGTGTTGAGCCCATACATGGTGCCCCCCCCCATAGCTAATACTTACCCAATCCTTCCTGGATAACCTAGTAAACATTTAGGGGGGTGGATGACTGGACAGATGTATGGGCAAATGGACCAGCAGGAACGTGACACTTAGCTCTGTGTTGTCTTGAATCCACAGCACTGGCCAGCATGCTGGCTGCCAGCCATCTTTTTCTTCCTGTTGGCCGGGCCATCTCACCCGGCTTGTCCCCAAAGCTTGAAATACAGAAGGAAGAAGACGCAGAGCCCACCCACCCCCAGGACCTCACCACTAGCCCTGTTCTAAGATAAGGAAACTGAGGCAGGGGAGAGTCACCACTTCCCCAGCAGCTGTAGGTCTCTCTGTCCCTGCCTGGTTCCCACACTACCTCAGGGGGAGTCTTAAGCTTCTTTTGCTGGGTTTCTGGAAACTTGGGGTAGAATGGGGGTGGGGCCAGTCCATACATCTGATTCCCGGAGGCCTTGTCAGTCATCCTGAATCCTCCACGTGGCTCCCGGGAAGCCCTGTGGCCTCTGCCCAATGAACCACCCCCGCTCTTCCCACAGAGACTCTTCCTCTTTCCTTTCCTCTCAGCCTCTCTTGTCCTCTTCCAGGGTTGGGTAGCAGGACACAGGAACCCAACTCTGTCTCCTGTGACCTTGGAGTCGTCTGTAGCCCAGCCCCCAGGCTCACTCCAAGAGTCCTTGGCCACAAACAGGAGCTATATTCTCTCTCTCTCTCTCTCTCTCTCTCTCTCTCTCTCTCTCTCTCTCTCTCTCTCCCTCTCTCCCTCCCTCCCTCCCTCCCTTCCCACCTCTGTCTCTCTGTAGGTACCCACCCTCACCCTACCCTCTAGCCCCTTGCCTTTCTCTCTCCATTTAGTCTCTTGTACCAGTGTACTCTCCCATAGGGAGCCTCCCACCCACAGCCAGCTTCTCCCCCCCTCCCCCTCCCTCCTCAGAGAATGCCAAGTCTGCAGCTTTTGAGCGACCTTGAACAGGCAGCAGCTTGGAGCTTGGCTGGGAGAGCCCGGGGAGGGGCCTCGGAGCTAAGCCCTGCAGGTTGGTTCTGGCTAGGTGTCGGGACTGCACTGCTATGTCCCCCTCTACCCTGTTTACCTCGCTTTATTTCCTCCCGCTGGCCCTTGTCACCTCCCTCACGGTCTATCTTTATGGGCACATCCCACCGTTAGAAGCCAGTTCCAGGGAGGCGGAGATTCTTGGCTTCTGCTTTTAGAAACCCTGGACCAGACCTGGCACAGTATAGTTACTCAAAGCCAGGCTAGAAAACGGAAAACACTCTTCGCTCTGGACAACACCATTCGCAGAGTCGTCCCTCTATGTGCCTAACAGCGTGCTAGAACCCCGTGGGAAGGGGGAAACCGAGGCACGCAGTAGCAGGCTTGTGGAGTCTAGACCTGAACCCACTGCATTCTGGGTCCTTCTTCCTGTCACCACCTCTCTCTTGCCTGGGGTGGCAGGTGCATGTTCGGCGCCCTCTGGAGAAGCAGAGGGTCATCCGAACGCCCCCGCCCAGGCCTCAGGGCCATCCTCAACACGGCCACCGCTAGCTCAGCCCGCGCCCACCGGGAGCCGGGGAGGGAGAGAAAAATGAGTTTTCCCGGCGCCCGGTGGCGGTGTCAATTGATCGCGCGCGGGCGGGGGCGCGCGGCGGGCTGGGGGCCTGGCTCGCAGCTGCCGGCGCGCAATTATCGGGAAAAAACCCGGGCGGCTGCGGCGCTGAAATTAGTTATCGATCCCTCGGCGGGGCCGCGCTCGTCGCTGACGGATGCAGACCCCGGCCAGGCCCGAGGGGCGGGGCCTCCCCGGCACTCCTCGGCATCCCCCTACTCCAGCTCACCCCGCGGTCCATTGGCGCTCAGTTGACCGCCCTGTCCTCCCCAGCAGGCCTGTCACTGCCGAGGGCTGGGCAACTGGGCGCCTGGGAAAGTTCGAGCATCCTCTGAGCCGCAGGCTGCTGTCTGTAAACTGGGGTTGGGGTCGTTCCTGATTCTTGATCCTGGGAGAAGACTCTGTCCTGCTGAGGCATCCATGCCTGGCGGCTGTAGGGACGTTTATACAATTTATTTTATCGTTTGCATTTATTTATGTAGTGTATGCAGGTGTCACATGTGTGTCCCAGTGTGCATGTCGAGGTCAGAGGACAATTAGTGGGAGTGGGTCCTCTCCTTCCACAGTGCCAGTCCTGGGTCTAGAACTTATGTCGTCGGACTATGTGTGGCAAGCTCCTCTATCCAGTGAGCTGTCTGACCTCTCGTGGACGTTTAAACATTTTATACAAAGCAACGATTCTTGCCAGAGGTTCACAGAGATGTGACATCCTGCCTTCAAGATGAGGAAACCAAGTTAGCAAAGGCAGACAGATGGATATACAAGTGGACAGCTGGCCTCAACACTCCAGAACCTGTCTGGGACAGAGACTGGGGAGTGGATTGGAGTGGCCTGACTTCTCAGGGCAGAGCCTGGGAAGTCAGTCTGGGCTCCTTAGCCATGCCAACCAGCGCCTCCAGCTTCAGAGGAGGGAAAGAAAGGGTGAAGGGATCTTGCTCCCACCAAGCTAGGAGAGGAGGGAGGCGCAAGCCTGGAGGGAGGGATCTGAGTTCTAATCTTGACCACCATGTTCACCACCACCATGTGAACTGAAGCAAGTGTGGCCATCCCCAGGCCTTCTGCACTGTTTTGTAGAGGAGTGTGGGCGTGTCTCCTGCAGCTCTCTGGGGTACTCCGCTCATCTGTCAGCAATGGGTGCATGTGGGTAGGGTGGGGGTTGGTGGAATTAAAAAAAAAACAATAAAACCAAGTCTTTCTATGTAGCCCAGGCTAGCTTGACTCTTGAGCCTCCTGCCTCTGCTTTCTGAATATAAGGGGGAAGAAGCCAGGGGTTGGGCAGATACTGGTCAGAGGCAGGCAGGAAGAACCATGTTCTTGGGCTCTGTCATGGCTGGAGTAACTCAGGGAGTATGGAAGAAGTTTGAACACCAAGAAGAACAACAAGGTTCAGCCTGACGCTCTGAGTCCTGACTCGAAAAGGTGTTTCTTCTCAAAAGGTTCCTCTTTCTTCTCTTCTGTATCTTTTTTTTAGATGCTGGCCAGAACCTTGGTCCTACCATTTCCCTGGTCCTTTATCTTTTCCACTCTTTCTTTAAAGCTCCCATCCCCACCGTGTGGGTCCACGTGGCTGACCTCCATCCCCACCGTGTGGGTCCACGTGGCTGACCTCCATCCCCACCGTGTGGGTCCACGTGGCTGACCTCCATCCCCACCGTGTGGGTCCACGTGGCTGACCTCCATCCCCACCGTGTGGGTCCACGTGGCTGACCTCCATGCAGGCTCAAAAGGCACAATGTTTCTCTCTCCATCGACCTTGTCTTGGCAGCTGCTGAGGTTGGCAGGCTGTCTTTCTTTCTTTGATTTTTTTTTTTTTTTTTTTTTGAAACAGGGAATTCACTATGTAGATGAGGCTGCCCTGGAGCTCACAGAGATCCACCTGCCTCTGCCTCCTGGGTACTGGGATCAAAGGTGTGCGCCACTAAACCCGGCTGGGATGTTAATTTTGAATTCTGATAAATTGTCCAGAAGCTTCAAAACAAAGCAAAACTGTTGTGATAAATATTATTTTGGGGGTTTTGCCCACCTTAGACCATATAGTTCGCAAATAAAAGACACAAAAACCTTTAGATTTCTAATAAACCTTAAAGCACTAGCGCTGGGCAGATACCAACTCTCTGTGCCCTGAGATATCACTCGCCGTGTTCAGCCTGGGCCACTCCTACTCCAACAGGCTAGCCCTCTTCCCTTGCTCTGGTGCTACCTGCCTGAGATCTCAAGTCTGGGACCTACCCCTCTTCTGCCCAGCATCAGACCAACCCTCTACGAAGAACAAACAAAATCTGGAAGGATGATTTAGCAGTGGAGAGCATGCATATAACCTGTGTTCTGTTCCCAGCATCCGTACCACCAGTATCCACACCAAGTGTCTCATGGCCACCGGTAACTCCTGTTCCTGGGGACCTGCACATATCCACACGTAGACACAACTGCTGCAGATAGAACAATTAAGTCTCTAAATCTCTAATAACAAAACCAAAACCCCACCAAGTCAGTCAATCAAACGGACAAATGGGCTGGGTCTAAGGGGCGGGTCAGCCCTCCCCTCCTGACTTTCCTGGCCTTTCCCACAATGGAGGCAGAGGATAGGACAGGGCCAGTTGGTCCTCAGCATCTGAACTCCTTTGGGACAGGAGAGGTGTCAGGCACTCTGCTGACTACAGCAACCCTGGCCTATTGCCAAAGGGAAACAAAGCTAGAGGGATGGGGGTACACGGAATGTGGGGTGAAGGGCATTGCTGTTCCGTTTCTCCTCTGGGACCTGAAAACCTGGGGAGTGTGAAGAAGTAGGGAGTGGGTGTCTGTCCTGGCTGGCTGGTGGGGGAGACTGAAATATGGGGAACTGCTTTGTGATTTGTGGAGACTGATGCTTCCTGGCTCAGGACAGGTGGTGGTTTAGTTCCCAGTTGGGGGACTGTAGAACCCCACAGATGACTGCCTGGGGCAACCTTCTGTGTGGATGCGAGAGTTCTCAATATTCCACACACCGAATGTCTGTGCTGAGAAGCAGGGTGTATCTCTGTGACTTGGGGGCCAGGGCCTGTGCTCACGGGGAGCATTCCGAGGAGTGGGAACACACACACCCCAGTACGTATCAGTAGACTTGTGTGAGGGACACCATTCCACGTCTGTAGTGCTGAGTGTGTGTTGGCACACCTGTGTGCATTTGTGTTCATAGGCACCTGTGTGTGTCTCTCTTGTGCCCGAGTGGATCTGCTGGTATTTGCTTGCTATTTACATGTGGGTGAATGCTTCTGCACGTGGGACAGGCTGCACATGTAAGTACAGAGATGGGTGAGTATACAACAATCTACATGCCTGTGTATCATTTGTGTGTGTAGCTTCAACATCCCTGTGGACACCGTCATGGTCTCACATATGTTCACGGGTAGTTCTGCATATTCATGCACACACAGCTCCTCCAAGTGCTAGTGTCCGTGTTCACTTCTAAGTGCTTTTCACAATGCCCTGAGTATGTGTGACTGCACACTCATGGAGAGCACAGCATATTCATGGGGCACACAGACACTCATGAGGAGCACAGCACACTCATGTGGAGCACAGCGCACTCATGGGGAGCACAGCACACTCATGGGGAGCACAGCACACTCATGGGTAACACAGCACACTCATGGGGAGCACAGCACACTCATGGGTAGCACAGCAAACTCATGGGGAGCACAGCACACTCATGGGGAGCACAGCGCACTCATGGGGAGCACAGCATACTCATGGGGAGCACAGCACACTCATGGGGAGCACAGCACACTATGAGGAGCACAGCACACTCATGAGGAGCACAGCACACTCATGGGGAGCATAGCAAACTTATGGGGAGCATAACACACTCATGGGGAGCACAGCACACTCATGGGGAGCACAGCACACTCATGGGGAGCATAGTACACTCATGGAGAGCACACTCATAAGGAGCACAGCACATTCATGGGGAGCACAGCACACTCATGGGGAGCACAGCACACTTATGAGGAGCACATTCATAGGGAGCACAGCACACTATGAGGAGCACAGCACACTCATGGGGAGCATAGCACACTATGAGGAGCACAGCACACTCATGAGGAGCATAGCACACTCATTGGGAGCACAGCACACTCATGGGGAGCACAGCACACTCATGAGGAGCACAGCACACTCATGGGGGGCATAGCACACTATGAGGAGCACAGCACACTCATGAGGAGCACAGCACACTCATGGGGAGCACAGCACACTTATGGGGAGCATAGCAAACTCATGGGAAGCATAGCACACTCATAGGATGAATAATACACCCATGCAGGGGAAAGCATTCTCCCAGCATCTGCAGCACTCCAGAGGACAGAGAGGATACTGCAGGGCTTGCCTGTCCACTGCTGGGAAGACGATACTGAAGAGGGAGGTTGTGCCAGCAGTGTAGCCAGCTGCCCCTCACCCAGCTGGAGTTCAGGGAAATAGTTTCTTCTGCCTGCTCCCTAGGCATCCAGGGCTGGCAGGAGCAGCAGACAGCAGGTGGCTTGGAAGAGCAGGCGAGACTTTCCAGGACCCCTTGCCAACAGAGGTTCTTCTGGGCCTCTGAGCTTACAGGGACCAAAGGCCGCCACTGTGTCCATTCTGAGACTCTTGTGCCTGCCTCTGGGCTTCTACATGGAGCATCCATCTCCTGTGGCTGTGGATCTGGCTTTTCTTAATGTTTTCTGTCTTCATAGATAGACAGCTAGAACATTCTACAGGGGCTTAGGTCCACGTGCCCACCCCAGTGGACAGAGCCCAGGGTTAGGCTGCCAGCAAGCTTGGTTTCTAGCTCCTTGTCTCCTCCCTGTTCTTCTCCATTCTTCCTGTCTCCCTTCTCATGACTATTGCTGTCCTGATATGTCCAAGCCTCCCAGCCTAGCTTACTCCACCCTTTCTCTGAAGTCCCTCACTTCTGTGGCTCTGGCCAGCTCCCTATTTAGGGATGGGCCACCAACCTCTGGACACAGTTCGTCATCCTCTGAAGACTTTGGAATCCATCAGCATCTTCTGTCTTCACTCAGAGTGTCCTTCCTGGTCACCATGAAGACACCATGACCAGCCTACTAGTTTCCCTCCATGCAGTCTTCCCCAGGGACCTCCACCTCACCCTGTACCAGGGTTCTCCTTGGTTGCGGCTTATTTGGCTTGCCTCTGAGGAGTGGCTGGTAGACTTTCTGCCATCTCTGTCTCCCTTCTACCTGTCCATCAGAAGGATAGAAACTTGCTACTCTCTTCCAAACTTTTCTTTACCCTAGCCCCCACTTCCTCCACCCCTCCCATTATCTCTGACCAGTTCCATCCACTCCTATGTCTCTCACCTTACCCCTACCCCCTAGCATTCCTCAAGTCAACAACTGTTCTCTGTACATCACTTGGGAAAATCCCACCCTAGTGCCTCATGTGAGAAACCCAAATCAGCCTACTGGACTCAATGGTACCTATTTTCTTGGTGTGTGTGTGCGCCTTGAAGCCACTTGTAATAGTCTTTTTATTTTCTTTTTTCCAGAGTATTACTCACTATGTAGATTAGGGCAGCCTTAAATTCAGAGATCTGCTTGCCTCTCCCTCCCGAGTGTCAGAGTTAAAGGCCCTACTGCATGATCCATCTTGATTCCTAACTGGATTGAAAAGCACCTAGATTAATAATTATACACATGTGAGAGACCTGGGGAGGGAGGGAGGTACACCCCTGCTTTCAGTGACGTTGTCTGGGATGCTCACGGCCAAGATGGGAGAAAAGAGACAGCCCGGGCACTGGCTGCCGCTCTCTCTGCTTCCTGGCCACTGTGATGTAATGACTCTGGTCCAGGGCATTCTCTACACAGGGAGCCTGAGGCGTCTGAAGCCAGCAGCCAAGAGAATCCTCCTTATTTTGAGTTTTGTTTGTCACAGCAAAAGTGTCTGGAACAGAGTCACTGAGGTACTTAACCTGACTGTGTAATTCTTACCTGTTTTGTCACAGAACTGAGTGTGGTGCATCCCTGTAGTCTCCATATTCAGGAGGTAGAGGCCTGAGGAGGATAAAGTCCAGGCCAGCCTGAGATACATGTGCAGACCCTGTCTCTAAAAATTAATTGACCTGGCATGGTGGCCCACACCTTCAATCCCAGCACTCAGGAGGTACTCTGTGAGTTTGAAGCTAGCCTAGTCTACAGAGTGAGTTCCAGGGCAGCCATGGCTATACAGTGAGACCCTGTCTCACAAAAATTTAATTAATTAAAGATAAACAGATATAGAGCCATGGCTGGAGAGCTCGCTTTGTAAGCCCGAGGGCCAGTGTCTGGCTCCTGGCTCCCACGTATCAAGATGGCTGCTCTAGCAAACATCTGTAAACTCAACTCTGTGATAGAAAGAGAAAGAAGGATTTCTGGAGCTTTCTGGCTTCCAGACTAACAGAGAAAACCTCTCCCCAAATTCAGGGAGAGACCTTGCCTCAAAGGAAAAGGTGAACAGTGGAAGAGGACACCCAACATGCATGTATTATGCAAGCATGCATGTGTGCACGTGTGCACATGCACACCTCACTATAGAATGTCTCTAGAGTCTCTCTGTCTCTCTTAGAGATTAATTTTTAATTTTTAAATTTAAATTTTAGATAATTAGAAAAATTTTTTAAAAGATTTATTTATTTTATGTATGTGAGTATACTGTCTCTGTCTTCAGACACACCAGAAGAGAGCATCAGATCCCATTACAGATGGTTGTGAGCCACCATGTGGTTGCTGGGAACTTAACTCAGGACCTCTGGAAAGGCAATCAGTGCTCTTAAACGTTAAGCCCTAGATAATTTTTTAAATTAGTTAATTTTAAAAAGTGACATGCAGATTAAAGAATCTGTAGGATGCTGTCAACAGTGTAACCTGTGGCAGGCGGTTCTGATAGATGCTCAGAAGACTAGCATCTTCATTCAAGTCCACTTGCCAAGTTTTAGATGAGAATAAGGACTGAGCCGGGAACTGGACTAGATGCCACTCCTGTGATGTGCTAACAAAGAACTTGGTCTCTTGTTGTTCATGTTCAGAAGCTTTGAGGAGGGCTGACAGTGAAGGAGGGCTGACAGTGGGGGAGGACTGACAGGGAGGGAGGGCTGTCAGTAGGGGAGGGCTTACAGTGGGAGAGCAGACAAGGAGGGAGGGCAGAAGTGTCAAGGCAGTTAAGAATTCCAGCTGTGGCATGTTCACTGCTTGCTGCTGTTAGCCAGGTTTGTAGTGAAAATGAGGATCAAAAAGTGGACTCAGAATGATAAATTGGAGAAGTCTGCAAAGTTGAAGCTAAGGAAGGGAATGTTTCTGAAGAGATTAGAGCCCCCTAACAAAATAAGCTAAGATGGGAGCTGGAGAGATGGCTCAGTGGTTAAGAGCACTGACTGCTCTTCCAGAGGTCCTAAGTTCAATTCCCAGCAACCACATGGTGGCTCACAACCATCTGTAATGGGAATCAATGCCCTCTCTGGTGTGTCTGAAGAGAGCTACAGTATACTCATATTTATAAAATAGAGAAATAATTCTGAAAGAAAGAAAGAAAGAAAGAAAGAAAAAAAGAAAGAAAGAAAGATCTCTAGGTACCTCTGTGAAGGTCTTTCCAAATAATATTAATTAAGGAGGCACATCTTCTCTGAATGTGGGTGACCCCACAGGCTAGGCCCCAGATGGGATGAAATAAAAAGGGAGAAAGAATATAAGCCTTACTGTAGGCCCTCTCCCCCTCATGATAGACTCACCCAGGAATAAAAATAAATGATTCTTGCAATTAGTTGCCCCCAGAGATATTTTGCTCATAACTGTGGGACACAACCCGCTACTCGGGTGGCTCTTTCTGCTCTGCCTCTTGATTAATTGGTGTTGTCTGAATGACAATGTCCCCCATAAACTCATGTATTTGAACACTGGGTCCCTGGTTGGTGACTGGTCTGGGGAGGCTCAGGAGCTGTGTCTTTCCTGTAGGACGTGTGTCACTGTGGATCCTCACCTTGTGCACAAGCCTGCATGGCTGCCGCTTGCTGCCATGCTGTCCTGTCATGCTGGACTCCTATCCCCTTGGAACTGTGAGCTCAAATAAACCTTTTCTTCTCTAAGTTGCCTTGCTCATGGTGCTTTATCACAGCAACAGAAAGGTAATCCATGTGCCCGTGGCCTCTTTCATAAAGGCCTTGCTATCGAACTTAGCCAGCAAGGTCTCTACTCAGCCTTGCCTCCTGCTCTCCCTTACCCTCTACCTCCAGCCAATCACTGCCTGTACTTGGGGATGGTTGAGCCTCTGGAAGGTGTGTAGGTATATTTTTTGGCTTCTCTATTGTATTCTTTTACCTCTACCACCCTTCTCCACCCCATATCCTTCCAACTCACCAATGCTAGGTAAGAGAAAAAGAAAATTAAAAGGGAAAGGGATAGAAATCTCTTTAGACTACTTCCTACTGATCAGGGGGCCATCAAGTTCCTTGGTGCAAGTCTAATTGTCATCATTAGGAATCCAGCAATCCAACAATAGCAAAAGCAACAGCAGGAGCACCCGCTGCCCTTGGAGCCTCCAGCCCCTTGCTCTGGCATTTATAAGAGACTCCAGAATTCCAAATGTAAACTATCCGCAGCTGGCAAAATCATACCCCTCCTAGAGCATGAGGCAAATCATAGTCAGCTTGCTGTAGACAGACTGAAGCAGCTCCATATCCCACACTTGGGATTAAAACAAATATAAACACAACATTTCTGTGTTTCTAAAGAAAACAAAATTTCCACTACAGAAATGGGTTTCACTATGTGAGAAAATGTGTGATTATTTCTCCCCACTTGACACATCTCTTTCTCCTCTCCTTCTGGGACTCTAATAATACATATATTGTGTTCTTAGGGTGATCTTGCTGCTCCTTCACGCTCTCCTTCCCTTTTCTCTTCCTTGATTATTTTTCCTCTGGCTTCATTTTGCATAATTTTATGTTAGGCTATGTCATGAATTGTGCCCTGGTAGTTTTTTTTAAAGATTTATTTATTTATTTATTTATTTATTTTATGTATATGTATATCTGTCTTCAGACACACCAGAAGAGGGCATCAGATCCCATTACAGATGGTTGTGAGCCACCATGTGGTTGCTGGGAATTGAACTCAAGACCTCTGGAAGAGCAATCAGTGCTCTTAACCGATGAGCCATCTCTCCAGCCCCAGTATTTTTTTTAAAAACAATTTAGTCAATTTATTTGGGGCTAGAGAGATGGCTCAGCGGTTAAGAGCACTGACTGCTCTTCCAAAGGCCTGAGTTCAATTCCCAGCAATCACATGGTGGCTCACAACCATCTGTAACGGTATCCGATGCACTCTTCTGGTGCGTGTGTCTGAAAACAGCTGTAGTGTACTCATATAAATAGAAAATAAATAAATCTTAAAAAGCAAAATTTATTTGAACAGTTGACTCAGGCATCTGCAACGGTGAAGTCAACCTCCACTTCTGGCTCAATACTGATGAAAGTAATCTGCTTAACAATCTCAGAGGACGATGTAAATCAATGAGTCGCTTGTGGAGCCTCATGTCTCTGGAAACGATCCCATGTCTTTTTTTTTGTTTGTTTGTTTTTTGGTTTTTTTTTGTTGTTGTTTTTTTTTGTTTTTGTTTTTTATGGTATTTTGAGACAGGGTTTGTCTGTGTAGCCCTGGCTGTCCTGGAACTCACTCTGTAGACCAGTCTGGCCTACGAACTCAGAAATCCGCCTGCCTCTGCCTCCCAAGTGCTGGGATTAAAGGTGTGTGCCACCACTGCCAGAGTTGTCCCTTTTAAGGAAAAAAAAAAAAAAAAAAAAAAAAAAAAGGTCCTTCCCCACGCCTCAGCCTGCTCAGTCTGTGAATACCAGAGCTAAAACATTCAGAATCCCACCCAGCTTATTCTTGTCTTTCTAGGGCATTTTTCATCTCCTTCACTGCATATCTGTTTATGCTCCATGTTGAGACTGAGCCCATGCCTTGTGTCCCCCCCACTGAGCTACACCCCGACAGTATTGTTGTTTTGCTGTTCACTACAGTTTGGCCTCAGACTCAGGCTTCTCCTGTCTCTATGTTAGGATGGTGACTGTACGTAAACACAGTTACGACTGTCAATTTTTTTTATTATATGTCAGAGATTGCAAGTTTGGGATATTTTTGTGTCTATGTAAACCTTCAACATTGTTCTGGAAGGCAGTTCCTTGGGAACTAATCTGTCCTTTCGAGTCTTGTTTTGTGACTTATCAGACAGGACTGGAGTGCTGCTCAGTTAGGACTAGTTATTGAACACCTCGGAAGCCACCCCTGCCCAGGGGCTAAAGAGCAGCAATTCTGTGGGCTGGCTGGTGGGAGGTGCTATTTGCAGGCTCACTCGAGCACTGTGTTCCAACCCTCTCTGATGCTTCTTACTTTGACCTTAAAACAAACAAACAAACAAACAAACAAAAAAAAAAAAAAAAAAAAAAAAAACTGCACCAGGCACCAGACGGTGGTGGCGCATGCCGTTAATCTCAGCACTTGGGAGGCAGAGGCAGGCGGATTTCTGAGTTCGAGGCCAGCCTGGTCTACAGAGTGAGTTCCAGGACAGCCAGGGCTACACAGAGAAACCCTGTCTCAAAAAAACAAACAAACAAGAAAAATGATTAAATAATTAATTAATTAAATGCAGTTTTAAAGGGGAAGATTTAAAAACAGCAACATTAAAGTCACTGCACAGGGGCTGGGATTTGGTTGGTGACACACACTGCACAAACTTGAGGCCCTACGTCTGGGGAAAAGCCTGCTGGGGTGACAGAGACACAGGGATCCCAGAGGCTAGCCAGTATTTAGCTGGCTGAGGTTTGGTGAAGGAGCTTGTCATGAAGAGTGATTGATAAAGACACCTGACCTTGACCTGTGACCTCTCCAGGCACCCACATGTTCACACACTCACACAAACGGGAGCATACACAACAGGCTGACTCACATAGACACTAAATAAATATTTAATTAAAAAACAATGCAACCCCACCACACCATGTTTTTCTTTCTGTCCTAAAGTGAGGCAGTGGCCTCTTGAACCTACAAACTTTTCTCCCACCTCCCAGACATCCAGACCCTTAGTACTTCTTGCTGGGTGATACCCGTAGGCATCCCGGGCTCAGGCTCGGGCTCTGGCTCACTCTAATCTTCCATGCCAGGAAGATGCATCCGTCTTTCCTAACTGCAGACCCCACCAGCTCTCTCCCAGCTTTCAGCCCTTCCTTCTTGCCATCAGGCTGAGTGAGCCAGTGACCGGCTTGCCGTGCTCCCAGAGGTGCTCCTCGTCAGCAGTCTGCGTTCACACAGCTGCCCCAGACTTCTCAATTCTTTTGCTTCTTCCCCAGTGCCAGCATGGAGGGTGAGGCCCAGCAAGAGAGGACACAGAGGAAGCCAGGACCGTGGGTCAAGACACCCGCCCTCCTCCAGTACTGCCAGACACAGTCACTGCCCCAGCCCAGTTTTACACGACAGAGGTTAGTTACATGGTCCTCCATAGCTCCCACTGTCACACACTTGCCCATGTATACCTGCCTATGAGTGTTGGGAAACTGAGGCTCAGGGGTGGGGTGACTGGAGGCAGGGGTGAGCAGGTACTTAGGCTCCATGCCAGAAATTGTTTTGGTCTAGTGCCAGCTCCTGAGGCTCAGCAAGGAGTCTTTCTTTGAGTGTCCTGCAGGCTGGCCTTATGGTGAGGTCCAGGGCTTCTCTCTATCTGGTGCACTACTGGACTCACCCCAAAACTGTCACATACTTCACTAGGAAAGGAAGCTGCAGGGAAGCAGGGAACCCAAGGTCAGGTTGAGGTCAGACCCTGTCCAGTCTAATTATTCATTAACTGAACAAGTCAGGGCACTGAGTTAATGGCCTGTGGAAAGCTGGGGGAAATTCTTCCTGGGAAGGCAGAGGACCTGCAAGAGAGGGAAGCCTACATATAAAGGAGGGGCTGTCAGTCATTCACACACATACACACACACACATGCACACGCACAGGCACGCACACACTCGCTTGCCACTCTGTGTAGCAATGGGCAGGACTCTTGAGGTCTGGCTGGGGGATTTAATAATTTAGGGACCATCCAGAGTGTTCCGTCTATGGCAGAGGGTGCATGCTCTAGTTGGTGACTTGGCCAGGAGAGGTGGCAGAGACCTACAGACCTTGCCCCTCCTCACTTAGCCCATTGCCATGGCACACTCTGTCCCTCTGGGGTTGGTGGCAGCAAGCCAGCTTCTACCCACATCAGGGATTGTCTCCAGTGTCACCGGTTGTCTGCTTCTGCACTGTATTTGAGGACATGGTTGTTCAGAAGGGGCTAAAGAGGCAAGCCATGAAATGTGGGCTGGGGAAGAGAGTCCTTCTAGCCTGGGAGCCAGGAAGGACTAAGAGAGCCAGGGAGCAGGTAGGCAGGAGACTACAGAGTTATAGACTGAGTCCAGAAAACAAGGGCTCTGGGTGTTCGGGGTTCCAAGGTAGGCGAGGAATGATGAAAGAGCTTCCTTGGAAATTGGGGGGAAGGACATTTTAGAAGGACACTATGAGGGCTCCATTCCCTGTCCTTGGAGCTGGGGCAGGCCTTAGGTGTTTGCTTCTGTGACACTTGAGTCACTATATGTATTGCTGTGAAGATGGTCACAGGAAAGGGGGTGGGGGTGGTGTCTGTCTCCGAATCAAGGTCTCTGGGGAAAACTCTTCAGCTGGAACCCTGCATATAAGAAGAAGCTGTTGAAGTCAGAGCCCCCAGTGCTTTCTACCAGGCATGGCAGGTGTGTGTGTTGGGGGGGGGGGGCACCTTAGTTTCAGGGCCACACCCTTCTCCCTCCCTGTCAACTCCCGGGAACTGCTGGACAACATTAGACAAAGGAGGTTTTTGTTGAAATACAAACAAACTTTCATAGCCCAGTCCAGCGCCTGGGGTTTGAGAATAGAATTCTACACTGGGCATTCCTTCCCAGTCTGGGCCTGGCCTTGCGGAACAGTCTTGGCCATGGGGGTGATGGAGAACCTTCCACTTCTCCAGTTTCTCTCTGCTGAATCTGACCCTTCCTAGTGAGCCACAGTTAGAATCTCACTCAGGTCAGAACCCGGAGAAGGCAGGGAGAGGGGACCTGAATCCTTTGCTTCTCCCTTGCCACAGTCCTGGGCCCATAGAGGCCACAGAATGGGGCAGTTGTAACTCCAGCCTGAGGACAGAGAAACTTCAGTGGCAGCCTAGGGCTGGGCTGCTCCCAACAGAAGTGGGAGGAGGGCCTGTTTGTTCAACCCTGAGAGAGGGCAGAGGTGAGATTTCAAAGCCTTCACCATTTGTTAGCCTTCTCTGGGCCCAGGCTGCATTCCAGACTTGAGGGGGTCCTGCCCCTAAGAAACCCAGGAGAATCTAGTTACAGCCCAGCTATGGAGCCCTGCCCAGCGGACAGTCTGGTTGCTGCTTCTGGCAAGGGTCCAACTCCCAACTCCTACCAGGCAACTGCCAATCCTCGCTTAGGTTCCAGGAAGAAAAGGAGACATGCTTTGCAGATAACGTGGTCTGGGATTCCCCTGACCCCCAGGGCCTGAAACTGTTGCTACTGCAGCAGCAGATCTGATCTCTGCCCAGCCAAACCTGGTCAGGAATTTGGAGGAAGGGGGTAGGCTGGGCTGACTTTTTTCCTGAACAGCTCAAACCACGCTTTGTTTTCTTTATTTACGTATTTACTTACTTTTTGAGACGGGGGATCTCATGTAGCCCAGACTGGCCTCCAGCTTGATCGTTGTGAAGGTGACCTTGAACTTCTGATCCTTCTACCTCTACCCTTCCCATCTCTGGCACTGGTGGTACTTGGCCTGTGCTGTCCTTTCCCTGAGCTTCAATGACTGACAAGTGGTCAAGCAAACATATGTGGGTGCATGTATACTTGGGGAACCCTCATGGGCTAGGGGTATAGTCTCTCCACCTCCAACGCCACCCCCCGGGGGCTTCCTGCAGGGGGACTCTGGCCTGGAAACTAAGCTTGCCCAGTATGTATCAAGTGCAGTCCAAGGAGAGGGGGGAATAGGAAAGATTCAGACCCTTCTTGTCTCTTGCCAATGGCTGGCTAACAGCACTGTGTTGGGGTCAGCGAGGCAGGGATTCGGTGCAGAAGTCCTGAAGTAAAGCTGTGCTTAGTAGACACAAGACCTTGGGTTCCATACTCAGTTCCCAGCACCCACATGATGGCTCACACGATCTGTAATTCCAGTTCCAGGGCATCTGACGGACGACCTCTTCTGACCTTCTCAGACACCAACCACAGACCTGATACACAGACATTTATGTAGACAAAATTCCTATACCCCAGAAAGTAAATAAATAAATATAAATTACAAAACAAAAAGCCAAGACTCTGGAATCAGGTCCCAGCCCACAGGAGCCCTCTGAGCGAGTAGGGTTGGGACAGGGCCAGCCTTGAACCTCCACCTGCTTCACACATGCAGGTCTCAGTGAAGGGGACCACTCACTGCCTTGGGCAATGGGACTTGATACTGGATGTCTGGGGACAGGAACACACCTAGGCCTGGCCTTCCAGCTAAAAAGCAGGTTTGTGGGACATTCCCCAAAGGTCTCTCCCTCTAGCTGCCTCCTCTCCTTATTAGCTTTGTGTCCCATTTGTTTGTTGGTTATTTTGGGACAGAGACTCGTGGATTCTAGACTGCCTTAAACTTGCTACATAGTGGAAGAGAACCTTAAAGCTCCCGAGTGTTTGTGTGTATGAGTGCAGGCATTCACGTGCCACAGGGTGTGTGGAGGTCAGAGGGAAACCTCAGGTGCTGGTCCTCAACTTCCATCTTGCTTGGGGAGTGGTCTCTCTTGTTAATCACGTCTGCATGCCTAAGGTTGACTAACAGGAAGCTTCTGGAGATTCTCCCGTCTCTGCCTCCCGTCTTCCTGTAAGAGTGCAGGGCTTACAGGCACGTGTACTGCTGTGCCCGTTCTTATATGGGCTCTGAGAACCAGACTCAGGGAATTATGCTTGTTCCTGAACGTTCCACCCTCTGAGCCATTTTCCTAGCCCTCCAAGTGATATTCACTGAACCTGGAGCCCAGTTGGCAAGGCTGGCAAGCCAGTGAACTCTAGAAGATCCTTCTGTCTGTCTTCTCAGCCCCGAATTACAGATGCCATGCCACCTGAATTTTCCATGGCTGCTGGGTCCTCATGTGTGCCAGGCAAGCACTTCACTAACCAAGAGCTTCCCCTGCACCTTGTGGCTCATGGCTGCTGGAAATAAAGGCACACGCCACCGTGGCCATCTTATGCAATGTAATGCTGGGGACAGAATCTGGGAATTCATGGCAAGCCTTCCACCAGGACCACCCCCAGGTCCCCCACCGTGCTTACTTGTTAGATGCCACCCTGACTGTGCGGGCAGAGTCCAGACAGGGTGAGTCAGGAGCGGTGCCTGGCTTCCCTCAGATCACTGCTGTTTGTCTGTGTCGGCTCGGAGTTCTGGGGCGTGGCTGAGTCAGACACATTTTTGGCACATTCAAGGGTGGTGAGGAGCAGTGTGGTCATCTGAGGACTCTGAGTGGCCAAGGAAGGCTGGTTTGGTAGCTCACAGCCTAGGAGCTGGCCAGTACTACCGTGGGGACTGCAGGCACTATGAAAGAGTGTTAAGAGCCAGGCTGTGGTGGTGCACGCCTTTAATCCCAGCACTTGGGAGGCAGAGGCAGGCGGATTTCTGAGTTCAAGGCCAGCCTGGTCTACAGAGTGAGTTCCAGGACAGCCAGGGCTACACAGAGAAGCCCTGTCTCGAAAAAACAAAAACAAAACAACAAAAACAAACAAACAAACAAAAAGAGTGTTAAATGACAGAAACAGGACGGGCCATAGCTTTTCCCTTTCCTGACCTTTGATCATCTGCTAACAACAAGACTCTTCATCTATCTGCTAAGTCTTTTTTATGTATATTTAATTTTTAGTCGTGTGTGTGTGTGTGTGTGTGTGTGTGTGTGTGTGTGTGTGTGTAGTACCTATGGAGGACAGTAGAGGGCACCAGATCTCCAGAGCTGGAGTTGCAGGCAATTGTGAAGGAGTCCCACCTAGCTGCCGGGAACAGACTGAGAGGTGTCAGCAAGAACAATGCTGGTCCTTAACCACTGAGCAATCTCTCCAGTCCCCTGTCAATTTTTCTTGCCACAGAATGTAATGCATACAGACTCCAGGGAGCCTGAATATGAGGATTTATTATTGCTTTAAAATGTATGTACATGTGTTGGGATTGAACATACTAAGCAAATGCTCTACCATGGACCTACATCCACAGTCTTGGGTTTTCTGAAGCATGGTCTTGTTATGGAGCTCAAACTGGCTTCAAGGTCCTCCTGCTTCAGAATCCAAAGTACTGGGATTACAGGTGTTCATCAAGTAGCATCTGGTGGCTGATTTCCTCAAGCCCCACCCGCTGTGTACAGGAAGTAGGAACCTTCCAATAAGCCTTCAGCTGGACATAGTGCCCTGCCTATGATTTTGGTGGCTTAGGAGGAGAAAGCAGAATTTTGAGTTCTGGGCCAGCCTGAACAATTTAGGAAGCTCTTGTCTGATTTATTTATTTATTTATTTATTTATTTATTTATTTATTTATTTAGAAAAGAAAGGTTAGAGATGGTAGCATACTCCTTTAACATTCTGGCTCAAGCCAGGCAGTGGTAGCACACACTTTTAATCCCAGCATCTGGGAGGCAGCAGCAGATGGATCTGGGTGAGTTCCAGACCAGCCTGGTCTGCAGAGTGAGCTCTTGGACATCCAGGCCTATATAATGAAACTGGTCTCAAAGAAACAAACCAAACAAACAAGCAAAAATTTCAGCTCAGGGGGCAAAGGAGCTTGAGGTCTATCGGGCCAGCCAGGTCAGCACAGAGAGCAGCTGTCTCAAACAGAAAAGGCTGGGTATACGGCTGAGTTGGTAAGAGTGTTTGCTGAGCAAGCTGAAGGCTCTGAGTTCTACACCCCAGCATCATCAGCTGGGTGCACTGTCACACATTTGCAATTGAAGCGTCCATAAAGCCTTCAGCGATGAAATTGTGGCCCCTGGAGGGGAACACAGACCACACACGATTGCATTGCGGACCCTATGATCCAGCTGCAGCCAAGCCGTGGGGGGTGGTCAGAGGGTAGGGGTGGGGGACATTCTGGGCATGAAAACAGCTTCCTGCCAGAGAAAAACCCAAGAAAGGTTACTTCGGCACAGAGAGACTAGACTTTTCTTGGCTTGACTCTTTAGGCGGGTGATACTCAGAACCTCAGTGTGCCCAGCTGTCAAATGGGGACCAGAAGAGCAGTAAGAGAGGAAAGGGGCCAGGAGGGGCCAGAGGATCACTAATTGCAGGCCAGCCTGGTCTATGTAGATCATATCTGTGGATGTAGCTCAGTTGGTAGAGGGCTAGCCTAGCATACACACAGACCTACTAAATTCAATCACCAGCACCACATAAAACCAAGCATAGTGGCTCTTGCATGTAATCCCAGCACTCAGGGCGAGGGGGCAGAGAATTGGGAGTTCGGGGTCATCCTCAGCTACATATTTGGGGTCAGTTTGAGCTGTAAGACTCGTTGCTTCAACAACAAAACAAAATAGGGCTAGAGAGGTGGCTCAGTGGTTAAGAGCACAAACTGCTGATATTCCAGGGGGACCTGAGTTCAAGTCCCAGCACCCACACTGGGTGGCTCCAACCACCTGTAACCCCAACTTAGGGAAATGTAACACCTCTGGGCTCTGTGAGCTTGAGGGCAGCCTGATCTATATAGCAGTTCCAGGCCAGCCAAGGTTACACAGCAAGACTTTGTCTCAAAAAAAAAAAAAAAAAAAAAAAAAAAAAATATATATATATATATATATATATATATATATATATATGTGTGTGTGTGTGTGTGTGTGTGTGTGTGTGTGTGTGTGTGTGTGTGTGTGTGTGTTCTGTTTTTTAAAAACAAAACAAAATCAAAAACCAACCGTGGGAGGCTGGGAAGGTGTGAGGAGGAAGGTCTGGGGAAAAAGGTTTGCTGAAAATAAAGTTGGCACTGACTTCTGGCTCTGTATGGCAAGAACTTCGACCAGAAACCAGCTTCTGAGGGCAGGTAACAAGGCCGGCAGAGCTGGTCAGTGCGTCTGGACACTCCAAATTTGCTGTAACCCCGCAGCCTGACTTCCCTAAGGACACAGGGTTCCTTCCATTAACGCAAGGTCTAGACTGCAGGTCTGTCTCCTTTTGCTGTGCTGTTCAGGCTGTGGCTTCCTGCGAGGCACCGCCCTCCAGGGCTGGCTGGAACTGAAGGTTCCCACCCGGCAGAGCAGGAGGCAATCGCTGAAGAGCTGGCCTTGCCGAGCCCAGAGGAGGAGGACACCTCCAGAGATGAGTCAGGCCCCGAAGAGACCGAGCCCCCTCAGGCTCCTGGGCCTCTCAGAAGGCCCAGCAGTGCCCTGACTGAACGGAGCAAGGGATGGGACACAGGCTGTCCGACTCTGCCCTCGCCACACTTCCTCCCTGAAGCTTCGAGGTCTGGTCTAGAATCAGAGGATCTCTCACTGCCGTGCACAGGGACTCTGTCCTGGATCAGCCCAACATAACAACAGTGACTCGGAGCACTTAGGGTGAGCCCTGAGCCTCTCCAGCAACCCCAGCCTGTGGGCGCACCCTCCCTACCCCTGTGTTGTGCCTTCTGAGCCACGTCCCAGGTCCTTTATTGAAAAAATTACTTTTTAAATATTTTGGTTTTTTGTGACAGGGTTTCTCTGTGTCCTGGAACTCACACTGTAGATCAGGCTGGTCTTGAACTCAGATACTGACCTGCCTCCTGGGTGCTGGGATTAAAAGTGTGCACCATCACGCCTAACAATTAATTTTATTTTATGTAATGTATTGTGTGCATGTGTGTGTAGGTCACAGGACAATTTGTGGAAATTGGTCTCTTTCCACCATTGCGTTACTCAGGTCTCAAAGGCCTTTAACAGCTGGGCCATCTCTCCTGACCTTGCTCTCTTTAACTTTGTGGGGGTGGGATTTGAACCTAGTGACTCCCTCCTGCTAAGTAAGCTACCTGCCACTGAGCCATCCTTCTTTGTTCTTTTTATTTTTAATACAGGGCCTCCCAAACTTACCTAGGCTAGCTTTGATCTCCTCTACAGCCTAAATTGGTGTTCAACTTTTAATCCCCCTGCCTCAGCCTCCTAAGCAACTGGAATTACGGTTGTGTCCCATCAGCCTTTTTTTTCCCCTCGAGACAGGGTTTCTCTGTGTAGTCCTGGCTGTTCTGGAACTCACTCTGTAGACCAGGCTGGCCTCGAACTCAGAAATCCACCTGCCTCTGCCTCCCAAGTGCTGGGATTAAAGGTGTGCGCCACCACTGCCCGGCCTTTTTTTTTTTTTTTTTTTTTTTTAACAGCTGTAAACCTTTTTCTAGAGTAAGAACTGAGGGTCACAGAGACAGATTTCCCTGCCAGGTAACCTTTCCCTGGGGAATGGGAGATTACACACCAGCCTTGAGGCCAGCAGGATCTGAAGTCTAGCCTGGGAACTCTATAGCCGGTAAGGATAGGTTGTTGGGGGTGAGGGGCCACTCTACCTGCCCGACTGCCTCTGGGAGATGGGCAGGGGGGGGGGGCGCGGAGGTGTTCACTTCTAAGTTTCCAAGAACTTTGTTTTATGGACCTGTTCAAAGTCAAGTCTGAAGCCAAGAATGAAGCCCTTTGAGGGATACCCTAGCTGGTCAGAACCAGGTGGACTTCAAGCCCTTACAATTTAACTTTACAGATGAAAATTGAGGCCAGAGAAGGCGAGGGTCCTCTGGATACTGTAGAAACCACTTCTGAATAGCCATGGGCTCCCAGACCCTGTGAAGGCAAAGACTGAGAGTGAGACCCAGTGAGCTTTGGGGAGACAGGGAAAGCAGACTGGAGGAGCAGCAGGTTTTATCCAGGTTCAGGAGAGCACTCCCTCACCTGGGGGGTAAGCAGCAGGCTCCCTAAGTGGACCAGGTCACAGCCTACTTGCTTTTTTCTAGGTCTTCCAGGGTCCCTGAGCTGTCATGCCATCCCTGGTGTTGGGCTAGGGAAGGGTAGAGAGTAGGGGCTGTGGGATCCTTGAGGTAGAGGCTTTTGTTGCCATCCCAGATCATGGGAGTCCCTTGATAAACAGAGGAAAGAGACTGTCCCCTCTTCCTTTTGGTCCCCATCTCCCATACAGAGCGAGGGAGAACAGGCCAAAGCCTTGGGGTGTCACCCTTTCAGTTTTACAACTGGACAATGAGTGGTGTTCAGCTCTGTGACCTTCAATCCTGGTACTGTGTGTCCCCTGGGCTAGGACCTTCGTGACTGGAGAGCTGTAGACCTGGCATCCTGACCCTCATAATTCACACAGCCATTATTTTAAGTGTGTGGGACCCCTGTGTGTGCCGGTCACCCTTTGTGAACCACAAGAAAAGAAGAACCCAATCCTAACCACATGAAGTTCTGAGTTTCAGGATCAATATCAAAAGATGGCTAGCCCTTTCCTCTCTGTCTCTCTGTCTCTCTGTCTCTGTCTCTGTCTCTCTCCAGGGTGTGGTAGTTTGTATACACAGGGTGTGGTCCTGTTGGAGGAAGTGTGTCACTGTGGGGGTGGGCTTAAGACCCTCCTCCTAGCCATGTGGGAGCCAGTCTTGTCTGCCTTTGGATCAAAATGTTTAACTCCTCCAGACCCACATCTGCCTGGGTGCTGCCATGCTCCCACCATGATGATAATGGCCTGAGCCTCTGAACCTGTAACCCAGCCCCAATTAAATGTTGTTCTTTATAAGAGTTGTGGTCATTGTGTCTCTTCACAGCAATGGAAACCCTAAGACTTGGGGTTTCTCTGTGAAACCCTGTCTGTCCTGGAACTAGCTATGTAGACCAGGCTAGCCTCAAACCCATAGAGATCTGCCTGCCCCTACTTCCCAAGTGTTGGAATTAATTGTGTGAGCTACCATACCACAAGTTGTTAGCTTTGTCAACTTGACACAACCTGGAATCCCATGGGAAGAGAACCTCAGCGAGAGAATGCTTCTCTTAGGTCGGTCTATGAGCGCATCTGTGGCTGGAGTCAGGGGGATGAGGGAGTTTTAAGTTAATTGATTTGGACCTACCTGCTCAGCCTACTGTGGGCAGCACTATTCCCTCCTCACCGGTCCAGAACTGTGTAAGGGAGAAACAGAGCTGAGCACAAATAAACGTGTGAGCTGGCCTGCATCGGTTCTCTCCACTCTTGACTGAGGATGTCATGTGTCCAGCTGCTTCAAGCTCCTGTCGCCCGTGACTCTGCAGTGGTGGCCTAGAATTTGGAATTGTGAGTCAAAATAAACCCTTTATCTGGAAAGTTGCCAAGGTATTTTATCACAGCAACAGAAATGAAACTGGGACATTCCATGGCTGTTCCTCATCGACTCTTCAGGCACATGCTTCCAGAAGGCAGAAGAAGGGGAGATGGATGAGGAGAGAAGCAGGTCATGTGAAGACATGGTAGTGTTCGTCCCAGCAGCTTAGATCTGAGACCCTTCACACTGCCCATTCTGGATGATTTTAAATACCACTGGGAACAGAATAACAGCACAGGACCCATCCATCAGTGCTCAGCCGAGCATCCCAAATGAGCTGGGAACATTTGTGAATTAAGCCCCCATTTAATAGTTATCATAGATTGCTGGGTGTGGTGGTGCTGGCCTTTATCCCAGGACTCAGGAGGCAGAAGCAGTTGGATCTCTGAGTTTGAGGCCAGCCTGGTCTACAGTGAGTTTTGGGACAGTTGGGGCTAAAAAGAAGCAATGTCTCCAGAAGACCGTACACTGAGATACCCTTTCTGAGCATGTTCTGCTGGGCTGTGGCTCAGCACCTGTGGGCATGCAGCCCTGGGCTTGAACTGAAACAGCTGAGGGCTTCAGGAAGACGCTAGCCTCTTCTCTGGTGAGGCCTGTGGTATTGCTGGGCTCTGTCTGCTGGAGGACATGGGTTCTGACAGTTCCACATGGGCTTGGGACCAGGCTGGCCTTGGGGAGCATAGTGAAACGGACAGTCCACGGATCAGCCTCTCTGAGGAGAATTATGGCTCTCCCCTGGAGTGCACTTCCCTCCACACTCACTGGGGGTTGGGGGAGGCTCTTTGTCACCACTTGCTCTCTGCCTGTCCCTAGGAGAATGTCTCCTGCAGGGAGCGCTACCAGGCCCAACTCAGGTGACCTTGGATGGGGTAGACATGGGGTGTCATGTGTTGAGCAAGCCTTGTGAATGTCACCATGGGCTGAACATGTCTTCAGTTGTCCCAACAGGTCAGTGAGAAGAGAAAGAACTAGCACAGTGGGCACCTCGTGATAGGGTCTCTTTGCGGGACACTGAGGCCAGGGGTTTATGGTGGCCACAGAAGTCTCTGGTCTCCTGGCCATGCCTCAGCAAGACAAACAAGTGGGTGTCATTCTGTCTCTCTGTCTTTCCCTCCCTCCCTCTCTCCCTCCCTCCCTCCCTCCCTTCCGCCCCCCCCCCCCCCCCCCCAGTTCTATCCAAGGATAGAACTCAGGTCATTACCCTTGCCTACTGTGCCATCTCACTGGTCCCTCATCCACTCTTAGTATTAAATATTTGTGATGTTGTTAGTTGTTGCCTTGTTTGGTCAGGCTGGCTGGGGTTTGGGTTTTCTTTGTTTTAGAGAACCTGCTTTTGGCTTGGTTGAGTCTTTCCCGCTCATCTTTATCATTGTTCATCTTTTCCTACCACTTTTAAACTTTTCTCCGCATGTTTAACTCTTGTGAGCACAGGTGTGTGTATATATACATGTATATATATGTATATATATACATGTATGTGTATGTATGTGTATATATGTGTATATATACATATATATACATGTATGTATATATACATGTATATATGCATATATACATATATATGTACATATATGTGTGTATATATATGTATATATGTGTATATATATGTATATATGTGTATATATATATACACACACATACACACACACATACACACACACATACACACACACACACACACACACACACACCCCGCTGTGCGGAAATTGGCTTTGTGACTTCTTACGTGTTTTCTTTTATATTTGTTTTTATTTCTCTGTAACATCAAATACTTCACAAACCCTGTCGGTGTCTTGTTAAACTGTTTTTAACTGGTTACCTAGTTATTGTGTGTTCGTGGGCATGTGTGCCCCACGGGGCATGTGTGAGTGTCAGAGGGTGCTCCGTGGGATAGGCTCTCTGAATGTATGCCTCCAGCAAGCACTAAACTGCTGAGCCATCTTGACCTTTTAATTTTCTATGATTTTATTTATTTATTATTATTTTTACTGTTTGTTTGAGTTTTTTGCTATTTCAAGGCAGGGTCTTACTTTGCAGCCCTGGCTGTTCTGGACTCACTCTGTAGACCCGGCTGGCCTTGAAATCCCAGAGCTCCCCCTGCTTCTGTCTCCTGAGGGCTGAAATTAAAACTGTGAGCCACTACATCTGCATCATCACATCATCGTCACTATTATTATTTGTTGTTGTTATAATAATAATTGATGATGATGATGATGATGATGATGATGAGGCAGGGTCTCACCATGTAGCTCTGACTGGCCTGGAACTCCCTCTGCTCATCAGGCTGGCCTTGAACTGATAGACAGCCTCCTGCCTCCTGTTTCCTGAATACTGAGATTTAATGGTGTGTGCACCACCATGCCTGGCCCTTTTTTTTTTTTTTTTTTTTTTCCAGACAGGGTTTCTCTGTGTAGTCCTGGCTGTCCTGGAACTCACTCTGTAGACCAGGCTGGCCTCGAACTCAGAAATCCACCTGCCTCTGCCTCCCAAGTGCTGGGATTAAAGGCGTGCGCCACCACTGCCCGGCTTATTATTATTTTTTTTAAGACAGAGTCCTCTGTAGCCCAAGTTAGCCTTGAACTTGCTGTGTAGGCAGCACACCCAGCCTTTGTAGTTGTTGTCACAGAGGCTTAATAAACAACTTCCCCTCTTTGGTTCTGAACTAACCAAGAGATGAGACAAACAGCCAGCAGCTAAGTAGGGAGAGAAGCCTGTGAGCACGGTGCACTGGGGACAGAGGGTGACACTTGGAGACCCTGATGATGGTCTGAAACATGGGGTGGGGATGGGGAGGTGTGGATAGAATACTGGGGTAAACAGATGTCATAATCAAAGTCATTAAAGACATGGTGGACGGAGGCAGCCTGACTGTCTCTCAGTCATTTGTTTGTTTTTGGCAGGGATTCTCTGTGTAACCCTGGCGCCCTGGAACCTGCTCTGTAAACCAGGCTGTCTCAAAGCACAAGAGAAATAAACAAGAACAACAAGAGGGTTAGGGGACTACTGGAGAGCTGGCTCAGGTTAACACCACTGGCTGCTCTTGCAGAGGACCCAGGTTCGGTTCCTAGCGCCCACATACTGGCTCACAACCAGCTGTAACTCTCATCTTCTGGACTCTAAGGGCATCCACATGCTTGTACAGATACACACATCCAAGCACACACATAAAAACAGTTCATTCCAATACTTGGGAGACTGAGTCAGACAGGTCTGAGTTTGAGGCCAGTCTGGCCAATATAGAGTTCTAGGACATCCAGAGCTACATAGAGAGACCTGTCAAGAGAGAGAGAGAGAGAGAGAGAGAGAGAGAGAGAGTTAAGAATTATATATATATTTTAAAGACACCCTCCCATGAGGTGGTGACACACCTTTAAATTTATCTCAGGAGGCAGAAGCTAGCCTTGTCTATAGAGCCTGGTCTATAGAGCAAGTTCAAGGACAGCCCAGGCTATACAGAGAAATACTGTCTCAAAAAAAATAAAATAAAATAAAAAAATAAATAAATAAATAAATGCATTAAGATTTATTTTCATCATTCTAAATTATGTCTTTCTATGTGTGCCTGGTTATTGCATGTGAGTTCATTGGCCTTTGGAGGTCAGAGCTGTCAGACAGTTAAGGAGCTGGGGTTGCAGGCAGTTATGAGACACCTGATGTAGGTTCTGGAAACTGGATGAAGTCCTCCACAAGAACTATACGTATCCTACTCAACCCCAGCCTCAATCATTTTTACTGTCAGGTGCTGGTGGCTGAATTCTGCTGGTCCCCAGGATCCATTTGTTCTCTGGGAAGTCATAAAAGGTTTTCCTGGTGCATAGTGGTTTTGATAAGGACCACATCTCCTGGGCTTCCTTTGTCTTTGAGACTCACAAGTGGTATATGTACAAATGCAGATGCTTCTCCTGAAAGAAACCTGCGTGTTCTGGGTGTTCTCTGCTGATGAGGAGGCAGAAGCTGTGGGCAGGCACCTTGAATTGTGGGAGAAAGGCCACAGGGATCCAGATGAAATGAAACACCAGGAGCTTGTATCCCTGACACAGCTTCAGCAGCCACTGAGGAAGAAAACATCTCATATGCTAATTCAGGGTCTCTGGCAGCAGCTAAACCTGCACCCGGATATAACAGAGTTGCCAATATTTTCTACATAAGGATCCGTTCACTGTGGTATTAATCCCCTGTTCTTTGTGGCTCCTGTTTCTTCTTGGATGAGTATCTCTTGGGAGTTTCAGCAAGAAGACTTCATGCGTAAGAAATTGGCTTTTGTGTCAGTGGTAGTTTAGCTGGGTATGTTACTCTGCCATGCTGATTCATTTTCCTCAGCATGCTAAAGAAATACGATCTTCTTGCCTCTTTGAGGATAAACAGAACCCTACCCTGCATTTATTCTTCATTTCTTTCTTAGTGTTTTCTTCTTCATGCTTACTGATAAAATTTTATATTTGATATTCTGAGTTATGACACATCTGAGAGAGCTTCTTTGTTTCTTTGTTTTAATTAAAAATTATTATTTTATGTGTATGGGTGTTTTGGGTGCATGTGTGTCTGTGTGCCGCATTTGTGCTTGCTGCCTGAGGAAACCAGAAGGTGTCGGATCTCTTAGAAATGGAGATACAGGTGGTTTTTGTCACCATGTGGGTGCTGAGAATCAAACTTGGGTCTTCTGGAAGAGCTGACAGTCTGTCTGTCTGTCTGTCTCTGTGTGTTTGTGTGTGTGTGCATATATATCTTGAGAGTGTATGCCATGTGTGTGGGGAGTGATGTTGGGGCCCAAAGATAGAATCAGTTCTGTACCCCAGGCCCTGGTTAGAGTTACAGGCAGTAGTGAGCCATCTGATGTGGGTGCTAGTTAGTAATCTCACTATGGAAACGCAGCAGGTGCTCTTAAGAACTGAGCCCTGGCAGCGGCGGCGCACGCCTTTAATCCCAGCACTTGGGAGGCAGAGGCAGGTGGATTTCTGAGTTCGAGGCCAGCCTGGTCTACAGAGTGAGTTCCAGGACAGCCAGGGCTACACAGAGAAACCCTGTCTCGAAAAACCAAAAAAAAAAAAAAAAAAAAAAAAAAAAGAACTGAGCCCTCTCTCCTCACCCCCCTTCTCTTATTTATCAGGTCTCTGCTGCATGCTCTAATCTTGAGAGCCCGTGTCATTACTCACTTCCTTGTAACTCCCGGCTAGTATTTCTCCAAGTCAATTTCTTGTTGTTCCTTCTCTGTCATACTTCTGGAAACCCATGTTGAATGTACATTCGACCTTTTAATATTGTCTCCTCTTGCTCTTATTAAAACCCCATCTTGCCAGGCAGTGGTGGCACACGCCTTTAATCCCAGCACTTGGGAGGCAGAGGCAGGTAGATCTCTGAATTCGAGGCCAGCCTGGTCTACAGAGTGAGTTCCAGGACAGCCAGGGCTACACAGAGAAACCCTGTCTCAAAAAACAAAAACAAAACAAAACACAAGATCCTAGCACCCATGTAAAAGCCAGACGCCAGTTTGTTGTTGTTTTGTTGTTGTTTGTTTGTTGTGTCTTCAGCTTTTTAACTCTGTCTATCTATGCTCTATCCAAATGTTGGTCTCTCTATCATACATCTAAATTGGCAGCTCTAGGAATCAGATCCAGAGCTCGCTACCACTGAGGTCCGCTTCCTACCTCATCCACACCTCTTCTCTGGTCTCCAGCTCTTGGCTGTACCCACCCGAGGTTCCTGGAGCAATCTTTGGGTGGTTTTGAAGCTGGGTCCCAGGTATGGCCATCTTTGTCTTGCAAGCTTCCTTTTGTGAGTTCACCTGTCGGGGAGGGGAGTGTCTCTGAGAACCCTGAGTAAGGCCAAGGTTTTAGTCTTCTGGGTGTGTGCACCGTTTCTGCCCAGTGTCTAATGATCCTTTTGTGTGTTAAATTCTTCCTTTGGGCATCTCCAGGGCAGTATGAGGAATGGAGTCTAAATTTAAAATGTAAACCCCTTGGGGGCCAAGACTCTCTGAGTCTCCGGGCAGCTCTGTTTCTCCAGGCCCTGGCAGTGGCCCCCAAACTGGGGCTTCTGGTTGCCTACTCTCTGACAGTGTGGCTCTGCAGGTCTGGCTCTAAGTGGGCCTCATTTGCCACCTTTCTCATCCCCACAGGGACTTGTAAACTCCAGTCCCCAAGCCAGCGCGGCCCTGGGTTGGCCCAGGCCCTCCCCCGCTGCAGCATACTGGCTCTGCATTCCAGCCTGGCTTTCAGCTTCTTTGTTGAGATCCCTAGGGAGCGCCCGTCCTTTCTCGCAAGCTCAGCCATGCATTTAAAAGGGTGTTTGTTATATTTTCCCAACCAGCACTTGTATCGAAGGGGTTTTCTAAGCCGTTGCCAGAGATGGAAGTCCTGTTTTTTTGTTATTGTCGTTGTAAAAAAAACAAAACAAAACAAAACAAAAAAACCCCACCTTTGTATCTCTGTATTTCCCAGCACAGAGGACCTAGAGAAACCCTGTGAATTTGGAAGAAATAGACCTGAACTTTTTCTTTTTAACCTATTTGGTAGTTTAGCCACAGTCCTGGTGTCAGGAACAACCCTGGCTCCTCTGAGCCAAGTGTCTGGGATGGAGCCCCGGGCTACACTCATGCAGGGCATGCCCCTGGTACCAGCTGTGCTACACCCCAACACAGCTACCACTTCTGTACTTACATCTATGTCCTCTCTCTCTCTCTCTCTCTCTCTCTCTCTCTCTCTCTCTCTCTCTCTCTCTCTTCTTCCCCCTTCCCCCTTCCCCCTTCCCCTCGCCCTCTTTGAAACAAGGTCTCACTGTGCAATCCTGGCTTGCTTGAAACATGTTATGCAAGCTATGTAGACCAGGCTGACCAAAACTCAAACAGGTTCACCTGCCTCTGCCTCCTGAGTGCTAGGGTTAAAGGTGTGACAGTTATTTCTTTATGTGTGTGCAGTGCCACAGGGAGTGTGTGGAGGTCAGAGGACAATCTGTGGGAGTTGCTTCTGTTGGGGAGAACCACCTACATTCCAGAACAGGGTGCTCTTTCAGGCCATTTTCAGTGACTCAGCACCAGTGGCCACACAATCACCAGCTGCCAAATGTGACACATTTCCACTGTCCCATAGGTTAAGCATTCTCCCTGTGTGCCAGGTGCCATAACCTTCATAAAGCCTTCATGGCCTGTCCCTTGCCATCCCCACTCAGAGGCAGCCTTTTATATATACCCCCCCAATAAATCTCTCCAGTTGCATGGTTTTATTTTTTTTCTCCAAATTCCTTGGCCCTCTGATCACCACAAAAACCCTTTATATTGGTGCCTGGGACGTGGATTGACATCTCCTGGCATCCACTTCCTGGTGTGTGTGTGTGTGTGTGTGTGTGAGAGAGAGAGAGAGAGAGAGAGAGAGAGAGAGAGAGAGAGAGACAGAGACAGAGACAGAGACAGAGACAGAGACAGAGACAGACAGAGAGCACTGCCCTGGACTCTATCCCTTTTCTGCAGTCCATCTGCAACAGACCCACCTTCCAGCTAACAGACGGCTGGGTACCCCACCCACCTGCCGAAATTGCTGTTTCTGCTTGGTCCTACAAATGCCTCCCTGAATCCCAGAGAATGACCATTGAAAGTCTAACAGCCCCCTCATGTTTATGGAGGTAGAAGTTTCCCCAGCCATGGTCTTTAAGGCTATGGCTGACCCCACCACTGACCCTTTCTCTGAGGTGAGCCTTTATATTTAGCTTGGTTTTCTCCTATAGGCTTCACTTAAAAACCCTGTCTCCCCAGATGTCAGTCCTGACCTTCATGAGTGCAGCGAAGACCCAAGGAATTGCATCTGCCTTCCTCTCCTGCCCTCAGTCCTTGGAATGCCCTAGACTTCAGACTTAGGACCTTCCTCTCTCCCTCATCCATGGGTTCTGAGTCATCTATACCTTCGGGATCCCCCTTGGGATTCCCCTTAGATAACTTCCAACCCCTCCACCTAGCTCCTGACTTAAGGGCCCCTAGACTTACACACTTTTACAGTTGAATCTGGCCTCAATATCCCTTAGATAATCAATCAAAAGGGCCGCCTACAGGCACCCTAGATACCAATATTATTGGGAACCTTTACAACTATTGCCAGTGATCAGGGGAATGGAGAGAGGTTCCCTGTGTTGAAGCTTTCTCTTATCTTCACTCCAAGTCTCCATTCTGTTCTCCCTGTTCCTCCGCTCAGCATCTTCTAGCTGTGAAGTCTAAACAAGATGATTCCTCCACTACCCTTGATCCAGTTAATGAGGTCCCCCCTCCCCCGCCATATTGGCCTCACCTCTCAGCTCCTTCTCTTCCTCCAGCTCCCTCCGTCCCACTTCTCCCTCTCCAGCCACAGGCTGCTCTAACCAGCCCACCCTAGTTCCCACTTCCCCCCACCAGCAGCCTTCCATCACCTGTGTGTCACTTAACTGTGGGGCCTCTCTACTGCTCCCTCCCAGGCTAACCTTCCCTAGGTTCTCTCTTTGCAGGGGGTTGCCTGGGTGGATAGTCAAGGTACATGACCCCTTTCCATTAAGTGAACTCCCTCAGATAGAAAACAAAAAAAAAAACAAAACAGCAAACTGGGGTCTTATACCTCTAGCTCCTCTATTCTCATAAAAGAATTCCAGTATATTACTCACCATTCTAGTCTGACTTTCTGTGACACATATATGATTCTAGTAACCTACTCCTCAAACAGCACAGGTGAGTTTGGGAGCAAGCTAAAGCACGTGCTCACAAAATCCACCAAGCACACCCGGGCGGGGTGAGGTGATCTGCCACCAAGCACCTGGTTGACCACCTGCCTGACAGACAGACTAGACAGACAGACCAATTTGGAGACCCAGTAGAACTGCAATCCCCCAAGTGGCATTCTAGCTAGAGATCAATTTACAACTTGCCTCCTGGCCAGTCTCCATAAGCCCTCAAACCAGGAAACTAAGACAGAAACACCAAGGAGTCATCCAAGATGAACGTGAAAACTTATAGTCTCTAGACCGCCTCACAAAGGTTCTCTTACACTATACCAATCTAGACCTGAAAACCCAGAGAGTGAACAACTCCTTATGACCCATTCCTTTTCCCAGAGTTTCCCCAGCATTAGGGCTAAGCTTAACCCCACAGGCAGAGGTCTTAGTGATGACCTTTAGGGTATACCATTGGAGAGAAGAAAAGGCCCTTAAATAGAAATACCAAATGCTGGCCAAGGCCAGTCAACCGTTTTCAGCAACTGCCTGGCAACTGCCTTACCTCCTAACATGAGGACCACTGGGTCTTTGCTTCAAATGTGGTCAGGAGGGTAACTGGGTGTGAGCTTGCCTTAAATACCATAGGCCACCCAACCATGTACAAAATGCCATCAGGAGGGCTGTTGACTGCCCCTGTGTCCTTCATGGTGTGGGGACTTCAGACCCAGATCACCCTTCAGCCAACCCCTCTTAGGACCTGGCCATGGACGATGACTGAAGGGCCCGATCCCTTGCCCCAACCATTATCATCTCTGACAAGGAGCCTCAGTAGTCATCACGGTATCGGGGTGACCCATCTCCTTCCTCCTGGACACCAGGGCCACTTACTTGGTCCTGATGGAATATGGAGAACCCACCTCTCCTTTTATTTCCTGTAGCTGGACTTTTGGCTACTCTATGTGTTCTTCTTTCTTCCATCCTTTCAACTCCCTAACACTGGTTAAGAGAGGAAAAAGGACAGAGGAGAAAAGGGGTGAGCTTATCATTAGACCACTTCTTGCTGATTAGGAGGGACTAGTTCCTTGGGGAAAGTCTGATCTTTGCCATCAGGATACCCAATCTTTTCCTCTTCCTCCTCTTTCTCCTCCTCCTCCTCCCTCTCCTTCTTCTTCATCTTTCTCCTCGTCTTTTTGTTTCTTTCTTGCACAAAACTATTTAACCAGCAGCAACCAACCAACAATAATAACCCCACTTCTCGGGGCCCTAGCATTTATGTACCCTCTGAAAAGTTCCCAGATTCCAAATGTCACACAATTATAAAGACTATCTGCAGTTCACAAAACCATGCCTCTACTAGAGCATGAGACAAATCATAGTCAACTTCAGGGACATTCCAAAGCAGCCCCATATCCCACACCTGGGATCAAAATGAAAACCTATTCTTATGGTATTTCTGTATTTTTAAAGAGACAAAATTCTCACTATAATTTTTCTATTGTTGGGGCAGGGGGCATCCTTACCAGCAGTGCCAGACCTCACCACTGAATTGCATTTTGAGTGTTCCTCTCGGTCATTCTTTCCTGGGTAGTGCTAACCTGACCTGTTGTCTCATTATTGGGAAGGGATCTTCTAGCCAGAGTGGGAGCCTCTGTTTCCTTTGTTCCCTCCATTCACCTGACCCCAAGCTCACCAGCAGTCCCTCTCCTCCTTCTCCAAGCAACCCAACTTACTGGTTCCAAAATACCATTTCCTTTGCCAGGCTCCCAGGTAGACCCCCAAGTCTGGGATACCCCAAACTCCTTCTGTTGATAAACACTATTCCCCCATTGTTAGCCACCCTCTCTGGTGCCTCAGCCAATCTAGGACACACTCTGGATCCAGAGCCTCCAGGACTTAAGTCTATCATCTCTGATCTCCTTACGAAAAACTATTTCACCCCATGTTCCCCTTTAGTACCTTGCTCCTCACAGTTAAGAAGCCTGGTTCAAGATTTCCAGCTTGTCAGTTCTGCAATGGTCCCTCTCTACCCTGCCATAGCTAACCCTTATATACTCCTTTCCACTGTCCCCGCAGGGACCTCCCATCTCAGCCCTGGTCCTCAAAGACACTTTGTTCTCTGTCCACAAAATAATCTTTGCCTTCACCTGGACTGACCCTGACACTCCCATCTCTACCCAACTCACCTAGACTGTCCTACCTCAGGGGTTCCGGGACAGCCCTGACCTCTGATCTACTCTTTGTCTCTCCCCAAATCTAAATTCATATAATATGTAGATGATCTTCTCTGCTGCCCATGTCTACAAATTAGCCAAACACCTCTGCTCTTCTTTTTTTTGTGTGTGTGTGTGTATGTTTTTTGTTTGTTTGCTTTTTGAGACAGGGTTTCTCTGTATAGCCTTGGTTGTCCTGGAACTCACTCGGTAGACCAGGCTGGCCTCGAACTCAGAAATCCACCTGCTTCTGCCTCCCAAGTGTTGGGATTAAAGGCGTGCGCCACCACTGCCCAGCGCACCTCTGCTCTTCTAAACTCCTTCTCCAGCTGGAGATGGAGTCTCACCATCTAAAGTCCAACTGTCCACCCCTCAGCTCATCTATTTGGGGCTAACCATTACCCCAACCCACAAAGCCATTACCTTGGATAGAAAACACCTAGCCCATCCCTTCTCCCTCTATGTAACAGAAAAAGCAGGATACACCACCTGGGTCCAACGTTTGAGGCCACCAACTGGGACTTTCATTTCACTAACAGTGTCCATGTCAAAGAAATTAGACCTCACCACCCAGGGATAGGCAGCCTGCAACACACTTCAGTAACTCGCAAGCTTCGTATACATGAATCCAAAAACCTAACTGTTGGATCTTCTATCACTATCTTCTCCTCCCACAGCTCTTAAAGTACAAGGGCTTACAGACTCTACCTCCTTCCTGGGTTCTCTCCCTCCAGGTAGCACTAGTAGAAGATGCTATACTTATTTCCAATCATGCCCACCCCTCAACCATCTCCAATCTTCTTCCCCAACCAAACACAGACTACTACTGTCTTGTTCTTGATTTGAAACCTTAGAGAAACCACTGCTCCATTCCTTGCACACACAAGAAGTCACATTGCCTCAGGCTATTTATACCAGGTACACAGACAGGAGCTCCTTATTATGTGTGGGGGTGGGGGCAAGGGACAAAGAGTGGGCTGTACTATCACGTCAGATACTGAGGTGGTTGAGGCACAGGTCTACCATACCCACACCACTGATCAGCAGGCTGAACTCTTGCCTGTGCCTTCTAATTGGCACAAGGACAATCTCTATGTATCTACACAGACTCCAAATGTGCCTTTCACATCCTCCTGTCCCACACTGTCTTCTAGAAAGAGCGTGAGCTACTTACAACAAAAGGAGGATCAATAACCAACACAGACCAGATTATGGCCATGCTAAAAGACTCTTATCTCCCCTCAGCTATGGAACTGTCCACTGCTGGTCCTACCAGTCAGACAATTCCACCTTTGCTGACAAAGTGTCTAGATAGAGCTGTGGTCCTTTGAGGCTGGCACCTGTCTTATCCACCACAGAGCATCCTTCATTACTACCCACATCCGTACTATCATCCCTGACCTCGACACTGCCAAGTTCACAAACACCTGCACTTCATAGTGAGTTCCAGAACAATCTAGGCTGCCATGTGAGAACATGCCTCGATAAAATAAAGACAAGTATTTAATTCCAGAACTCAGGGTGTAGAGCAGGCAGATCTCTATGAAGTTCGAAGCTAGCTAGCTGCTTGGTGTACTTAGTGAATTCCATGATAGCCAGGGCTATGTGAGATTCCCTGCCTCCCCTCCCCCCCTCCCCAAAAAATAATGGAATGGTTGAGAATGTCATTCTATCTAGCAGGAGAACCTTTCTAAGCCACAATTCAACTAAGCCACTTTGGTGGTAAGTGTCTGGAAGCAAGGTGTCAAGGGTCATTGTTCAGGTGACAACACACCAAAGGCTCCAAAAGGGACTTGGAAATGCACTCACTGTCATCCTGGGTCACCGCGATTGCCCCCATACCTGCTGCCCCTGCCCTTCTAAGGTGCAAAGCTGGGAAAGAACTGTGGTAGGCGGAGCTTCCTGGAGCTGGAGCAGCTAAACTCTCACGCCAAGGCCTTCAGGCCCCAGATGTGAGCTTCTGGCACAGACCAGACCTGGCTGAATCTCATCACTGACTTGCTTGGCAAAGCATGCTGGCAAACTCAGGTTTACTCTCGGTCATTTGCATCTCATTTGCATTGATCTGCATATGTGGCGGCACAGCCTGGTCTCTTATGCATTTAAATTGCGAGTTATTTGTCTCTCTTTGAAAGCTCGAATTTTCCCCCCAGGGGGGATTGGCCCCATATTCCTTGGTCCCCCTTTTAACATAAAAATCTGTTGAGGTCACTCAGTGGAAGGGAAAAGGCTAGAACTGGGGTACAATGATGGGTGTTTGCTTTTTGGGTTTCCAGAACCACTTTTTAAATAACAATCCTGTTGGCCTGATTGGGCACAGGTCCTTTGTGTTACAGATGGGGAGACTGAGGTAAAGGGTAGAGGTATAGGAAGAAGGAGCCTGGTCGGAGATCAGGGCTTCTAATTTCTTTGTTGTGGTGGTGGCTCAGGGTTTTGTTTGGTTTGCTTTGTTTTGTTGTTGAGACAGGGTTTCTCTGTGTAGCTCTGGCTGTCCTAGAACTTGCTCTGTAAACCAGAATGACCTTGAACTCACAGAGATCCACCTGTCTCTGCCTCCTGAGAACTAGAATTAAAAGGGTGCACCATTACTGCCCAGCTAGGGCTTCTAACTTTCTTATGTGAAACTGAGGGGGGCCCAGAGAGGCCATCTGTCCATGGATGGACCAGGTGAGGACATGAAGAGGATCTCGATAAAGGTCACACTGGTAGTTTGGGTAGCTGCAATGGCTTTCAGAGTCCTATTCAAAGACAGTGGGTCCCCTACATGGTGCAGCTTTGGGCTGTTTGTGGGTGATCTATCCTATTCTAGATGGGAATGTTCCCTATAAATATCAAGTGTTTTGATCTTTTTCTTTATCTGAACCCTATTGAACAAGCATCACTATGCAGCCACAAACTGGGCAAGAGTTGGATAGCTCTCCCAGCTGGTGGCTTCCTCTTGGGGGGGGGGGAACTGTAGGAGGTACAGGTCCCTCCCTTACTTTAGCATTTGAATTTCCTCAGCTTGTGTGCTTCACCACCCCACCAGAGTTGGTTGGGGATATCCTCTAAACAAGCATGGGGTCACATTACTGGATGGATGACTCGATGCAATTGAGAATCACCATGGGAACAAGCCTCTGGACCAGTCTGGAGTCCAGATTTGGTTAACTGAGGTGGGAAGACTCTAAATGTGGGCACCAGCATCTCATGGGCTGGCTTCCTGGTCTAAATAAAAAAAGAAAGATCGTTAAGAACAAGCATACGTCTCTCTGCCTCCTGAACACGGGTACCATGTGACCAGCTGCCTCACCGCCTGCCTCCATGTCAGACCTCATACAGCAAGCCAGAATGAATCCACCATTTCCTAGGTTGCTGCTGGTCAATTATTTGGTGCCAGCAATAAGACTGACTCAGGAGAGCTGGGAGGGCTTCTGCTTACTGCAGCGAGGGGAGCTGCCCACTGCAGGGAGCACTGTGCTTACTAAGCTTCTTGCCCTGTGCAGGCACTGGCTGGGCTGCACTTGGCTGGTTCTGCTGTCTGACAGAGCTGTTCTTCTTGCTGAGGTTTGGATGAAATATATCCTAAAGAGCTCCTGTGTAGGAGGCATGGTCCCCGACTGGTGGCACTATTTTGAGAGGTTCTGGAAACTTCTGGAGGTGGAGCCCAGCTGAAAGATGTTAGCAATTAAAACATGTTCATACGGACTGTGTCTTGTGGGACCCTGTCTTTCTGTCTGTCTCTGTGTTTCCTACCCATCAGGAGGTAAGTAGCCTCTTGCAAAAATTACTTTTCTCATTACCAAAAAGAAACAACCTAGGGAAAGAGGAAGGCCTTTTGAATCACAGCGTGAGGGTCTAGTTTGTCACCAAGAAGGAAGAGGGGGAGGAGGAGGAAGAGGAGGAGGAGGAAGAAGAAGAGGAGGAGGTACTTGGCTCGATTTCTCTTTTTTTCTTTTTATTCAATCTGGGACCTCAGATCATGAGATGGGGCCGCTCACACTTAGGATGGGTCTGGAAATGCCCTAGCAAATGCCCAGAGGTCTGTCTCTTAGGAGATCCTAAATCCAGTCAAATTGACAATACAGACTAACCATCACTGTGGCGTTCGTTCCCAGCTCTGCCACATGCTTCTGAGCCTATTATGGCGGGACTTCCTTGGACCCACCGGTGGTATAAATATTGACATAGAGACTTTAATAAAGTAAAGTTTAGGTCTTTTGCTTGGGCAGTCTCCTGCCTACTCAAACTTAACCTGCCTAACTCACCTATGAGCCGCTACATGGCTCTCTCTATACCTTCCTCCCCTCCTCTGTGGCCCATGTCTGTTCTCTCTCTGACTTCGGTTTCTCCTAGCCTTACCCACTCTGCCCTGATGTCCCGCCCTCCACTTCCTGTTGTCCTATTGGCTGTCAGATTTTTATTACACCCAATCAGATACAATTCTAGGTTGTTTTAGGCAAGTGAGGAAAGACTGGTAATTTGAAAAATAGAAAACCCCCAAAGATGAGCGATAGAAACGACAATACCGGAACCCTGCCAGTGTTCAGCGCTCTCCCAGTACAGAATTAACAATTGAAGCTACGGGGACACACCTTCGCACAATGTGACGAATATGTTACCACAAGGCACTATGACTTTGGTGCACCAACAGACAGAATCAACAGAGCCTAAAGCCTCTGAACCCATGAGCCAGAACAAATCTTTCCTCCTTCAGTTGATGTCAGGCATTTCATCTCTTGAGAAGTCTGACAACTGCTACGCTGAGCCAAGCAGGCTCAGGGAAGTGAAGGCCACATTGTATGGTGTCAAAGCCGAGGCTCAAACAAACAGAAACCTAAAAAAAATTGAGCTAATGTTAACTCAGTGGATAGACAAATTTCCCACCATGCTGCTGTGATTCCAGCTCCAGGGAATCAGACTTTCTCTTCTGGCCTAACCAGGCCCTCAAAAGCACACACACACACACACACACACACACACACACACACACACACACACACACACAAACACACACAAAGTAAAAGTAATGAAACAAAGTATTTTTGTTGTTGTTTTGGTTTTTCGAGACAGGGTTTTTCTGTGTAGCCCAGATTGTCCTGGACTAGGCTGTAGACCAGGCTGGCTTCAAACTCAGAGACCCATCTGCCTCTGCCTCTATCTGCCTCTAATCTGCTGAGATTAAAGGTATGCACCACCACACCCAGCCTTAAACTTTTTTTTTTTTTTTTGACCATTACAATGGAAAGCATCAAAGGGCAATCCAGAAGTATTTTAATCTCCCAGTGTCCCTAGAACCAAATGCCACAAACTGAGTGACAGCTGTACAGGAAGCCAGGGGTCTGCAGCCAGGGCACTGGCAAGTGGGCTCCTTCAGAGGCTCTGGGCAGACTGCTTGCACCCTGTCTGCTAGCTTCTCGTGACAGGTGCAGCTGTTGGCGTAGCTCCGTCTTTACCTGCTGTCCTTCCTCAGTCTCCACCTCCTCCTGTGAGGGCACAGACTGTAGGGTGTCTCCCTTACTCCAGGACTTGACCTATCACATCCCCAGCTAGTGGGGTAAGGGTTAGGGACTCAGCTTATCTTCAGAGAGAATGTAGTTAAAGTACTGCAAGGGGCGTGGGGGGCGGGTAACTTTTGTTGTTGTTGTTGTTGAAATCAAATTCTAGGCTGGGTGTTGTGGCACACACTTTTAAGCTCAGCACTTGAAAGGCAGAGGCAGGCAGATCTTTGAGTTCAAGGCCAGCTTGGTCTACAGGGTGACTTTCAGGACAGCTAGGGCTACATAGACCCTATCTCTAAAAACAAAAACAAAAACAAAAAAGTAACTAATTAATTAACTAAATGAATAAATAAATAAAAATAAAATTTTAAACTGAAAAATACAATAGCTAAAGTAGGCCATTCATCGGACATGTTAGAAAGTTGCCGGCTCAGGCCTGATCAAACGTTCACAAGGTCATCCTCGGCTGAATATCTGTCTCAAACAACAAAAAGTATATTTTATTCAATTCAAAAAGGATCCCCTCTGGTGCTAAGATGGCTAAGCAAAGAAGAGTGCTTGCTGCCAAGACTGACAGCCTGGATCATGTTACCAGAACCCACATGATAGAGGGGAAGAAAACCAATTCCCAGATTGTCCCCTGACCTATACAAGTGCACTGTGACATGCACATACATGGACCTGTGTGTGTAGGCTCTGGGGCCTCTCTCTCTTTCTCTCTCTCTCAGACTGTGGGCGCTGGCACACAAGTGTGTGCACACACAGATACACACACACACACATGCACAGACATATACAGGAATAAATTTATTTTTAAAGAGAGATCAGTGAGTTTAAGGCAGGTCCAACTATCTACAACGAAGTTTGTATAACAAAAGTGTTAGTTACCCATGGGATCCAGATGTCATCAGACCTGCAATCAGAATCAGAGAGACAGAAAAGGAACCAGGAAGAAAAACGATGTTTGAAGGAATTGGCAGCAAACATTACAAGTTTGGCTGAAAAAAAAAATCTTACTGAGGAAGTTCAGTGAACCCCAAAGGATGAGTTCCAAACAAATCATGTTAGGTACATGTGACCAGATGCCAAGAAGAAAAGAGAAAAGCAATTGGGTGTGTGTGGGGTGGAGTTCAGATTCAGAATACTGCCTAGGACACACAAGGTTCTGGAGTCAGTTTTCCTTTTTTAAAAAAATTGTGTGTGTGTGTGTGTGTAGAAAGGGAGGGAGATATTGAGACAGGGTGTGTTTACATAGCCCTCACTGTCCTATTAAGAACATGTTTTAAGGGTTTGAGAGATGTCTCAGTGATTAAGAGCACTGGCTGTTCTTTCAGGGGGTCTGAGTTCATTTCTATTCCCAGCATCCACATGGTGGCTCAAAACTGTGACTTCAGTTCCACCCTCTTCTCGCTGCTCTGGGTGAAACAAACATACACATGGTATACAGACATACATGCAGGCAAAGCACCTACAAGAATAATTTTAAAATAACAAGAATAAAAATTAAATTAACTTAAATTTGTAAAGATTTATTTATTTTATGTGTATGAGTATTTTGCCAAATTATTGCCTGCAAGGCTACTGGAGACAATTAAAAGATAATCCAGGCTGGAGAGATGGCTCAGTGGTTAAGAGCACTAACAGCTCTTCCAGAGGTCTTGAGTTCAATTCCCAGCAACCACATGGTAGCTCACAACCATCTGTAATGGGATCTGATGCCCTCTTCTAGTGTATCTAAAGGCAGGTACAGTGTACTCACACACATAAAATAAATAAATAAATCTTTTAAAAAAATCTGACAGATGTGGTGATTACCTTTAATGTTAGGCACGGGGTCAGTTGGATCTCAGGGAATTCAAGATCAGCCTAGTCTACGTAGTGAGTTCAGGTGTTCAGGCCAGCCAGAGCTCTATAAAGAAGCCAAGTGTGTGCATGCGTATCTGTGTGTCTCTGTATATCTCTGTGTGTCTCTGTGTGCCTCTGTGTGTCTCTGTATGTCTGTGTGTGTCTGAGTTTGTGTGTGTCTCTGTGTGCCTCTGTGTGTCTCTGTATGTCTGTATGTGTCTGTCTGTGTGCCTCTGTGTGTCTCTGTATGTCTGTGTGTGTCTGAGTTTGTGTGTGTGTGTGTGCGTGTGCGTGTCTGTGTGTATAAAATCAAGGACAGCTGAATAGACTGCAGACTTCCTATGAAAGCAATGAGATCCAGAAGACAATGGAAGAACATCTCCAGGCGCTGTAGGAAAGCACTGACAGTTTGGGGTGCATGATGATATCTTAAGAGCCATGGAAATGACTGAGCCGATTAGGTCTGGTGACTTGAGATTAATCCCTGGGATCTTCATGGTGGAAGGAGAGAGTGAACTCCTGGCTCTACACAAGCACCAGGGCACACATGCTCCACTCTGTACAATGACAGTAGTAGTAATTCTTAGTTGGACTTATAAAAACACAGTGTGTGGGGAGCTAGAGAGATGGCTCAGCTGTTAAGAGCACTACTGGCTGCTCTATCAAAGAACCCAGGTTCAATTCCCAACATCCACAGGGCAGCTTACAGCTGTCTGTAATTCCAGTTCTAGGGGATCTGACACCCTGACACAGACAAATGTGTAGGCAGAACACCAATGGATATAAAATAAAAATAAATAATTATTGGGAAAATAAAAACAAGCCACAGTGTATTATAATATAATCAACTTAAGCTTATCTCTGACTAGCTTACAAATAAATGCGACTCAGACTGTGGTTATTTTATTTGGCTTTGACAATTACTGGGGGGTAACCTGCAATCTACTGTCCTAACTGCTGACCTAGCTACCTCCCCAGCGGTGTACCCCCACACACTTGCTGTTTCTCCTGGCAATGGTTCCTCTCCCCTCATGGCAGCTTCCTCCTCCTCTTGGGTTCCTCCTCTTTTCCTCTCCTTGGGCACGTGAAGGACAGCACCTCTTCCTCCAACCAGGTCACTGCTAACCCACCTCTAACCCCTCCAGTAATTGGCCGTAGCCAATTATATTTAGCCAATAGTTTTAAATCAAGGAACAAGGATTGCCCAAGAGTGTACAGTCCCAGTTTCAGGCAGGAGGCTGTGGAGAACTATTGTAAGGCTCCTACATGGTCAAGATGCCATTGAATCTTTCAGGTCAGCCATGCTACTTTAAGAAGCATGAAAGACGGCTGGCTGGGTATGGCTCAGTGGTTAAGAGATTAACTATTCTTGCAGAGACCGGGTTTAATTCTCAGGACCCACATGGTGGATCACAACCATCTGTAACTCCAGTTACAGAGGATCCAGTGCCCCTTTCTGACATCTGAGGGCATCAGGTACACACACACACACACACACACACACACACACACACACACACGCATTCACAGAAATACGTGCCAGCCTAACACACATAATACATATAATAAAATAAATAAACAAAACAAATCTTTTTTTTTTTTAAAGAAAAGAATCATAGCAGAGCTGTTGTTATAGTTGGGAACAGTGCACCCTCTTCTAGCCTGGGTGTTACTGGGAGGTAGTGGAACCTGTAGAAGGTAGGCCCCATTGTAAGGAAGCGAAAACACTGGGTATGTATGTCCTTGAAGGAGACTCTGGGTCCTCGACTTCTTTATCCTTTTTTCTGTCTCTGTTTCCTGTCTCTTCTGCTATTTCTTCTGTTTTTCACAGACCCAGGGTAACGCAGTCAAGTCCTAGACTTTCTTTCTTTACAGCTGATTGCCTCAGTTGTTTTGTTATAGTCATGAGAAGTTAGCTTGGCAAGGGGAAAAGAGGCACAGGTATAAAACAGTGGGAGCAGAAGGACATTTGTACAGACTCATTAAGTGGACCGGAAGGCACATCCTACTTAGAAGAGGAGCTGGGGAAGGCTGAGATAAAGGATCTTACATTCACGGCCTGCTTGAGATACAGATCGAACCCTATCTCAAAATGAAAAGGAAAGAATAGGACTTGGGCTATCACTGAATGGTAGATGCTCGCTTAGCATGTATGAGGACCTGAATTCAACCTCAGTTACGTGTGTGCGTGTATGAGAGAGAGAGAGAGAGAGAGAGAGAGAGAGAGAGAGAGAGTTAGGTGCAAGATAATCAATAACAAGGTGTGTTGATTTAAACTACCCCATAACAATAAGTACACTATACTACACATAAATGGACTAGATACTCCACTTAAAGGCAGAGACCATCAGAGTAGATTCAGAGGGAGTCATGTCAAAGCTCTGGGTCTGCAACTGGGAGAGTTAAACAAGCTCCAGGACAAGTCCTCGTCGACACTGGGTGCTCTCTAAAGGAACACTCTACACTCAGTGTAGCACCAGTGTTGTTTCCCTTGGTGCCCGTTGAAATACAACATCAGCCCAGAACTTAGCACTCAACCTACCATCTTTGTTAGAATCAATGGCTGCCTGTGCCCAGCAGCTGTGTGGGCATCAGATGTCCACTTTTCAGAAGTGGGAAATGACGTGTTTCACATCAAGGCACGGAGCATGCCCAAGACAAGCTATACACAGTCTAGGTCTGCTGCTGAGGTCTTCTGAGCCCAGCTGTGATACGCATGGTTCTTCATGTTGGCCTGATTTTGCTGTCCAGGAAAAAAGCTGCTGCCTGGACTCTAGCTTTCTTTTTCCAAGGCTCCAAGTTGCAAGTTACTCCTCTTGCACTGAGGACACTCGTGCCCTGTGACCTGAAAGGCCAGTCCTTTTCCATTCCAGGAGTTTAGTTTCCTAGACCAAGCCAGAGCACTTAGATTTTGATTAGCAGTTTGTGGGGTAGGGAGGCAGTGTTCTACAGGGGCTAGGCAGAGAGAGCTTGCATTTAGTTCTCTGTCATCCCTGGGGAGGCCAAGATTCTAAGTGACCACTTGGGCGTAATGGTCTATGAAAGAGAGAAAGGGGGCCATAGAACTCTGAGCTAATCTCCCACCTCCTTCCACCATGGGACACTAAGGAGGTGTCATCTTGGGAGCAGAGATTGCTGGCTCACCCTTATACAGCATCATTGGACCACCCAGTCCAGAACTTCTACCAATAAACTCAACTGTTAACAATGGAGTTAAAGGCCGGGCAGTGGTGGCGCACGCCTTTAATCCCAGCACTTGGGAGGCAGAGGCAGGCGGATTTCTGAGTTCAAGGCCAGCCTGGTCTACAGAGTGAGTTCCAGGACAGCCAGGGCTACACAGAGAAACCCTGTCTCGAAAAACAAAACAAAACAAAACAAAACAAAAAAAAAAAAAAAAAAAAAAAAAATGGAGTTGAAGATGATCCATTGCATCAGCCCAAATGAAGACACCCTTCCAGGTCAGGAATCAGGCACCTTTTCTGACATTTTGCTGACATTTTGGATATTCTGTTGTAAAAATCTTTCATTTCAAAGTCACCCCTCCTCCATTTTTCTACAACTCATTTCTATAAATGGGTTGTAAAACATTATCATTCCTGTGTGTGTATCTGTGTGTGCTTGTGTGTGTCACAGGTGTATGCACAGGTGTGTGCACAGGTGTGTCACAGGTGTGTGCACACATGCATGTGGAGGCCACAGGAACCTAGGTGTCCTCCTCAGGAACACTGCCCATCTCTTTTGAGGTGGGGCCCCTTCCAAGCTTAGACAGCACCACTCAGGCTAGCCTGGCTGCCCGTGAGAATCCCAAGATTCTCTGCCTCCACAGCACTGATTGCAAACATACACTGCCACAGCTGGCATTTTCACGTGGGACCTTGTCCTAGCTTGCTCTCTATGGCTGTGATACACACTTTCCTGACTAATTTTGTGTCAAGTTGATACAAACTAGAGTTATCTAAGAAGAAGGACCCCAATCTCCACAAGATTGAGCTGTAGGTAAGCCTGTATGGCTTTTTGTTGTTGTTGTTTTTTGTTTTTTGTTTTTCAAGACAGAGTTTCTCTGTGTAGCCCTGGCTGTCCTGGAACTCACTCTGTAGACCAGGCTGGCCTCGAACTCAGAAATCTGCCTGCCTCTGACTCCTAAGTGCTGAGATTAAAGGCGTGTGCCACCACTGCCCGGCTAGGGCATTTTCTTAATCAGTGATTTATCGGGACATCCTAGGTTATTGTAGGTGGGGTCATCTCTGGGCTAATGGTGCTGGGTGCTATAAAAAAGCAGGCTGAGCAGGCCATGAGGATCAACCCCGTAAGCAGCACCCCTCCATGGCCTCTGCATTAGCTCCTGCTTCCAGGGTCCTGCCTGGTTTAAGTTTCTACCTTGGCTTCTCTCACTGGACTGTGTGATTCAGGATAAGGAAGCCAAATAAACCCTTTCCTCCAAGCTTTGGTCATGGTGTTTCATCACAGCAATAGTGACCCTAAGACAAACACCATCATCAAAAGCACCTTGGGGAAGAAAGGTTTATTTCTTTATAGTTCATCAGGAAGAGAAGTCAGGGCAGGAGCTCAAGGCAGAAGCTGAGAGAGGAACTCAATCAGAAGCCACAATCTGCAGTCCCAGTCTGGTGCTGGAGTCCTGGAGAGCTGCTGGCCTTTGCTGCAGCTACAGGATAGGTGAACTTGCCAGCAAGAGTGAACACACGAAGGCAAAAAGCAAAGTTTCCTTTTGTGTGTCCTTTTATGTGGCTGCCACCAGAAGGTGTGGCCTAGATTTCAGGTGATAGTCCTGTTTCAAACAATCAAATTAAGAAAACTCCTCTCAGGAGTGCCTAGTAGTTTGGGTTAGTTAATTCTAGATAAGTTGACAGCCAAGACTAGCCATCACAGTGTCCAACGGTGGCTTGGTAAGGACGTCCCCAACCCTGTCTAGGGACGCCTCAGCTGCCTGGGCTTTGCTGCCTTTCTTTGTGTAAGCTCAGCCACATCTTAAAAGATTTTTAATTCTTAAAAATCACGTGGATGTGTGTGTGTGTGTGTGTGTGTGTGTGTGTGTGTGTGTGTGTATGTGGGTATGTGGGGTGTGTGTGTGTGTATGTGTGTATGTGTATGTATGTGGTTATGGGGGGTATGTGTGTGTGTGTGGGTGTGTGGATGTGTATGTGTGTGTGCATGTGTGTGTGTGGGTGTGTGTATGTGTGTGGGTGTGTGTAGGAATGTGGGAGGTATTGTGTGTGTGGGTGTGTGTGTGGGTGGGTGTATGTGTGTGGGTGGATGTGTGGATGTGTATGTGTGTGTGCATGTGTGTGTGGGTGTGTGTAGGGATGTGGGAGGTATTGTGGGGGGATATGGGGGTGTGGGGGTGTGGGGTGTGTGTGTGGGGGGGTGGGTATGGGGGGTATGTGTGTGGGTGGGTGGGTGTGTGGATGTGTATGTGTGTGTGCATGTGTGTGTGGGTGCATGTGGGGGAGTGTATGTGTGTGAGTGTGTGGGTGTGTGTAGGTGTGTGTGGGTGTGTGTAGGGATGTGGGAGGTATTGTGGGGGGATGTGGGGGTGTGGGGTGTGTGTGTGTGTGGGTATGGGGGGTATGTGTGTGGGTGGGTGTGTGGATGTGTATGTGTGTGTGCATGTGTGTGTGGGTGCGTGTGGGGGAGTGTATGTGTGTGGGTGTGTGGGTGTGTGTAGGTGTGTGTGTGTGTATGTGTGTGTGGGTGTGTGTAGGGATGTGGGAGGTATTGTGGGGGAATGTGGGGGTGTGGGGGTGTGGGGTGTGTGTGGGTGTGGGTATGTGTGTGGGTGGGTATGTATGTGTGGGTTCGTGTGGGGGAGTGTATGTGTGTGGGTTGTGGGTGTGTGTATGTGTGTGTGGGTGTGTGTAGGGATGTGAGAGGTATTGTGGGGGGATGTGGGGGTAGGGGGGTGCACTTACATGCAGGTACCAGCAGAGACCAGAAAAGGGTGTTGAATCCGCAGGAGCTATAGACAGAGGCAGTTCTGAGCCACCCAACATGGATGCTGCAATCAAACTCAGGTCTCTTAACCACAGAGCAAAATCTCTTAGCCACACTTTAAATCCACAATGAATTCTTCCCTCCTAGAGTGTGTTCTGGGAAGAAGAGAACAGCTGTTTTTCCTCCTCACCCTGCAACATTCCTACTCCAACATGTAAGTTCTGGGCAGTGTACCATGAATGTTTGTTGAATGACTTACTGACTTCAGCTTATATAAACCAGCACCGTGTTGATTGGAAGATGGGGGGTGGGGGGAGGCCAGAGGTGGCTGGACTCCAGAGTTTGCTTTCTTTGAGACATGGACTCATTATGCAGCCCTGGCTGGCATGGGAAACACTATATAGACCAGGCTGACCTCAACTTTACAGAGCTCTGCCTACCTCTGCCTCCCGAACAAACATTAGGATTAAGAGCTTGTGCCATCACACCTGGCCTCTCCAGGGTTCTTGAGCCAAAGACTTCAGAAACTGAAGCACCCTTGGTTGGCAACAAGCATGAAGACTCCAGACAGAAATCAGCTTTTTTTATTTATTTATTTATTTATTTATTTATTTATTTATTTATTTATTTCGTCCAACCAGGAACCCGGGAACCAAGTAGAAAAGGGAGCAGGGGCTGTAAAAAGCCACACGAAGGTGTAGGCACCAGTGTTCTTTCTCCTTACCCCTGCACTCCTGGACTGGGGCCTTATGGGCAGATCAGTTCCAAGCAGAAGATGACAAACAGCCTTTATGGTCCCCCCAGGGCCTCCTCGGAACGCTAGAGCACTGATGTGGCACACGTGTGCTTTAGCTGACACTTCTGTTGAGACCACTGTAGGCACATTTAGTTGTAAGAAAGGATACAAAAGCCAGGGGTGGTGGCTCTCACCAGTCATCCCTGCAACTGGGAGGTGGAGGCAGGGGAATTAGAAGTTGAAGGTCTTTCTCACACTTTTGGTGAATTCAATGACAGCCTGGGCTCAAAACCCAAAAACAAAGCAAAAAACATAATACAGAGAGACTCAGGGTGGGCCCCCAAGGGAGTGGGTGCTACTTTTAAGAAAGTCCGACCGCAGCTCAGAACAGACCACTCCAGACCACGCGGTTCCAAGGGGGAGGAGGTTTATTCAGGGGATAGGGCAAAGGTGGGGAGAGGAAGGTGGAAGAGATAAGAGAGCGAGTCAGGGGGGTCCTGCCTGTTTTATATGGGCGGTGACGTAGTATCTCCCAGGTAAAGGTGAGGTAGCCGGGTGGATTCTGGGAGTGTGCGGCTGTTGCCTTGGCAACGATGTGGGGGTCGCCTAGATGTGACGTCACTGGGTTCGGAGCCTGATACCAACAGTGGGTATGGACACCCCACAGTTTTATTTGTGTGTGACATACTTTGTGTTATATCTATGTATCACACTTATCACACACACACACACTCAGGCGATCACACTTGGCCATAAGGACCTTTATTTATTGGCTGCCCCATCCTGCTGGCCCCGGCTCTGTGCAATCTTCTGCTATTCATCCCAGGCAAGATCTAGAACGTTCCCATCGCTCTAAGGATCCTTCTTGCCTCTCTTTACAGCCGCAACAATTCCCTAGCTCTCCATCACTCCCAGCCAGCCAAAGGGTCCCTCGGTGACCCCGAACCTTTCCTCTCCTCTACAAATTCTGAGTCCCTCAGACACACTGCGTTTCCAACCCGTGCTGATGAGTCCGACGAGACCCAGCCTCATCCAATGCTAGGTCTGAGTGGCCAGGGCCAGAGGATAACTTCAAGGAGACAAGAGTGCTAAATAGGGGGATGACAGAGGCAGCTGGTATCAGGTGCCTCCGGTTCTCCGCCCACTAGGATCTGTCTGGGGAGGGGGTTTCCTCCATTCCTCCATCCTCCCCATCCCCAGCCTTCTCTATTTCCTCAGCAGAGAAGCAACGAAGGGCGGGGCACTGCCTGGAGCCCTGCCTGGTCAGTGAGAGGTTGTGTGGTTTCTGCGGAGGGTCTGCGTGGGAGCCCCCGGGGTCGCCCTGGGTGAGTGGGGGAGGCTCACACCCCGCATCCATGAAGATGCAACGAGGCGACGTGCGAGGAGCAGTCAGCGAAGTGCCAGGCGCAGAGAGGCCGGGCGCTCGCGAGCGCCCGCGGCTCCATTTGGCAATGAATTATGTATGGCCTGCTGGCTGAGCGGGCTGGCGGGCTGCGGGCTGTGCACTCCAGCAGGGGCGCGGCTCCCGGGGCTGCGGCGCTCTTTGTCTCTCCTGCAGGGACCCGGCCAAGCTTCCCAAGTGGTGGTTAGGCCCCCAGGATGCCCGTTTCTCAGACTGGGCAACCAAGAACGAGAGCGCCCAGGGTCTCTGCGGCTCCAGTGACGAACTGCACCAGCGGGGCTCTTCCGCAGCCTTCTCTCCGTCCCCCCAGGTTGACAAAGAACTTTGAACTCATCTGAAATTATGAGCCCTGCCTGGAGATGCTGGGAAGGCATCCCAGGGAGAGTGAATGATGGGTTAAACAGTTCTCAGATGATGAGGTCAGGGTACAGGGGACATGGGCAGCCAGAGCTTCCAAGGAGGCCTTGGAGCAGAGCCCTGCAGGAGTCAGGAGTGCCATCGCTGGCCAGGTCAAAGAGGCCTGTGGCAAAATTTCTCCGTAGTCAGATTGGCTAATGTGGTGGGAAGTGGCCCTCTCTTTCCCCTCTCTCTCCCTCCTTTCTTCCCTCCCCTCTCTCCCTCCTTTCTTCCCTTTCTTCCTTTCCCTCCCCATCTTCTAACGCAGGCCTAGAGGGTGAGAAGCCACTCCGGGATGTTTCTGCCCATGTTGTTGGCCATAGAAGGGGCACAGGGGATGCTGGACCTGGGCCAGAGCTGCAGGGGTGTTGGGGGGGGAATAGAAGGGCAGATGCACTCACCTGGAGCTAGGTGGAAGGCTCCAGGCAGTCTGTGGCCAAGAAGCAAACCCCCAAATCAGAGGGCTCAGACAGGGATTGGGGGTTGGCTGAAGAAGAAAAGCCACAGCCCCTCCTGACCTTCTAGCCCCCTGTTTGCTCCTCTGATCCGCAGAGGCTCCCCTGTACCTGTGTCTGGACTGACCCACAGCATGGCCCGATGTTAGAGGCCAGGCGCCTCTAGCTTGCTGCAGCCCACAGACCTGTCCTGCCCAGCCAGCCAGTCAAATGTCCGTTCTTACAGTCACCATAGCCTTGTTGTATGACACTCTTTGCCCTCTGGGCTCAGTCCCCGCTCTGCCCACCTGCTGTTCGAGGAAGGAGCTGTGGAGGTCTCCCCAGGCAGAGTGCTGCTTCTTCACCCTAAAGGAGCCCAGGTCGATTCAGACTCCTCCCTAGAACGTAGTTCTAGGGCCTGTCCTTGGTTCCGAGAGAGGTTTCTTGTCCCTCACATGACAACACTGCTCTTGACTGGAGCTGTCCCACTTGGCAGATGCCTCCAGGCCATTGTCTTAAGAGGAGTTTCACACTGGTCTTCTCAGTGTGGGTTAATGGGATATATTGGGAACAACCCAGAGGAGGAGGCAAGACATGGTATCCTGTCTGTAAACACACACATACATAAACACACACACACACAGAGTGGGCTTGCTAGGCCTTTCTGGCCTAAGGTTCTGTCACACATAACACACTGGTTCTTGTCAACACACAGGTTGGGGTGAAGCCAGGTATCCACCACTGCCCTTCAGCCTGGGGAACTGCGCTCAGCCCTGGCGGGTAGGACAATTTCAATTTTTCTATCATGAGTCAACTAAAGTTAAAATTTCACATATTTTATTTTTGGATATGAGTTTTTTATTTTTGAAGCAGACTAACCTAGGACTTTTTGTTTTGCTTTGTTGTGAGACAGGACCTCACTATGCAGCCTTGGATGGCCTGGAACTCCTGATCTGCCTGCCTCCCCCTCTTGAGGCTGGGATGGTGGGTGTGCGTCAGCATGCCAGGCCTGATTTGTATTCCTGATTTACAGCATTGGGGATGAACATAAGGTCTTGTGAGCTATAGGTAAGCACTCTGCCACTGAGACAAACTCCTAGCCCTTCCTTACTTTCCTGAGATGCAGTCTCACTAGGTAGCCTAGGCTGGCTTCAAACTCCCAGATCTCCTGCCAGTGCTGTCTCGCTCTGTTTATGAGTCATTACTGGGCTCCTGACGCTAGCATCTGGGGTTTCAGATCTTGGCTTCTCTACTTCTGCCTGCGTGACTTTGAGCAAACTCCTCTCTGCTCTGCTTGTTCCCTGACCTATAAAATGGCATTCGCTAACCAGGGGGCTCGCTTGTGCCTGCCGTGAAAGGATGAAGATCTGAGTTTGATTCCCACACCCACTTAAAAGCCAGATGCAGTGGTATCTATTACCCTGGGGCTGGGGAGGCAGACAGGCAGATCCCGGGAGCTGCTGGCTAGCCTAGCTGAATTAGTGAGCCCTGTCTCAAACACAGGCTGAAACTGATAGAGGAAGACTCTGACCCCTGCCTCTGGCTCCCACAGGCTTCTATCTGTGCACGTGGATTCTCACGCATGCAAACTCCCACGTGAGCAGGTACATACCACCCCCTCACTCACAAAAGACAAAATAAAAACAAAAAGGTCTTAATCAGAGGCTCATCTGGATTTTTCCAGCTCCCCTCGTCTCCCAGGGCCCTCTCCTAGGGAGGGTTAAGCACATTAAGATGCAAACAGAGTCGGCTCCAAGCTCAGAGCCGGGCAGGGCTGAGCAGATCCTGGTTGTTATTGTTACTGTTTGTGGCTCACCCTGAGCGCCTGCCCCAACACCCTCTAGGAGACTCTGGGGAATTTTCCAGAGCTTCAGCTCTGAGCTGAGCACAGATGGATCTCAGAACTCCCTACATTTCTTTCTTGTTCCTTGGTCCCTTTCCCCAGCCTCTGAAAACACCTATCCACGTCGGCCCGCAGCGGTGTGGGAGATTCTAAGTCTTCCTTAGGCTGATTCCTGTGTCTTCTTGTTGGGCTTTGGGTTGGAAAACAGATGAAGAACCGAGACGGAATTTTAGATTGAGCCCTGAGATTCCAAGCTCAGCCTAGCAGGGGCAGCTTCCCTGGCCGATGCAGCCACCTGCCACTCATTATGCTGAGCTCTGGTTCCCTCAGAGGCCTCTGGCAGCACCCAGTGCTTCTTGGACAGTATCTTGTTTCTAAATTTTAGGCCACAAAATAGAACAGAGTGGGGTGCCTGTGGACCCAAGGGTAGGAGGACAGAGATGTACCCGGAACTGAAATAGGAGGCAGAAAGACTGGGGGGGGGGGGGCCGGCATGGCATCTACAGAGGGGCAGGGGTGTGGGAACCCTCCGAGGGTGCCGGCCAGGGGCTGTGGGCCAGGCCTGGGGCCTCGGGGAGGCCGGCAGGCACAGAGAAGGAGGCCTCCTACCAGACACTGTCTAGACGCAGCAATTATTGTCAGCTCGGAACACCCAGGCTCTGCCTGTGCAGCTGAAAAGGAGCTTTAACAAAGAGAGAGGGAGGAAGAAGAAAGCGGAGCAAAGCCGCTCTGAGCCTGCCTGCCCGCCTGCCGCCCGCGGCTCTTTCTCTGCTTGGGCTCCCCCCCCCCCCTTTGTGTTCCACAGGCCCTGTTGAGGGGGACAGATCCCCACAGCACAGAGATGCCTGGTGGGGACAGAGCAGGAGGTGCAGTTCTGGGGCCCTGGCCAACTCTGCTGAACTTGGCTTCTCACAGTGGATGGTGGCAAGTCTGGGTCTTTTCCACCTTAAGAGGGCTCTAGCCTGCACCCTTGTCTGATGGGAGCCTCAGGCCACGGACTGACAACCTGACACCTACCCTCCTCTGCTTCCAAGGATCCAGGCTCTGTTGTTACAGGCAGTTTGTAGACAGAGTTAGGGTTGGGGGCTCAGAGCACACAATCAGCCATGGTGTGGCTTCAGGTTTGTCCTTTAGGTCCCGGTGGCTTACCTGGGAGAAGATGAGATGAGAGGGCGGGGTGGGGCAGCAGCAGGGTTGATAGGAAGTTGGTTTTTTGTTTTTTGGGGGTTTTTTTGTTTTGTTTTTGTTTTTCTTTTTTGAGACAGGGTTTTTCTGTGTAGCTCTGGCTGTCTCAGAACTCACTCTGTAAATCAGGCTGACCTTGAACTCACAGAGACCCTCCTGCCTCTGCCTCTTGAGTGCCGGGATTAAAGGTGTGTAGCTTCACTGCCTGGCTGGAAGACTGTTAGTAGATGTGGCAGGCCCATCAGAGCTGGAGGACCAGCACTTTGGATCCCTCGTGTGTCCTAGAACCTTCCCCTCCTCTCAGTGCCATTCCTTGGACCCCTTGGCAATGGCAGTGGTGCTTAGAGTACAGGGGTGAGCCCTCAAGGCCCTGAGTTTCTGCGGCTGCAAACAAAGCTCAGGGTCAGCAGATGCTCAGACAGAGAAAATGAGACATGCTGTCCCCCGACTCAGTTGCAAGCCACCAGCTGTTCCCCTTGTCTCCCTGTTCCAGGGCATCTGGGACTCTGGGATATACAGGGGCTCTGCTCTCAGCCCTGTCTGCAGTTCTGACTCTACTCACTAGCTTAGGCTCATGGAAAGGACCTACTGTGTGGTCAGGTTTTCTCTCATCTTGCGGGACTTCCCCAGTCAGCAGTTGGGGGTGGGGAGTGTCTTGGTGAGAAGACACTCACCAAGAGTGGGAACCTTCTCTATCCTGTGAAGGTGAAGAGCAGTCCCAACTGGCTTCTGGGGAAGGGCCTAAAGTCAGGCTCTAGAGGGACTGGGTAAGGCAGCTGGGTCCCTCTCAATCCTCGAATGGAGACAAGGCCCTCAGAGCAAGAGACATGCATACCTGCCCTTGCATCACACTCAAGGCCCCTTCCCAGGCTTCAGGCACGGGCCCTGCCTGGCAGAGGCTCAGCCCTGCTGGCCACACACTGTCTTGTCTGCTGTGTCTCACTGTATTCAATCATGGGAACAGAACCCTTCTTTCTCCCTCTACACCGGCAGGCAGGTCTGTCATTATCATAACAGGCCCGATTCCTCTGCCTATACTGCAGACCCACCGGGATCAGACCGTCCACCAGGATTCTAGAATATGCCACTGCAGCTCCCTCAGCACGTCCCACTGTGCCTTTCTTTCACCTGGTGCCCTGAGCTATCCCTGCCAGACCCTCAGCCTGCTCCTATGAGCTGTCCCCTCCTCCTGGACAGCACCAGCCCTCACTGTGTAGCCAGAGGCCAGGCTGCTTTCCAATTCTCCTTCACCCAAACGAGCCCTGTCCTCCACACCACAAACCAAGCTTGAGTTCAGCCCCAGGTCCTAGGCCCTGGGAGCTTTAGAGACCTGTTCTCTCTGCTCTTTAAAGCCTTCCAAAGCTTCCAGCCTCGGGAACTGTTAGGCCACTTGGATCTGAGGCCTGAAGACTGTCATTCCTATTTCCCTGGCCCCGAATTAGTGAGTTAGTCATGCCAGTAGGCGCCCTTCTCTAGGACACTTTTGTCCCCTGCTGAGGTGACAAAAACCTGGGACCAGTCTGCCTAGGCCACTAATATTTCAGCCTGCTGCCTTCTTGGGGGCACCCAATGCATTTTTGATGACTTGCCCAGCCTGTGAGCCCTGTAGGCCAGCTGTCTCTGGGTTGTAGTGTATGTGAACCAAGCTCCGGATTTTGAGGTGCCTGACACCACCTACAGGTAGGAGAAGTGACTTGGGGCCTCCCCCATGAATGAATCCCTCAGACCCAAGTACCAAGACAACCCCTTTGTCCTCTTTCCCAGGGCTTCCACGCAGAGTCCCAGGAGTCACCATAAAGGCCAGAACAACGCTGTGTCATTGTGCTGCCCACTGACCTGAGAGCACTCCCAGGATAAAGCTGGGACTGCCTTGTGACCGTGCCCCTCCCTCAAGCCCTTGCTGCAACTAGGCCAGTCCACAAGGACAGGAGGATGGGGGGGGGGGGCGTCGAGCAGGGGTGGTACGATAGGAGACGGTGACGCCACATCTACCTCCTCCAGGATCTGGCCAGAGCGCTCCTCAACCCTTGCTGAGTGAGGAATGTCTCAGCCTCTCCTCTCTCCCTGCCCGTCCTTTTCCTCTAAATCCCTTCTCTCCCTCCTTGTCTCTGCCTCTCCTCTCTTCTCCTCTCTTTTCCTCTCCTTCTCTGAGTCCTCCCTGGGCCTCCTTCCTTTCTTCTTCCTGGGTTAAAAATAATCAACTTTCTGGGAAGCGGCAGTTCCCGCTGAGCCGCCCTCCCCACACTCGGGAGCCCCTGAGAATAGCTTTCTGCGGCTCTCCACTGAACCCCTCCCTCCCTCCCTCCCTCCCTCACTCCGCCCCCTCCCCGCCGGCTGACTAATAAGCCGGGCAGCCGGCTCTGCCAGCTCGCTGCAAGGGCGTTAACCGCTTCGTGCCCGGGCAGCCTGCAGTACACAGCGAGCGCAGGAGGGTTGTAGGGCACCAGGCCACCCGGAGCCGGAGCCGGAGCTCTGGGCCCGTAGTAGACACTTAACTAATCCAGCTCTGCTAACTGGGTGGTTGGTGAACTTTGTCATATAACTACCGCTGCAAGCCTGCTGCTGCTGCTGTGGCTAGTTCCTCGCTTAGGAGGAAGGGGTCAGGAGGACCAGTCAGGTGACGCACCCAACGATGGGTCGGGGCCACGTGAAGGGTGTGACTGGCCCAGTGACTCCTTGGCCCTGGACTCTGGGAGCCATCGGAACAGAACAGAGGTCAAAAACAAGGAAAAGCTGCCTGCTGCTCTGTGGTCCATGCAGGTCCCCCACTGGGAGGGAATTTGACAATTAAGGAATTACAGCTAGAGAAACTGAGGCCCAGGGGGTGTGACTCAGGCCATGATGCATCTAGACACCTGCAGCAGTGCTTGAGGCTCAGTACTGCAGGGGGCTGATGATCCCAGTCCCTCAAGACTGAAAGAAGAGCCGGGATATCAAGGTCAAAGGTGAGGGGTTGCTAAGGAGGGCAGAAAGCCAGAAAGAGCAGAGGTGTCCACTCAGGCCCCACCCACTCCGCGCGTCCTGGCATTACCTCATCACCAAGCGTACCCATTGGCTGGCTTTCCTGGAGGCCGGCCCAATGCGGCGGAGCGCATTAACCCGTTCCTCCCACCAAGCTGCGCTCTGCCCACACCACCCACCTCTGTGGCCCCCACGTGGCCCGCAGAGCCTGAGAGTTAAGAGGACCCGGCATAAGTAAAGGAGGTGCAAGCCTAAGACCGCATAGTCCCGTGGGTCTTGCGTAACTAGGACATCCGTGTCCTGTTCCGGGCTGTGTGACCTTGGGCAGACTGCTGCACCTCGCTGAGCCTGGGCTTGTTTTTCTCAGCTGTAAAAAGAAGAGAATGATGTAACCCTTCTTAATCCCTGCCATGTACTAGACAAATGCGGGGCACACGTGGGCTCTGCGTCCCACGGTGCGCCTGAGTTGAGTGCATTGGCAAGATGGGGTTTCGGGAGAACAAATGGCTCAAGGTTCTACCCAGCCATCTCAGGGCTGCCTTTCTTTACAGGCTTCTGCTCTGCAGGGAGGTGCCGCTTCTCGCGGGAGAGGTGCAACTGTGTCCAGCTGCTCACACCCCAGCAAATCCCCTGTAGTTGACCAGTGACAAAGGAAAGCCCTATGGTCTCCAGGAATATAAGCTGGGACTGAACCCCCAAAGGCACAGGACCCCTGGGGCAGGCACATAGAGGGGACTGGGAAAGATGGAAGGTAACTTAGGGTTCCAGAAGTGGAGCATGGCCAAGGGTCAGCTACTGGCCCAGAAGGCTGCTTCTCTGTGGACTATGGAAGCAGGAGTATTCAGAGACCCACAGGCCTGCCTGAGTGTTTACAAGTTATAAATTAGGATAGCAAACAGCTAAATCAAATCCCTTCCCTCCCCCCTGACAAATCCACCTTCCTTAGGAAAGAAAGATACAAGCCTCCAAGGCTGTATTTCTAGCTCCCGGTTTTTTATCTGGTGCCCAGAAGGGAACACCCAGTGGCTAGCTTCCTCCCAGGCTCCTCAGCTCTGTCTATACCACCTCTCCCTGTCCTCCACGGGCTGTGCACACGCAGGACTGTGGAGTGGGCATTGCAGTCTGAGAGTCAGCTTGGGCCACGCCCCTACAGACCGCCATCTGCTGGTCACCTGAGTGCCAAGAGGGCCCATAAGGCACTTTGGACAACCCTCAGGGCCCAGGAGCTAGGCTGGGCTTCCGAGGCCTGAGCACTACGGCTCAAGGCCAGCTTAAGGCTCCAACCTCACTGGTCCCTGAATCACCAGTCTTAAGTGCAGAGTTCCTGCCAAGCGCCCTGGGCTGCAAATGCAGCTGGGGTGGTCTTCACTGGAGTCAGGGGCTGCTTTCTTGCTTCTAGCCACACCCACCCTAGCTAGACCGCCACCCCGAAGCCATTGCAGACTCTTCCTCTGACCCCCCCCCCCCCCCCCCCCGCAAAGCCAAGCCCAAAGTTCCCTTCCCCCTGCCTGAGCCTGTGCACCGACTCCTCTCTGCCCCCTCCCAGAGTTCCTCTCCCACACTCCCTGTCTACCTCCCTAAAGTCAGCCATGCAACTCTTCCCGGAACTCATGCCTGGCTGTTCCCTCTGCAACAGAGCTGACTTCCATGTTGAGTTCCCTGCCACAGCATGCCCCACTGACGGCCAGCTCCCCCTGGATGCCACCTTTTTTCTCATCCCCCCCCCCCCCCTCCCCCCGGCTCTGAGCTCCAGCCACTGGCCCCAGCTCTGATTAGGTAGGGCATGTTGTGTTCCTTTCTGCGCTGGGTCTTTGCACTCTCCACTTGCTTGGCTTGGAGCCATGTTTTCTGCGCCTCACCTCCGGGGGTGGGGGCGTCCCTGATCCCCACCCCCACCCCCAGCCCAGCAGAAATCACACAGCGGGAGCTGATTATCTGTGGAGCATCCGGTGGCCAACTAGCTTCCCTCCTGGCCAGTGTGCGGCAGGAAGGCTGCTCGGCAGCCACGCTTGCAGCTGCTCTGGGTCTCAGCAGAGCGCCCGGCATGATGGAGGGGACCGCTGGATCTCAGCAGGCCCCTGGGCTCCAGAGGCATGTGCTCGCTGTTCCTCCTCCCGCACAGCCCTGTTGTAAAGGGACCTCATGTTCCCATTCTCCAGGACAAGAACACTAGGCACAAAGGTTCTTTGACACAAAAGGTGAGCCACAGACCCAGATCAGAACCCAGATGGTCCACCTCCCTCCTTCTAGCTACAGACAGAGAGGGCACTATCTTGCTGTGGGTCTTTGGGCAAATGTCTCAACCTCTCTGAGCTGAAACTATTCTTTGTACAGAATAGAACTGGCCAAAGAGGTTATCCCTTGAGATTCTTCCCAGTAAACATGGGGCTGGGGTGGGGGTGGGATGCTGTGTCTTGTGACCTTCAGACAGTTCCTCTGATGGCCTGACCTGCAGCTAACACCTGCCTCCAGTCATTCTCCCATTCTTCTCTATGTAGTGCACCCTGCTTCATTGCCAAGGAGCCGAGGCAGGGAAGCCTAGTAGCTAGAACTCCAGCTTCAGTGTGGGCCGAGTACGGATCCTGCCACCTCCTTGGAATAGCAGTGTGGCTTCAACGGGTCACCATCCATCAGCCTCCTTCTTCACCTGTGGCTACTTACTGAGCTCTGAGTGCTTCCTGGGCTCTAAGGACAGCTCCAGCACCTGGCTGTCATGTCACAATGGACACAAGGGCTTTGGTCCACCTGCCTTGTTCTCAGCTTATCAGTCAAGTGAACTGTGTGGTTACAGAATGTCATCTCCACTCAGATGAGTCCCCCAAATCCAACTGAGACGCTGGACCTGAGTACGTGGTCAGACCACCAAACTGTCCTACCATTCATTCTGTCACAGGTCTAGCCTCAGCTGCTATCAATTTTCACAGGTCCAGCCTGTGCTATTATCACTCTGTCACAGGTTCAGCCTGTGTTGGTGTCCTACCACCTCCAGGACTGACCGGCCTTGAGCTATCAGGTCCTGAGGTTCGGAGATACAAAGCTAAAAGTTTGGGGGCGAGGCCAAGGCTAGTTATTCTGGGGTGAGGTGGGCAGGAATTGGAACAGGATCCTTGGATTCCCAGTCCACAAGATTTATACATTTCACCTACAGGCCTGTACAGCAGCACTACTCAGGTGGGACAAAGACTTGTCTGAGCCCACAAAGAGGGGGGGAGACCCCAAGTTCACTGTGTTTCTTAAAACACGTGTGTGTGTGTGTGTGTATGTGTGTGTACAGATGCATGCAGAGGCCAGAGGTGTAGGACCCCTTAGAGCTAGAGTTGTGGACAGTTGTCAGCTGCCTGATTTGGGTGCCGGGAACTGAACTCAGGTCCTCTGGGAAAGCAGCAACTTGGAACCACTGAGCCATCTCTTCTGCCCCCGCCCCCCTCGAGTTTGCTCTGAAGCACCCTGCTTCCTGCCCAGGCAAAGGCACACACATCATATTGATCAAGAAAATTTCAAGATTCTCTCAGGTCCATATCTATGCTTAAGGGATTCTTATTCCCCAAATCTTTTGTTTTGTTTCATTTCTGTTTTTTGAGTCAGAATCTCATATAGCTCAGGCTAGATTTAAATTTGCTATGCAGCCACGGATGACCTTGGATTCCTGGTTCTTCTGCCTCCATATCCTGAGAGCTGGGATTGCAGACCTAGGTCACCATGCCTGGTCTGTTGTGGTGCTGTGGACAGAACCCAGGACGTTGTACATGCTTGGCAAGCGCTCTGCTCATGGACCCGCCATTCTTGGCTTCTCGACATGGTTATTAATGAGTATGGGGCTCCTGGGTCACAGCCCAGCAGCCTCCTTCCCATGTTCCTCACACCGTCTTCACTCCCGTGTTTCCTGCTTCTGCTCAACTCTGGGTGCACTGAGGGTAACGATCCTTGAGGCAGACTCTCCACTCATGGTTTGGATCCTAGCAAGGGGGGATGCTGACTTTCCCAAAGGCCAGGGCCCACTCTTCTAGAATCTTGGTTTCCCCCATCTCTGCATGTGAAAGGATATGCCCCATTCTGAATATGGGTGCTGGGTTCCTGCTGGTCCAAGGGAGAGGCCTTTGTACTTGAAGGAACAGGGGGAGAGGCGTGGCTCCTCTGTAGGCATGTAGAGATTGTACCTACGTCTCATAAACTCGCTCACCTTTTTCTGCCATACAAGATTCCCACCATGACATTGCTATGTTTTTACAAGGTAATTTTCAGTATTGCCCCATTTTACAGATGAGAGGGTTGAGGCTCAAGACAGCGATGACTTTAGGGCTGTAACCCTGAGATGCAGTAGCGGTTGGTCAGATGAGTGACTGAGAGAGGGTGAGGGTTGAATCCACAGGAAGAGCAGCTCCGGGATGGATGGGACATGGGGCTGGGACAGTGGTAATTGTGAGGTTAAGGAAGTAGAGGGCAGCCTCTGAGCAAGACTTTGCACTGGGTTCTGGCACTGAACCAGAAAAGCCTACATCAGGGTTTCTGTCCTCAGAGGAGAACCATGGCACCAGGGTACAAAGCTGGAGGCCATGGGAGGCCTGTCTGATGTGAGAGCCACTGTCGGGGCCTGTGCAGAATGGGCTGTGTGATGGGGGACAGGTAAGTCTCCTGTGCCATGCGGATGGAGTGTGTGTGTGTGTGTGTGTGTTTGTGGGATAGTGCTAACTGGGACACACCCTAAGGGAAGAGCTAAGGAGAAATGGAGTCGGGAAGAGTTAACTGGAAAAGCAGGGTGAGGCTCGGAGTGCTCCAGAAGTGAAAACCACACCCGCACATGTGCAAAGGCCTGGAGGCTTGGGGAGGAGCCCAGGTGAGGGAGCACGGAGGACTTGAGAGAGTTCCAGCAAGGCTGGGGAGGGGAGGGGAGGTCGGGCGCAGCTGCCTGCGCTGAACCAGAGTTCATTAGCTTCCACAGTGTGGACAGGAAGCCCCAGCCACTGCCCAGGTGAGGGGTTTGGCTGCTTCAGGGAAAGATGCAGAGGGAAGAACAGCAGCTGCCCGCACCCCCACCCGACAGCTCAGCTTAGTCTAGTTTTTCCTCTGTATGTTGGGTCCCAACAGAACAATGCCAAACAGCTCGAGAGAGAGCCAGCGAACTGGAGGTTCTGGGAGAGCTCTCTGTGTGGTCTTCCCTAGCAAATCTTCTGATACCTCTGGCTGGATGGCAGAGGAGGGGGCAGGAGCTGAGGCCACGACTTGAACCCAGACGTGATATAGGTCGTATCCCAACTACCCTCAACAGCTGGCCAGGTGCCTTCCCTTGCAGCCTGTTTACCCAGCTTACACAATCAGCTCCGTAAGTCTGCGAATTTGTTCTCTTTTCCTCTGAAATTAATGACCTCTTCTTTAGTTATCATTGACACGCAAACAACCCGCTGGGTCCTGACCGGTTGGGGTTGGATAACCTATCTGCAGGCTCACCCAGGAGGACCTCCCCTTTCTCAGCTGCCACTGGTTGTCTGTGGCTTTTCATGTAGGGGTGGGGCCTTGTGAGGCTCCTCCCCCCGCCCCGTGCGGGCTGGTTTGTCCGAGGATGGTATCATTATGAAGGTCTAGTTTGGGTGACAGTATTGTTGAGATTTCATGGGTGCAGCTATGTCATGCATAGACGACACAGTCTCACGGCAGATGTGCTGCTTCCTGGCTCTTAGCAATCTCTCTGCCCTTCTTCCTCAGTTTCCCCTGTTAGATTATAGGAGTCGTGCTGTTGATCTATCAGTTGAGGTTGAGCCATTTACTCTCTAGATTTTGCCTGTTTTGTTTGTTTTGTTTTGAGACAGAGACTCACTGTGCAGCCCTAGCTGGCCTTGAACATACAACTCTCTCTCTCCTCTTGCCTCCAGAGAGCTGGGATTAAAAATGTTCCCACTTCAATTAACTTTATCCCCCCCCCTTTTTTTCTCTGTTTCTTTGTCTGTCTCTCCTTGTCTGTCTCTCTGCCTGTCTCTCGAACTCCCAGCAATGCTCCTGCCTCGAGAATACTGGATGGGGTCAGAGGCGGGAGACAACGCACCCCACCTCACATAGCTGTGCAGCCTTGTGGAGCATCTGCTACGAGGCAGATCAGAGAGTCAGAGTCTCCCAGGGACAGGAAAGCCCTGCCCAAGGTCAGGCAGCCAGCGTCGCATCTGAACCTAGAACCGCAGGTGCGCGCTTTCCTCTGGCTCTCCCGACCCCCGGGGGTGGCATCGTCCCAGCTGTGAGGCCTGGCGGCCCCGGCCCTGACGTCAGGCGCGGTCAGTGGAGCCTGGTTCTGCACAAACACGTAGCAGGCCAGGGCTCCGGGGGCGGCGATGACTCAGGGCCCGAGGCCGCCGGGCGAGAAGCGGAAAGTTTTGAGCCTCTGACATCAGCGGCCGCGCAGGAAGGCGGCTCCGAGAAGGCGGCCTGGCTCTCAGCCCGCCCTAGGGCGCGGGGGTGGAGGGGACCGGGACGCAGGTGTCCCAGGCCCGGCCTCGGCCGTGGAGCCGCTCCACCCGCCTGCGCTGCACAGCGCTCCGGAGGCACCGCATCCATCCTGCTGCGTCCCTGCATTTTAATTACCGCCGCATTAATATTCATGAGCCGGGACTCGAGGGGGACCGCGGGCTGTCATCTCCTCTCCCGCCCGCGCCCCCCCCCCCCGCGCCCCTCTTCCTCGCTGAGTCGTGGGCTTCATCCCCCACCCCACCCCACCCCCGCCCGCGCGCCAACAGTTGGCGCTCAGCGGAGCAAGGGTGTGAGTGTGCGCAGGAGTGTGAGCTGCTGTGGGGGGGGAAGAGAGCTGCAGAGTGAGGGTGTGCCTGTGTGCTGCAGGCAAGTGTGCCTGGCTCTGTGTGGCTGTGTGTGGTGTGCAGATGTGTCTGCGTGCACCAGCACCTGGACTATGATCCTATGCAGAGGTTAGAGTGCCGGGGCATTGTGTCTATATATAATACCCAGGGGCCCAAGTGCAATGGTGAATTTCTATAGGGAGACATGTCTGTGTGCACTGTTGAATCCGCACTGAGAGGATAAACATGTGCACGGATGTGTGTGCTGTGGATGTGTATGTATCTATGTACATGTGTGTGTGTCCTTGTATGTGGATGTGTGTGCTGTGGGCATGTTTCTATGTACATCAGTGTGTGCCCTGGGCGTATGTCTGTGTGCACAGTCAGAGTCTGTGTTTCTGGGCCATCCCAACAGCTGCATGCTCTTGCAGATGAGCCAAAGCTCCCCAGGTCAGGAGAGTGTGACTGTGCGCATGTGCAACCGTGGCCTTCAGGAAGCTGAGCCTTGGCCAAAGTCACCTGACAGGTAAGTCTGTGGCACAGTGGGGTCAGAGACCCCAGCTGGCCAACTCCACTTCCTGCACTGGTCCTTACCGCAGGCTGTCCTATGGGATCTGTGCAGTGCCTGCTGCCATCTCATTTGCCAATGGAGAAACTGAGGCAGCTGGTCCAGGAATTAAGGGGTGCAGCAGGAAAGTCTGAATTCTGACTCCTATCTTTAACAGTACCCTCACAGTGCCACCATGTTGTCACAGAGTGGCCTCATCTTGTAGTCTGGGTGTGACTGGAAGCTCCTTGGGGTGTTAGGCATCCCAGTGGCTGGTTCCTTCTTGAGGAAGCCTTGCAGGCCACAGCCTTGTCTAGCTGGCATTGTCCCCTTCCTTCCTTGTCTCCCCAGTCCCTCTAAACCTGCCTGCTGGAAGCCAGCTAGGCACCAGGCGGCAGAGTGCATATGTCAGGCCAGGGGTCAGCTATTCAGTCACCTGCCTTCCCTTCAATCCAGCCATCCGCCCACGTACCGTCCACCCCACCCGCCGCCCATCCATCTATCCTTCCATGCTTAAGTGTCTCCTCTGACATAGTTCAAGGGAGTCTCTTCCAACTGCAATGCATTAACATCCACATACAAGGACACACACACATGTACATAGATACATACACATCCACAGCACACACATCCGTGCACATGTTTATCCTCTCAGTGCATATTCAACAGTGCACACAGACATGTCTCCCTATAGAAATTCACCATTGCACTTGGGGCCCTGGGTAAATGAGGGGCACGGGCAGACAGAACAGGGTCCCCAAGAGAGAAGCTGACTCAGCTTGGCTACACAGCCCTGTGAAGAAAGCAACATTCCTCTCGTGTCCCAAGAACCTTCAAGTCAAGCCTCTGCTCCTCTTGGTGACCAAGGAACTAACAAGACTTGCCCCTGGGAGGCCATGTGGCCCAACAAGTGGGACAGTCACTAGGGCAAACAGCTTTCTCCCTGAAAAACTGTGGTGCTGGATGCTTCTGGACAGATCTTGCAGCTGGACTTCCACATTTTTCTTAGCTTCTTTGTCCCTGATGGACTCCCAGGGGAAGGGCCAACAGAACAGAAGAGAATGTCCCCTGGTTACAAAGGACAACAGCCTTTGTCCCAGCTGCTTGGGGGGTTGGAAGCCAGCTTTGAGAACATTTGGAGGTCCCTCCACACCTCAGCCCCACGAAGCCTGCCCAGATACACCTCGGAGGTACACCCAAGCAAGCCCTTCCAGCTATGCCAAGGAGACTGGAAATTTCTACTAAGCAGTACAGCCTGGCTTGATTTCCACTTTGCTTGGCAGGGGAGGGGGAGGGGCCAGGCTGTTCAGCTCCAGAACAGGCCCTGCATTCTTGAAGTTACAGTCAGGGGTCACTGAGAGTGGGGCTTGTGGGGCCTGGTGAGTCTCTCAGTAATAAGGAACAAGTGGCCCCGTGCTGAAAGCTCACCTCTGCTCAGGCCCTCTGCTGTCTGGATTGGCTGGGCCTCTAGAAATTATATAGGGAGGCCAGATCTGTTATTAACCTAACTCAAGCTAGCTTTAAGGCCCTAAGAGAGCCTGCCACAGAGCCCAGAGCCTCTGAGGGGAAAGGCCCATGGCTATAGAGATGGGTCTGGCTTGGTGACAGGCCAGAAGGTACTGCTCAGTTACTGGGCTAGATGGGGTCCTGGCTGGGTACCCCAAGGACAAGGAGTATAGGACATGGTGGCTTGATGGTGATGCCAGTCCTGATTCCTGCTTGCACCCAGGATGTATTTGTGCACAGAATCAACCCAGAGGTCCAAAGGTTCTACATCCTGTCTGCTGATTGCCGGCTCTAGCGCTCTCTCTGGTAAATCAGAAGTCTAAGTACTTCTCACCCACCCAAGCTTGGCTATAGAGACCTCTGGGCCGGATCAGCTAGTGGCCCAGTCACTCTGAAGGCTCTGTGTGCCACCAGGCCCGAAGACAATGGAGAAAAGAAAAAAGAGTTTGGGAAGTGTTCGCTGGGTACCAGCCGCCAGCAGAAGGAAGGGCTCTCTAGGCCATTTAAAGGGGTTCACCAACAGGGCTGGAGGAAGCGGTAATGCCTAGGGAAGGGCCAGCCAGGGACTGGAGGGTACCAGGCCAGAAGAAAACACACTGAGGTGGGGGAGGGGTCCAACCTGTGGAGAGAGGACCACAGGGCGTGGAGGGGACGAGCTAAGATAGAAGAGTGTTTGGCGACCCAGTCTCAGGGAAGGAACCAGCTGGGGGTGGGAGGAACCAGGCTGGGACAAAAGACCACACTAGGGTGTAGGGGGACCAGCTTGAGGTGGGAGGGACCACCAGCCTGGGGTGAAGGGGACCAGCAGGGAACCTAAGAACCTCCCGGGGGTGGAGGGGGCCGGCTCCGCCCCCGCTCGGCAGGCGGCTTGCCCGGGGCGCAGCGAGCGGGGCAGAGCTTCAGCGGAAAGGAATGCTTGGCTCGGCGGGGGCGGCCGCGCCCGGGGCCGGCCTGGTTCGCGCGGCTCTCGGGGCCGCTGGCGCCGCCGCCCGGGCTCGCGCCGGATCGGGGCGCGCCTCGCAGCGGGGGTGCGCGCCGCCCCTCCCCCATAACTCAAAAGCTTGTCAGGCCGGTTCCAGACTCCTGGCGCCGGGCTCCGCTCCAGGAAAAAAAAAAAAAAAAAAAAAAGGAACGAGAAAAAGGAAAAAGCAAGCGAGGGAGCAAGCAAGGCCCGCGGCGCGGAACGAGCTACCCACGCGCACAACACGCACGCCCACCCTGGGGACAGGGCGCGCGACACTCGTCCATCTCTACCGCCCCAACGATGGTTCAGTGGCCCCGGCGGGGAGGGGGCGCTGTGCAGCCCACAGGTTCCCGAGAGCTTTCTCAGGGCCTCGTGGGTCGGAAGGCGTCCTCACGTCCCGGGTCCTGATGTGAGAAAGCTGCTTCGGGGCGGGCTCTAGCAGCACCGGGAGAGGCGGCTGCGGACCTCCCAGCTCGACCGCAGAGGGGACGGGGTGATGGGGGCGTGGGAAGACCCCGCCCGGTGCTTTTCCTTTTTTCCCTCCCATCAACGTCCTTCTGCGTGCAACTGCGCCCAGGGTAGAGAGTCGACTAGGAAGGGGTTAAGGGCAGCAAGTTAGAGAGAAAGCTGAGTCCAAATCTCCCCTGCTGTGTGGCCTTAGGCCAGGGGCTTGCCCTTTCCACTTCCTCTAGAGGGGATGGAGGAGGGGCTTGTCTAGAGCTTGACACTGAACAATTGTGGAGTCCTATCTTCCGGTGGGGTTCCCAGTTTTCCTTCCCAAACTCAACTGGGGTTCTCATATAAGCTCAGCCATCTGAGGGTCATTCTCAAAGCCAAGTCAACCCTGGGAGACCTCACTTCTGGCTGGTCCTTTCCTTCAAAGGACCATGCATTGGGTAGTCAGGGACTCTGCACAGGCCAGTTAAGTCTGCTCAAGACCACTCTAAGCCTGTCTCTCTGCTTTCTGCCTGGGTTCTAGAATCAAGAAGGCCAGATGGCTCAGATAGTTGAGACAGTGGCTTATCTGGATCTCTAGGGATGCATTTGACCTGCCCAGGATGCCCCAGAGAGGTTTCTACCCAAGATGCTAAGGTTCAGAAGGCTCCTGTCTGCAGACTCAGCTTGCGCAAGGCTGGACTGTAAGACCTTGGGCAGATCCGGGTTTGAGGACCTGAAGCTTGAGTTTACTACTGGGCTGTGGGATTCTGCAGGGCCTGTGAGAAAGTTGTATCTGCTTTCCCAGAGGCTGGTAGTCCAGCTTAAGAACTCCACCACTCCCAGGTCATTCAGAGGGAAAGGACTAAGCTGCAGTACAAACCCTCTTTTGAGTCCCTAACGGATGTGCTCAGTGGCCTTGGTACAAGGGGCACCTCTCCTAAATGACACATCTCACCTCAGCCTTTGCTGCCAGAACAATCTGCAGTGTTCCCTTCCAGGGACTTTTGTGTCCCCAGGTGCAAGCCAGTGAGATCTTTGTGACCCCACTGGTTCAGACTGGCCTTTTTAAAAAATAAAATAAAATAAATGTTTTATGTGCATGTGTGCATGCACAGTGCAGTGCAAAGCAGGCAAAGGGTTTTGCCGATGGCCTGGGCTCCTGCCTTTTTCAACCAGGCTTTCAGAGGACTGGGCCAGGTTCAGCATCACACAGCAGCTCCTTGGGTACCTGCCAAGCACAGGAAAGGTTGAGATTCTTTGAACCAGATTCCAGAAAGTACTCTTTGCATGCACCTAGCTGAGAGCTGTACTGCTCATTAAAGAACACTGTGAGGTCATTATCTATGTGGCAAGGGCGAGGCCATCTTGAGCTAAAAGAGATCATCCCCAGCACTGTGTTAAACCGGGCATGGTGGCACCTGTTTATAATCCCAGCATTCAGAAGGTAAAAGCAGGAGGTCATGGGCCGGCAGAGGGAACAGAGATTTCCCATGAGCTCTTGGGAGAGCCAGCCTTTGCTAGCAGCTCTACCTATGCTGCTGAGTGACGAACCCTGGCCTAATGACAAGATTCTCCACTCCTCTATTGTACCTGATTGACCACATGTCATCAGCCGCTGTCCTTTCCTTCGGTGCTGGTCCAACAACTGGATCAGAAGAGGCCATTGGACCTCAACATGCCCATCCATAGAATGGGGCCATGAGGGCACCTCTTTCTGGAGTGAGTAGGAGGGGCCAGTGACATGTAGGGTGGGTGTGGCTTTGAGTGGGGCCCTGCACACACAACGAGCAGAACTGCTGTTATTATGGTTATTACCAGGAAGATAACCATGGGCTCCAGGGTTGGAGACAGGCAGATGGGAGGGCAACTTAATTATTTAAAGTGGGGAGGAGCTGGGGTTGCAGCTCAGCTGAGAGAGTGCTTGTGGAGCATACAAGAGGCCTGATCCATAGCACCAAATAAACCAGGCGGGTACCACACACCTGTAAGTCAAGCAGCTGGAGAGGGCACAGACAGGAAGATCAGGAGTCCAGGGTCATCCTAGGCTACAACAGGAGTCCAGGGTCATCCTTGGCTACAACAGTGAATCCCGGGGGACTTATACATGAGTCTCAAAATAAATAAACAGGTAGATAGCCAGCACTATGGAGGGCCAGCTGAAGGGGAGACTGTTGATGTGCTTTTCAGATGGGGAAAGTGAGGCCTCAGGAGGCAAAGTAACACAACAGGGCAAGCTCATCATGGAGGAAGAAGCAGGCTGGTGAGAACAGACTGCAGTCATGCTGTTCCCTCCCTCAGTGCCTAGGATCAGGGAGGGGCCACTGTCCCTGCCCTAACTGTCCACGGGCGGGTCTCTAGCAATCACCAGAACTAAGCATTTTTATCCCAGCCTCAAGAAACATAGCCTTCACGGTGCGGGAGGCTGCTATGTAGGCAGCTGGGGGAGAAAAGCCAGCAAGAGATGGATCACGAACGCCACGATACCAGCTTCCCAAACAAGAGCTGCCTGGGATGCAGTCGTGGCATTTCTGTTAAGGGAACAAGCAACCCCTCTCTGTTTGGCTCCCAGGCCCCCTTTGCAGGATGCTGTAGACAGTGAAAGGTCCATGTCAGGGGAGATCGTGGGTACTGAGGGTAAACTTACTACGTTTGTTTTGCTGAATGAATGTGTTATAAAACTGTCTCCTGGATGTTTATATTTTCATTGATGGACTAGTGCAGCCTTAGTCAAAGAAGCTTCTGTCTGCTGTGAACACCAGTCAATCTGTGGCTGCAAGCCGCTGACAAGACCTGACTCTCCTCCTGCACCGAGGCTCCAGAGCCTTCCCACCAAGGAGGGTGGAAGGACCACATGGTGGGGAGGAGGGTCTTAAAACACTCAATGGTTTTTGTTCTGTTTTTGTTCTTTTGAGCTATCCTGGAACTCACTACATAGACCAGGCTGGCTTCGAACTCACAGAGATCAACCCTGTCTCTGCCTTCTGAGTGCTGGGGTTAAAGTTGTACACCACTATGCCTGGCTTTTGAAATAGGGACTCAGGACATTTATGAATTCATGGCCATCCCTGTTGCTTGCATAGGGTTAGTTTAAGACTGAGCCTGGCCGGGCGGTGGTGACGCACGCCTTTAATCCCAGCACTTGGGAGGCAGAGGCAGGTGGATTTCTGAGTTCGAGGCCAGCCTGGTCTACAGAGTGAGTTCCAGGATAGCCAGGACCACACAGAGAAACCCTGTCTCGAAAAACCAAAAAAAAAAAAAAAAGAAAAGACTGAGCCTGGCTGGGCAGTGGTGGTGCATGCCTTTAATCCCAGCACTCAGGAGGTAGATGGAAGTGGATCTCTGTGAGTTCAAGGCCAGCCTGGTCTACAGAGTTCCAAGACAACCAGAACTGCAGAGAGAAATTCTGTCAAAAAAAAAAAAAAAAAAAAAAAAAAAAAAAAAGACAACCTAAAACATTCAATCAGATGTGGGAGGGCTCGGGAAGCCAGGGAACTCTTGGTATGGAGAGGGCTGCTGAGAGAAGAGAAAACTCAACATAAATAAGAGAAAAATAAAGAACTTTGTAAAACCTGGCTGGCTTGCTTTTCTTTTCTTTTCTTTTCTTTTCTTTTCTTTTCTTTTCTTTCTTTCTTTCTTTCCTTCTGTCTTTCTTTCTCTCTTTCTTTTTTTTTTTTAAAGAGACATGGAAATTGAAAGTTTGACTTGATGGGAAGATGGGCAGGTCAGGGGTTGAAGGGACAAAAGAGCAAGTCAGGGCATGAGTATTACCGGATTATACACGTATGAGATTGCCAAAGAATAAACTAAAAACCCAGTCAGACACAGAGGGCTCTCCATGTAGGCTCTGCACGAATTTAGGCAGGAGGCTCTGCAGCAGCTTTATCCAAGCCTCTCCTCCCCCGGGGTCTCTGGAGCCCTGGTCCAGGGGGAGATGTGTTTGTAGAAGGACTTGATGTGTTTGCTTTGGGTGAATCTTTGTCTTTCTCAGCTGCCGTTCCGGAGAGAAGAGATCCTGTAAGCCAGCCAGAAGGAGGGGAAGCAGGGTTGGGGTCTGGCTGCCTGGGCTTCGGCGATCTGTCACCAGCTCCCCACCCCCACCCTCACCGCCACCCCACCCCCTCCCAAGCCTACACTCTGTCCTGTTCCAGGAGAAGATCAGTTGGTCAGGGATCCAGTGGGGAGAAACTGCTTTAATGGCTGAAGCTCTCAAGACAGAGGAGCTGTCTGGTCTGGATGGTCTGAGAGGCACAACCAGAGATGGAAGAGTTAAAAAGGCCGGGCAGCCTCGTAGGTAGTGAGTGCTTAGTCTGGGAAGATAATCAAAGGTGAGATAAGATGCAGGGTGATGTGTGGAGTACAGGGCTGTCTCAGAAAAAGAACTGAGACCCAGTAGGGAGAACCTGAAGTTCTGTTTTTAAATTATGAGTGTGTATGGTTATGTGCGTGTGACTGCAGGTGTCCCTCCTGCCCCAACGGGGGCATAGGATTCCCCTGGAGTAGGTGTTATAGGCTGTTGTGAGGCCCTCTGCAAGAGAGGGTTGTGCTCTTAACTACAGACCTATCTCAGGTTCAGATCATTCTAGTCTTTCTTTTGCAGTGCAGGGGATGAACACTCGGGCCCTGTGTGTGCCATAGAACTCCATCCCAAGTCTGGGGTTTTCTTCAGTGTTAAGATTCCTAATACATGTGGCTGCATGCTCAGACCCAGGCCCCATGAAACTGGGGTACGAGGTCAAGTTCTAGCCCTTTCTGGTTCTAGCCCACCACCGAAGACTGCAGACCCACATGTATTCCTCTCTCCTTGTAGTTGGTTGGAAATGAGTGTTAACTCTTGTTAAATTATTAATGTCAGCCCCGTTGATAGTTGACAACCCAGCCTGGAGTTGGCGGGACATTTCTGGATCAGGCTGTATCTAAGCTCCACTGGTGGGTTTGTATCACCCACGCATGAGCCTAAGAAGAGCTGGACTTTGCCTGTGACTCTGGGCAAAGCCACTGTGAAGCCGACATACCACACACACACACACACACACACACACACACACACACACACACACACACACACGGAGAAAGAGTATTACCCAGCACTAAGCATCACACCTGACTATCCATGTAGTATGAGGTCTTATAGGAAGCTCAGGAGAGGAACTGGAACTGGAACATGGGGATGGGGTAGGAGCAAGGAGAAGCGTGTGGCTCCTCTCACAAGTCTGTTCCTGAGGGCTAGAGAGCAATAGAACCCGGAAAACGTACAGGGAGGAGTGTCTTTATTTATACCAGGAAAGCAGGCATCTGGCTACAAGAGGTATAGCTAGATCAAGCCAGGCAGCTGCAGAATCCTCCTCCTCCTCCTCATCTTCTTCCTCCTCCTCTTTCTCTTCCTCCCCCCTCCTCTTGTGTCCCCTGTCTTAGGTAGGGTCTCTACTGCTGTGATTAAACACCAAAATCAGAAGAAACTTGGAAAGGAAAGGGTTTGTCTCAGCTTACAGCCACAGATAAGGGTCATCACTGAGGGAAGTCAGGGCAGGAACTCAAGGCAGGACCCTGGAGGCACAAATTGAAAGAGAAGTCACAGAGGCACGCTGCTAACAGGCTTCCCTCTTGGCCTTATACCACCCAGAACCACCTGCCCAGCGATGGCACCACCCACATTGAGCTGGGCACGCCCTCATCAGCCATTAGAAAAAAAAAAAAGCTCTACAGACTTGAGTACACGCCAAGCCTATGGAGGCATTTTCTCCCAGATGACCATAGCTTGTGTCAAGTCAATATAAAAACTAGTCAGGACATGCCCCTCCCATGTTCTACTGATCTCTCTCTCTCTCTCTCTCTCTCTCTCTCTCTCTCTCTCTCTCTCACACACACACACACACACACACACACACACACACATACACACACATTAAATAGTATCTGAATACTAAGAAAGTGTTAAGGACTCCAAAGGCTTACTGTGTGATGAGCCACTGGTCAAGTGATGTGGTTCCTGAGTGTTCTCTCACCTGTAAACAAGACAATAGGCTGGATCCTCTACTGACTTCCAGGAAAAGGGTCAGGGTCAGAGGAGACAGTGGACTGGGATGGCATTTTATAAACACCGTGGTTCCTCACAGCAGGCACACCTGATGACATTTATGGCTCAGAAGTCACCAGTTCTTCCAGGCTTAGTCCCTCCCTGGGACCGCCCCAGACCATAGGTTGATTTATTCACCCAGGAGGCTGAAATCACGTGCTCAGCTCCTTCTGTGGGCCGCCTCACATGCTGTGGGCAGAGCCAGTCCCCATTCAGCCCAGTGACATATGTGCATATATGTGGCTGTCTGTCTGCCTATGTGGTGTCATATAGACACTTTTTTTTTTTTTTTTTTGCCTGTTAGAAGCTTTCCTGTTGTTAGTCTCTGGAACTGGGGTTCAGGGCATGGGCTCCTTAATAAACCATCCCTCTGTGCAGAAGGCCAAAGAGGGTTAGCATGTCTACTCTTTTCTTTCCCAAGCACGCTGGTGGGGACCCAAGCAGGGCTTCAAGTCCCCTAAAGTCACAGGATTTCCATTTCCTTTTAAACGCAAGCTGGAGAGTGCAGAAGTCATCACCTGTGTCCCATTGGTCAGACGTGATCACATGACTACCCCTAGCTGCAAAGGAGGCTGGGATATGTAGTACTTAGCCTGGCAACAAGGCACCTCTTTGGAACTGCGGGTTGGGTAGAAGGCCCACAGTTTCAGGTGACACCACACAGCACAGGGACGCACAGGCTGAGGTCACTGGCTTTACAGCTGAGTCCCTCACGTTGGCAGGGACACAGTCGTTAGGCCTGAGCTTGGGACAGCTTTGACAGCTTTATAGGGGCATTATCCCATGCCCTGTACCCTCGAGGTAACAGAGAGACTGGTTAGAGGTAGTGGTTACAGGCTAGTGCTCAGGACCCACTGCCACTTACAAAGATATCCTTAGACTTCCAGTCCCCTTCACAGAGAAAACAGGACAGAGATGTTAAACATCATCTGACCTGAAGCCCGGATAGGCGTCTTTGCTGACTGGCTCCTAATCACCCAAGTCTGGGCTTAAGGCCCAACCCACAGAGAACAGGCAGGGGGCCAAACGAAGGACAGGCCCTCCTGTGTCCCAACAGAGCTAGATCACTGGCCATGGAGTGCCTCTCTATACTGTAGACACTAGACCCAAGATCAGGAGTGGCATCCCTGGTCCACACAGATGGATCCTCACTCTTTCCAGACAGGAGCCCGGTCTCTAGCCACAGGCAGAATGATAATTGAATCCAGTTTAGTCTGAGTCTCACTTGTCGTAGGCATCAGTGAACAGCCCAGGCCAGGAGCTCTGGGCAGGGCCACAGGACTTCTCCAGGAAGGCAGACGACCAGTTTTCATTTTTTCTTTTTCCTTCCTCATACCTTGGCTTTCTGCCTTCCGTATAAACCTCCCTGCTGATGACACCCTTCCAGCCAGCAGGGTGCACATTAAACCTCTGCTGGTCCCCCTGAAGCCACCCGGTTCCCAGGGCTTTCTGCACCCCAGCATTTCGCTGCCCACCATGTCTGAGTGGCATGCTGACAGACAGGAATGCCGCCTTTCCTTCAGTGCTGCAGACACAATGCCCAGACCTGGAGTATAGCACTCTGAGGATTCCTGGCAGATGGTTAGAGAATGAGTGAATGAGTGAATGAGTGATTGGCAGCTGAATGAATGAACTCTGCCATCAGTGAGGAATGTGTGCTTAAGAAAAGCTTACGGGCTGGGCGGTGGTGGTGCACGCCTTTAATTCCAGCACTTGGGAGGCAGAGGCAGGCGGATTTCTGAGTTCGAGGCCAGCCTGGTCTACAGAGTGAGTTCCAGGACAGCCAAGGCTAACAGAGAAACCCTGTCTCGAAAAACCAAAAAAAAAAAAAAAAAGCTTACAAACTTGGATGTAAATGTGAATCCCACCTCTGTGGGTCACTGGCTGGGCCACCAGAGAGACACTGTCTTCTCCAGCTTCTGCTTCCTCCCTTGGCAGATTGGGGTTAACAGCACCTTATAGGAGACATAAGATTTTAGGCATGGAGCAGACCCTGCATCCTGCACCCATAATACTGGCCTTCCTGGAGCCACACTGGGGCTGATTCTACAACCCAATGTCAAAATCCTCCGGCCTGGCTGCCTTTACGGTGGGAAGAACTGACAGAAGTTTTTACTGGCCAACTGAGATGGCTCAACAGGGTAAAGGTTTACTTGCTGCCAAGCCTGAGGACCTGAGTTCTATCCCAGGACCCACATGGTAGGAGCCTAGAACCAATCCCTGCAAGCTGTCCTCTGACCTTCACTTGTTGTGTGTACACACACACACACACACACACACACACACAAGTAAATAAATAAATTCATAAACAAGATGAAATTTAAAACTTTCCATCCATTCATTGATTAACTCACACATTCATTGAAACCCAGGATAAGCCACCATGAATTTTCTGCACATTCTTGGTGCTGGCTGGACGCTGGTGGAGGCAGGCAGGGCTAAGTCTTTGGCTAAGCAGAAACCACCATGGCCAACCTCTGTGTGTAGGGAAATGGCAGAGACCCTCTGCAGCCACAGACCTGTGGCTCACCAGGCCTCCTGTCCACCAAGTCATTTCTGATCTCTTTCATCCTTCCTGAGAAGAGGCCCTGCCGACCCTGCTGTGACCTGGCAGCCAAGCCCTGCTCCCACTGTGTTTTCTCCCATCCTCTTGCCAGCAACTCCTGGGATTCTGTGAACCATTGGTGACCCTGGCTGTGGGGTGCCTCTAACCCTCACAGGGTCTGGGCTAAACCCAACTTCTCCTGGATGTGAGAGGATGCCCGGGAGGTCGCTGGCTGCTGCAGAGCTTGGTGGAAGGTTTTTCACGGAAAAGCATGAAAAAGAGGCTCAGCAAGAAGAAGGGGCAGGGCCCCAAAGCAGACCCTTGGGCAGCTCAGTAACACTCACTCAGGTCAGAGGACAGCTTTCAGACATTGGTTCTCTCTCAGCAGTAATTGCCTTAACTGGCTGAGCCATCTTGCTGGCCCAGCACTAATCTGTTTTGAGGGCATAGCACCTACAACTCTGCCCTGTCTGGAAGACCCTGCTTCTCAGCTAGTGGGACTGGGATTCTAACACTTAACCCTGGGGACACATTGAAGCAGTGTCCCTAGACCCCCTTGACCATACTCCCATACTGCCACCTTTACCATGGAAACCAACACAGGTGCGCTCCTGCGGGTACCACAGAATCAGCAGCTTCTGTCCATCATGTTCAAGCTGTCTGACATCTTACCAACCCCAAGATCATCTCTAGGTCGGCTTCACACACAGACTCCCTGGGAAGACATCTGATTAGCTGCATGCTTGTCTTCTTCCCTTGGTATGGTAGCAGCAGCCATGTTGTGTGCTTATCTAGTATGCAATGCAGTTTTGTAAAACCCCACTTTGTGGGCAGAATCCAGGCCCAGGCATCAGCTTCTGGGAAACAGAGAGATCTGGAAACCTCACAAACAAAGGCTCTAGGGCCTCCTGGAACCTGCTGGCTCACAGTGCTCCTGGACAAATACATGCACACACACACACACACACACACACACACACACACACACACACACGTACATATACACACGTGCACACAAACATGGTACATGCACATGCATGCCCACTGCACTGCCCACACATACTCTTACATGTTAAATATGTGTGCATACACATACATACACACACAGCCTGCAAGGGGTGGGGGGGCTGCACTGCTTGTACATACAGGACATGGAGCAGAGGCCACAGACATGTGCACACACTTGCCCTGGGGTGGGAGGCCATAGAGGGCTATGATGGAGTCAGAGAGTACCAGCCCTGGGGACAAGGAAGTGCGTGAGGACATGCAACAGCACCCTGGAAGAGAGGAACGCACCGGGCGGGCGGTGGTGGCGCATGCCTTTAATCCCAGCACTTGGGAGGCAGAGGCAGGCAGATTTCTGAGTTCAAGGCCAGCCTGGTCTACAGAGTGAGTTCCAGGACAGCCAAGGCTATACAGAGAAACCCTGTCTCGAAAAACAAACAAAACAAAACCGAGAGAGAGAGAGAGAGAGAGAGAGAGAGAGAGAGAGAGAGAGAGAGAGAAACACAAAGACTTTATCCCTGACCACCTCTCTTCCCAGTCCAGTGTGGAGCCTACTATGTACCCTTCCCCACCCATGTGCCCAGTGAAATCTTTTCTGTCAGTTCACCCTGCCTGCTGCCAACTCTTTCCAGCCCCCATCTGTAGAGCCCTTCTGATAATGTGGCTGCTTCCACCTTTGCCCCTGCAGTCACTTTCACTCACGACAGCCAGAGAGATTTTTCTGGAAAGTGCTTCTAAACGTGCCACTCCTCCTGCCTAACCTTCCACGGTGTCCATTACTCTCAGTAGGACGCTGCAAATAACACGTCTACAAGCCGTGTGTGTCCAGCCCTCCCCGACTTTCGCCTCCCAGAACTTTCCACTTCTGAAAGAACTTCCTTTCAATCTTCTGGCTTTTCTCTGCTGCCGGCCCTTGCATATGCCAGGTGTCTCTCTGTCTGTCTCCAGGGCACCAGGGCACCTTCAGCTTGGGGCCTCAGGCTAGACCTTTCCAGCCTCTCCTGCCACCTGCCCCTGATAGGCTGGCTCAGTAGTGTCCTCCCAACTCAATCCCTGCCATCTCAGGCCCTAGGCTGCCCTGGCTCCCCTCCCACAGCAGCGCCCTGATTGGGAAGGGCACTTGAATGGGCATTAAGGGCAGGATGGCCAGAGCTCTCTAGCTGGACAGCTACAGTTGGGTCTGTCTATGTAGCTCTTACTTCAAACTGCCACAAACCTGGACGCTGTGTGAGCCCAGAGGCAAAGCATAGGGAGGGGTTCTCAGGCTGGCCCAGCCCCAGGGGAGGCTCTGTGCTTGTCTCATTCCTTGTCTGTGACCTGAGGTGGGAACTGACTCAGCCCCTCGTTGATGACCCTGTGCAGAAAAAGTGAGGTCTGGGGCTTCTGGTGGCTTTCTCCCTCACCATCAATCAGTCACATGCCCAAGTGAGCAGAGGATGGGAACCCATCTGGCCTGGCAGAGGACAGCAACACCAGCAGGAACAACCAGTCCCAACTCAGGAAAAAAAGAAATGGCCTCCTACTTGCTCTGAACTTGGTTGGTAACTTAGGCTGGAAGTCCAGATCATCATCAACCTGATAAAGATCACCTGGACCCCACCTGCCAGCTGAAGTGGCCTTGTCTCTCCCTCTTGGGATGGCCCTCCTAGACAGCGCTGGGCACCTGGACTGTGCCTGGCGTCGGGGCCGGGAGACTGCCCCCCAGAGCCCCAGGCAGCTGGGCAAAGGTACCCAGAGTCTCAAAATCAAAGGCAGATATGGAGTTATAAGTGATGAATGGGGAGCATCCTAGGTCTCCATCAATGAGCTGACAGTTCCCAACATGCTGCTCTTCCAAAGGACCAGGGTTGAGCTCCTAGCACCCACATGATAGCTTCCAACTATCTCTAACTCCAGTTCCAGGGGATCTGACACCCTCACAAACACATACCCACAAACACAAAGCAGGCAGTACACCAATGCACATAAAAATTTTAAAGTAAATAAATAATTAAAAAGTAAAAAAGAAAAACAAAACTAAAACCCAGTATGGTACTCACATAAAAATAGACAGGTTGCTCAGTGGAGTCGAACTGAAGAATCAGAAGAAAATGCACCATTTACCATTTACCAGATAAGACCCAGGCCCAGGAAGAGCAAGCAGCATTCAGGAGAGCAGGGATAGCACAGACTCCTGCAAACCACACCCAAGAGTGCTAAGGCATACAGGAGTCACAGGACATCCTGCATGCGGTCCCCTCACTGATCCCACACCTAGCCTGGCCACTGGACCGTTGCACATGCTAGGGCCTCTCTTCCCTGTGTGTGACTGTACAAGTTCACCCAGAAAGCAATCAGCCTAGCCCAGTGGATTCCTGACCCCCTCTGTAGTCCTTCTCGGGCCCCCAGCACACTCAGAAGTGCTTTCTGCTCTTATAGACTGGGCAGCATTTTCTAGAGTGTTAGAGAAGTCTGAGTAAGCAGGCTATGCCCTGTCCCGGGCTCCTGCAGCTCTCTGGGCGGGTGGGCACACCCTGGGGTGTTTCTGGGATCTGTACTGTATTAAAAGCGGTACCGTGAGCATCCATGTCCCCTTCTTTGTATGGACATTGGTTTTCCTACCTCTGACACACTTACCCAGGAGTGGAATGACTGGGTAGTAACTGTGTATTCTAATTTTTAGGTATGGTGTTGAGATTCGAACCCAGGGCTCCCCCCACTTCTAGGCAAATGCTCTACCTCTGCACTATACTTCCTAGCCATAGTTAAGCATTTGAAAAAGATGTCAACCGGTGCTTAAAGCGGCCTGGTCACTTCACTAGGCAGTGTGTATGTGGGGTGTCAGGCAGGGGATTGGACTCTCTTCCTTTCCTGCCAAGGCTGGACCCCTGCTAACCCAGTCTCATTTGGCCTTGCTCATCTGGCTGCTGGTTGGAGAGGAGCCAAGGATAGCAGGGGTCTGGCTTTTTCCTGCAACCCAGCCGGGCCTTCTCCAAGGCTCACGGGGCTCAGAGAGAGGCCCCGACTCACTGTGGGTCTGTAAGCTAGTTCCTGTGCACCTGTCTCCTGCTGCATCTCCCTGGTAATGACAGAGGCTGAGGGGGATGGACAGGGTGCTGGGGTCTCCTTGGACACCTGGCTAAAGCTGATGTGGGGTGGGTGGGCGCACGCAGGGAGAGCAGCTGCTCTCACGGGGCTGGGAGAGAAGAAAGGAGGCGCCGGCAGAACCCGGGCGGAGGGCGGATACCTACACCGAGTCGGGAGAACCGAGACCAGGAGCAGAGATTCTCTCCTCGCAGCCCCAGGAGGGGCGCGGGCTCCTCATTAAAACCGCAACCCGGAGCCGGGCCGCAGCGCGCAGAACGGGCTGCAGGCGGCCTCCCGCGCACCGGGGCCCGCGCCGGCTCCAGCCGCCCGCGGCCGACCTCGCGCGTCCTCAAAGCCAGCCTGTCCCACTTCCCCCGCCGGTTGCTACAGCAACTGAGCTCTGAGTAATCAGCTGCACCGTGACCTTTCTTCCCCGGGAGAGAGAGAGAGGGAGGGAGAGAGGGAGAGAAAGAGAGAGAGAGAAAAAGGGAGGGAGGGGAGAACGGAGTTGGAAGGAGGATGGAGAGAGAGGAGGGATGAGAGAAAATGGAGGGGGGAGGGATGAGAGAGGATGGAGGGAGAATGGAGAGAAGCAGAGGGAGGAGGGAGGAGGAAGAATGTTGGAGAGAAGCGGAGAGGAGGGAGGGAGGCAGGCAGAGAGGCAGGCAGGGAGGGAGGGAGGAGTCGGAGAGGCTGAGCGGCTGGTCAGAGCTGTAAAGACACCGCAGCTGGGGTCTGGGGCCTTGTGGGGAGGGGCTGGCAGCCAGAAGGCAGGAGAAAGAAGGGGAGGGAGCTGGCAGTACCGTGTTGGAGGAGGGGGAGCCAGGAACCGACCAAGACAGATTCCTGCCCCTCCTTACCCTCTCCCAGGGGAGGTGAGGGGGTTGAGAAAGGCTAGCAGGACCCCTTTCCAACAGACCTGACCTCCCTCCCATTCCCCAGATAGGACAACCGAGGCGAAGGCACGCCGCCCATCACTGCAGGGAGCTGACAGAAGGGTTGGGGGTAGAATCCTAAAAGCTCTCAGCACCCCCCCTCCCACCTGCCCTCTGGCCTCAGTTTCTCTGGTGGTGGAGTGTGGCTCCCCAGGGCAGAGCAGGCAGCCTAGCCTCATCCGAGGTAGAGAGAAGCCGGCAGCCTTTCACACCAGATATTGACTTGAATTCTCTGAAGGTAGCTGGAGGGGAAGATGTGAAGGCTGGAGCTGAAGAGTTGGAGAAGGGTGGACAGCCACAGCGGCCACGTAGGTCTGGAGTGCCAGGGACAGGACACAGCCATGACTCTCTCAGACATGGCAGGAATCTTCCCTGGTCCGCAGAACTCATCTCCACTCCTCCTCTTCCTCCTCCCTCCTCCTCCTCCTCCTCCTCCTCCTCCTCCTCCTCCTCCTCCTCCTCCTCCTCCTCTTCCTCCTCCTCGGCATGTTGCCCTGGGGTTGGTGCCAGCACCAGGCCTGTCACCCACAGGCCCTGGGGACCTGCCAGCCGCCTGTTTACCAGACACGCCAACCCCCAGTCACAGCCGGGCCTCGGAGTAGGGAGTGGGGGAGGGATGACAGATGGCGGAGGTGCCATTCTAACCAGAGTCTGAGGCAGCTGAGGAACAAGAGAAAGCCCTCCAGGACTGAGGGAAGTGTGGAACCCTATATTACTCCCCCGCTCCCCCCAGAATCCCCCAGTCCCCACTGTATACGGGAGAACAGGACCCTGGCCAACCTCAGATCAAAATGGCTCCAGACCCAATAGCCTGTCATTTGTACTGACAGCTCAATCACCCTTGTGGCAGCTTCCTGAGGGGGGAGGTCCCTAGAAAGCAGCATGAGACCCACCATCTGAATAGAACTTCTGGGGTGCTCAAGATAGGTCAGGATCAAAGACTAGGAGAAGGCCGGCACCCCCAGAACCTGCCTGATGGGCTTGGGGTTTTCTCTTTGTTTCCTTTAAGGCTAGTGGTAGACCCAGGGCCTTGCACTCTGAGCTACATCACCACCAGATACCTGTGTTTCAGCTCTTGCTCCTCCTCCCAGGCCTTCAAGCAAGGGCAACATCTTCCAAGGTTCTGGCCTTCACCTTGACTTCTGAGGTCTAACCAGATAGCACCAGCCTCTGCACTGCAGTCCCCAGAGGGCCAGAACAGGCCTGGAACCCACTTTGGTTTCACTGGGGGCCCGGTGCTCACTTATGAGCCTTGTTTATTTGCCTTGTATGTGTGTGGTAGTCAGAACTACCTCAGGGCTTGGTCCTTGCCTTCTGTCTTAGTCGGGGTCGCTACTGCTGTGACTGATGTGAAGAACGAAATGCAAATTGAGGAGGAAAGGGTTTATTTGACTTCTGCTTCCATGTCCATAGTCTGTCTATCGTGGAAGGAAGTCAGGACAGGAACTCAAACAGGGCAGGCACCTGGAGGCAGGAGCTGAAGCAGAAGCCATGGAGGGGTGCTGCTGACTGGCTTGCTCCTCACAGCCTGCTTTCTTATGGAACCCAGGACCACCAGCCCAGGGATGGCTCCACCCACAACATGCCCAGCCCTCCCACATCAATCTCCAAATAAGGAAATTCTCTACAGGCTTGCGGACAGCACTGTCTTGCAGAGGCATTTTCTCAATTGGGGTTCCCTCCTCTCAGAAATCACTAGCCTGTGTCAAGTTGACATAAAACTAGCCAGCTCACCTTCCACTTATGTTGAGACATGAACTTCCTGGGCTCCTCTCCACTTCCTATCTCTCTAAGAGTACTAAGAATACAGATGAACATACTACTGTGTGGGTTCTGGGGGTTCAAAATCCTCATGCCTTACACCTGCATGGCAAACAGTTGCCCCCTAAATCATCTCCCCCCTCCCCCTTTTGAGATGGGACTCCTAAGCTAGTCATTAAGTCTTTAAGTCATAGCTCAAGGATGCCTTTGAACTTCTTACTCGGCTGCTTCCTAGTGCTGGGACCGAGGCCTGTGCCCCCACACCCAGTTTATAGAGTTCTGGAGATCGAACTCAGGACTTCATGCATGCTAGGCAGACATCAGCCCAGTGGGAATGAGCCCTTCTCCAGACCCTTAATCCACGTTTGACTTTAGAGACAGCTTCGTAACTCCAGCCTGAACGAACCAGGCAGAACAACTCTCACACGTGGGTGTTCTATGCTGGATTTTTGCTGCGAGCACAATTCCCAGGAAATGTTTCCTGGAACCATACAGAAGGGCCCTGTGGACACAGGAAAGAGGAAGCTAATCACAGGACAGGATGCGATGCGGCGGGGTGGGGCTTGGAGGGGGTGGTGTTGGGAGGTCATGGTGCTGAGGACACACACAGTCTGTGTGCACGTGTGGGGGAAGGGGTCACCGTCTCTTGTCCTCCTTAGTTTTTGAGACCAGATCACTCACTGAACCCAGTGCTCACCAGTTGGCTAGACTGACTGACAGAGCCCAGGGATCTGCCTGTCTCCCTCCCTGCCACAGTTAGGGACTATGTGTGGCCACACCCAGCTTTAAAAATGTGATGCCAGGGGATCCAGGCCACTCTGCTCACAACAACAGGTCAACAGGTCCCTTACCAATGGAGTCATCTCCTCAGCCTCAGTCAGGGGTCCCTAAGGGTTAGGAGAGAGAGAGAGAGAGAGAGAGAGAGAGAGAGAGAGAGAGAGAGAGAGAGAAGAAGAGGATGAGTGAAAATGTGTGTGTGTTGGGGAGTGTAGGGGTGCATGGGATGGGGAAGGGGTATACATATGCATGTGTGTGTATATATGTGTGTGTGTGGTGTGTATGTAGTGTGTGCATGTGTGGTATGTGTATATATGGTATGTGTATATACATGTGGTGTGTGTGTACGTATTTGTATGTGTGAAATGTATGTGGTATATGTGTGTGTGAGGAGTGTATGTTAGTGTGTGTGTGTGGCATGTGTCTAGTTTGTGTGTGGAGGGTATGTGTGGGATGTATGTGGTGTGTAGTGTATGTGTGTATGTATGGTGTGTGTCTGGTTTGTATAGTGTGTGTATGTATGGTGTGTAGTGTGTATGTGTGGTGTGTGTGTCGTGCTATTGCCCTGAGACACGTGAGGAAGCTGAGGCCCGTCATGGCAGACTGAAGGCCAAGCTACTATTTTCTGAATGTGGTCTTCGCTGCAGGCCAGGGTCACCTCCATTTACGGACTCCTCCTCCCATCCTTTGTCCCACCGTCTTGCTTCTGACCATTCTGATTTATCCAGTTCCCACCTGACTATCCACCGCAGCATCCATCCATCCAACCGTTCATTTATCCACCTACTCATGACCTCAATTCACTATCTCCAGACACACCCACCCATCACCCGCCTCCCTGCCTGCCCACCCGGCCATCTCTTCTTCACTTACCTGCAACCCACCACTCATCCATAGCTGTCCACCTCACAGTCTGCCCATCTGTGCCCTACCCATCTACCCGTCCATCCACCTCACCATCCATCCTTCTATCTATCTACCTGTCCATCCATCCATCCATCCATCCATCCATCCATCTATCCATCCAGTCCCCGTCCATCTACCCAGGTGCCCACCCACCGCCACCCACCCAGCCATCCTCCCCCACCTTTTACCTGTCTACTTATGTTTCCTACCCACCCTTCATCTACACATTCTGATTTTATTTCACAGCCGTTCTGAGCCTTGTTCCTGTGACTCCTGCTCTGGAACATGCTTTGATGAGTGAGACGCCCATCCTGGGCCTCGATGGACAGACACCACCTTCCCCCAGTTTCATACCCACTCTGCCTGGTCCCAGAGAGGCACATCTAGGAGACACGAAGTCTATGCAGCCACTTTTCCCAGCACACCTTCCCTGGGTGGGGACTGGCCTCTGGTCTCTCTTTTTCTGAGGGGAACACTGGATGCCTGAGAAGTTGGGTAGTCAGGATCGTCCATGTCCTGAGGGTGGAAGGGAATGGGAGAGGGGGCTTCAGGAGAGAAAGCTGCAGGAAAGAGGGAGCAGGCAGGAGCTGGGGTAGTTTCTTGGGGTATACACCACATATCCCATAAGGTTGTTCCTCTCTTTGTGACCCCGGAGCCCCAGCAATTCTGTACCAGTGTTCTGGACCCCTGAGCAACCTTCTCTGCTGAGATTGCTGAGGCTCAGAGAGGGCCAGCAACTTTCCCAAGGCCACACAGCTCTCACTACAGATCTGAACACCAACTAGGCCAAAGTTTGGAGTTTTCCCCATGTCTCCTCACCCCAAATATGTTTCTTCAAGGTGAGGAAGGAGAATGTGCCCTTCTCCGCCTCCTGGGCAGCTCTTAAGGCTTCGGTATTTGGTCTATTAATGCCAAGCCCTCTTGGCCTCCAGCAGGGGTCCTGTTATTCAGCTCCTGGCCTAGCCTGGTTTTACCCCAGGCTTCAAAATGGGTCCAGGCCCAGAGCTGGTCTGCAGCTCTGCAAGCTGGCTGGGGAGGCTCGAGCGTGGCTGTCAGCAGCGTTCCCTCCTCAGCGCCGGCCCCAGCCTCCCGCTTAAAGATCGCCTCGGGCGCTCTCTTAAAGACGTGAATGCTGCTGCTGACATTTGGGAGATCCTGGCAGCCGATCAAACCCAAGCTGAAAATCGGAGCTGCGGGGAGGGGCGGGCACCAGGCAGTGGGGACCCGAATGCCTGGGCCTGCCAGGGCCAAGGGCGCCAGAGTTAGGGCAGGTCTTGGCTGAGGCTATCTATACCTGCGGGCTGGCCCAGCCCATCTGAGTGCTCTTTGAGAAGAGGACAGAGCCAAGGGGGAGGAAGGAGGCGGGAGGAGGAAGAAAGAGGAGGAAGGATGGGAAGAAGGAAGGAGTGGGCAGGCAGCAGACGGCCAGGAAGGAAGTGAGTGGAGGGTGTGTGTGGAGGACACCTAAACTTCCTACTTCCGCTCCAGTCACGGGTCCTGACAAATACCGAGGCCGCTCAGCCAAACCCCAAGCCCTGGGTGAAGAATTAGGCTCCACACAAAGGAACAGAAGTCCTTGGGTATCCAGAGCTGGGCTCCCCAGAAATAGGGAGGGGGTCTCTAGAAAAACTGAGAAACCAGAGAAAAGCTCGACACAGGACTGGCTGTCAGCAAATTTCCCAGTGCCTTGGTTTACCCTGTCCTTGTTCCCGCTTTTTCAAAATCTGCCCATCCCTTCTGCACCATGCACTGTTCACCCAGCCACTTCTCCATGGCTGCCTTCTACCTGCTGGGCCAAACAATGGCTCCTCCGCCCACACACTTCTGCGTATCCCATTGTCTTCTCTACCCTTGCCCACCTGTCCACAGCGCCTAGCCATTCCTCCAATAGCCAGACCCCACCTGCTTCCCACAGGACCAGCCAAAGAGTATCTTTCAAAGGAGGAAAGCCCGTCCACCCCAGTGTGGGGTTAGTGAAGCCAGGAGGCCCCTAGGTCAGTGTGAGATGGTGGGTGAGCTTCTGGGCCAGCATGAGTGCCCTGGAACGCTACAGGAGGCTAAGGGCCAGTCTTTCAGAGGCCTGACACCCACCCTCCAAAACCGCACCATTCTGCTCTTGCAGTATCTCAACACTCCCCTGCACCCTCAAACATGCCCATCACACACACACACACACACACACACACACACACACACACACACACAGAGTCACAGGTCCCTGTGCAGGCTTTGATTTGAATGGATTTGGGCTTCTAGGTGTCCTGACCAATAGTACGTAAGACTCAAAGGAGAAAGAGAGAGAGAGAGAGAGAGAGAGAGAGAGAGAGAGAGAGAGAGAGAGAGAGAGAGAGAGAGAGAGAGATCTCTAACACACCCACACAATCTCTCCCTTTGTCTCCCTGGGAGTCTTCGGCATCTTCTTTGTCTCCTCTCCCAAACAGCTCCTCAAGTCCAGTATCACCTATATCCTTGGCTCTGCCTCTGCCATGCTTTCATCTGCCCACTCCTGCTCCCTGCACAGAACTCTGGACACCGATTGTGGAGCAAACCTTTCTCTGGCCTCCACCAGCATCGGGGCCTGGACCCCCACACCACCGCTTTCTGGAGGAGTCCTGAAATATAACATAGACAGCTATGCCCTGTACTGCCCTTCGGACAGGGTCCTACAGATGCCATCTCAGCCTGTGTGACCCCTCCCAAACTGGCCAATGGTTGACATCTCTGGGCTCCTGTAAGAAAGGATCCATCAAGTTCATGGCTTTCCATAGCAAATCCACAAAGCTGAACTGCTGGGCTATCTTGGCCAAAAGCCCAGAAAATTCTGGAGTCTTCGGCTCTCTGCTCATTCCTCCCCTGGACTCTACTTAGGCCCCATGAGCCTGGTGGCAATCCCAAACTCTCTACACCCCGTCTAACATCAGGCCCCCAGGGGGAGAAATGTCACTACAGCTATAGGAATATTCTAGTTTCCCACCCCCAGACCTTCCCTGCCCAGATCCAGCTACCTGTATTCGGTATTTGCGCCTTAAACCAAAGCCGACTGTTTGGCCTCTTTTTCTGCCTACGAAACATTTTCACTCATTTCAATGGCCCCCAAATTCTTCTGGTCGCCACATTCTCAGAGCCATCCTCCCTGGCCGTGACTCAGAATTGGAATGGAGCCGGAGGCTGTCTCTCCGCAGGCTCCAAGGACAGGGGTTATCTGTTTGCTCCTTGACCTTGAGCAGAGAGCTGCAGCAGCCCCAGAGAGGATGCAGGAGCTGGAAGTGGGCAGGAGTGAGCTGGTAGGGGGACCACAGCTTCTGTGCTCTGCCCCAAGAGCCAGGCGGCTGACAGGGGAGAAGGCAGGTCAAACTGTGCTGTGTGCATGGAACATGGAACATGGAAACATGCTGCCTCTGTTTTCTGGGGAATGCTTGGCTGTGGTGTCTGCTGTGTTGTAGCTGGGGTCTTCTGGACAGGGGCACGAAGCAGACACCCCAAGGGCTGTCGGGGAGCTTGAGTGTTCCATGCAGAAGTCACACGTGACTTTCAGACCGAGAGCTATGCCTGGCTTCATGGTGGAGAGGAGGAGGCAGCAGATCAGGAAAAGAAAGCCACCTCCCGCTTCCCACTCCAGTAGGGGAGCAAAGGGGTGCCATCTGATGTCTTCTGATGACCCGGGTCCTTTCCCATGGCAAGGCAAGCAGACAACTGGTGCTCGTGTATTCTATCAAGGGAGCCCACCAGTACTGCAAGACAACCTGTGTTCTGGGGTGTGGGGGGCAGTTGGCAGATGAGAATGTGGTCTTATGTAACTCAGTCTGCCCTCAGAGTCTCCACAGAGTTGAAGATGACCTTGACCAGGATCCTGATCCTCCTGCCTCCACTTCAGTGAGCTGGCACTATAGGTATGAGTCACCACTCGGTTTTCGCTGTGCTGGGTGATGTTGTGCCATGGGGTCAAACCGCCACTCCAACGCCCTGCCTCCTGGATGACATGGTGTATTGTCAGTGAAGGCTGCATGTCCCAAGTCCTGGGCCAGGGACTAGTGCCACTCTGTGAACTGTTGGTTGATGTGATAGTATTAAAATGGAAAAGCCACATTTAGAAGCTGTCCCAGGGATGTGTCTCTGCCTACCTGCAGCAGTGACAGTCCTGATATAGAGTCTGGTATAGACAGCAGTGACAGTCTGGTATAGAGTGTGCCCCAGCCCTGGGTAGACTGCTTATGACTATGGTTCAAACTGCATGCCCTTGCCTCACATCCCACCCCTGGAAATCAGAAAATGTTATTTTATAGTTCTAATAAATGTTATTTTTATTTACTCTTTACTGTGCAGAAATGGAATCCAGGGTCTCCTGTATGTTAGACTAGCTACTGACCCCCAGCCAGAATCCACGTTAAGAAGCACACTTTGCCTACTTGGTGCCTCAGTTTCCCTATTAACAAAATGGGAAGAGCAATGGCTCTTCTGCCCTCCTCCTCCCAACCTGACAGAATGACACGTTCTAAAGGAAATGGCCATGTGTTCCCATCTCCTGTATGTGTACATGTGTCCGTTTGGATCAGCATGTGTTTACATGTTTTTCATCTCATGTGTGAGTACATATGTGTGCTCACATGCATGGAAACCAGAGGTTGTTATTGGCTGCCTTCCTCAGTTGCTTGCCACATTTTATTAAATATTTGCTTTAAAATTTTTACATGTATGAATAAGTGTTTCACCTTTATGCATGTCTGAGTACCACACGCGTGCAGTGCCCATGGATGTCAGAAGAGGCTGTCAGATTCACTGGAACTGGAGTTACAGATGCAGCCATGTGGGTGCTGGAAACCAAACCCAGGTCCTCTGTAAGAACAGCAAATGCTCTTAACTGCTGAGCCATCTTTCTGACCCCACCACCTTATTTTCTGAGACATGGTCTCTCACTGAACCTGGATCTTACTAATTGACTGGACTGGCTGCCAGTTGGCCCCAAAGATCCTTTTCTCTAGCCTCTGTCTCCCCAGTGCTGGGATCTCAGTGCTCCAGCACACTTCCTCTGACTCCCCAGTGCTGGGTTCTCAGTGTCTTTTCACTTGGATGCTGGGGATCTGACTCCATCGCCCTATGGTTACACAAGGGGTATTTCACCTACTGAGCCATGTCTCTAGCCCTATCCATTCCATGATCAACATTGTGACAAACTGAGTTCTCCTGGAGAGCTGGGGAGACAGGGATGGATGAGGTGAAACCCTCCTCCCCTCAGCTTTTACATTAGTTTAACCCAGAGACTGGGACCCTGTGACTACCAGACCCTGATGGCTTTCTTAAGGCCCATAGAACACTTCATGTGTCAGCTTATAAATACCTGCCACCCACCTGTGGTGTGAGGAGCATGGGAGCCCAGTATTAAGAGTTCAGACATAAGGCATCCTTGGGTTCAAGTTCTGACTCTTCCACATAATAGCCAAGAGGGTCTTGGACAAGTCACACAGCCTTGATGAGAGCCACAGTGCTCCCAAGTGTCAGGAATTGTACAGATACCTTGCTCATTTGCAGAGAGCCCCTCTCCAACCTTCACAGGACAGGCTGCTTGACACCTGTACCCAACAGGTGGCTCCTGGTGACCCCCAAGTTTCCCTGACCATAAGGAAGAATGGCCAACAACTAGCTTGCCAGAAGCTTGCTAGTTGCTCCTTGCAGAACAGAGGGATGGGCTGGAGGCTTTTGAATGCTAGAGAACGGATTGAGGGCATAAAAACACCATTAGGAGGCTTGGATACCGTCTCTCCCTGTTTAGGTTCCCGAGAACAGAGGGTCTCTGAGCAAAAGCAGAGTGGACTGCCCTCCCCACACACAGGATCTCGAAGCTGTTCTTCAGTTGGCTGACTCCGGGGTAAGTTCATTGGATAAAGCACATCTCAGGGCTGTGGTGTTGGGGTGTCTGGGGGTGGGGCTCAGTCTGCCACATGGAGATAGGAGAGGCCTGGATAATTCTTATTACAATAGATAGGGACAATGACCAACCTACTTGCCATCTGCTATCTTGGTTGCCAATAGCAACACCTCACATCCCCCCTCCCCCATCCACACACGGGGCTCACCCTTTGATCTGGGCTGGCCTGGAGCTGGTTCTGAATAGAGGATGCTGCATCTGTGCCATACACACCCCATAGCTCAGAGTGTGCCCACTTGGAGCTAACCACTTTTTTTGAGACAGGGTTTCACTGTGTAGGCTGTTCTGGGACTCTTTATGTAGACCAGGCTGGCCTTGAACTCACAGAAATCCACCTGCCTCTGCCTCCAAGTGCTGGGCAACCTGTTAAAGTTTCTTCTCACTACCTGGTGTTTTTGTAGTGGCCCCTCTAGATTTAACCTGAGAGGCTCCGAGCTCCTCAGGGTTTGTCTTTCTGCTTTATTGATAGTATAATTTCATTACTCATTTGTGTATTGATAAGGTTTGTTTATTGCAGTGGTAGAGAGGAACTCAGGGCAGGAGGACACTGTACTGAGCTTCATTCCAATTCTTACTGGTTTCATGGTCTCATTCTTTAGTTCAGGCTACCCTCAAGTGGGATCCTCTTCCCCCCACCTGGGATGACAGGCAAATGACACCGGACCGGACCCTGTAGCCTAACAAGTGGTTCCATGACCACACCAGGCATGACATTTACCCAAGAGAGAGTGCTGACCAAACTGAAAAGACACTCTGGCTGAGCGCGCCTTTGCCCTGTTGTTTCTTTTTAGTCTAGAATATTCTTTATTGACTATCCATGGGTGGCTTAGAAGAGTCTCTATGTATAGTTTAAAATTCACGGTTGAGCTTCTCCAACAATGCAATTCAGGGGACGAAAACGAAGTTAAAATTAAAACTCTTATCTGCTCCAAGATCATGTCATGTGTTCCAAGCACAGATATGTCAGGAGTCTTACTAAAATGTCATTTGTCGCTTGAATTTTGTAGACACAGTTCACTGCCAGAGGGGCCAGAACTGTGTCTGTCTGTCTGTCTATTTGTCAGAAGATGGCCAAACTCCAGGCCTGGCCCTGGTGTGGGCGGGCTGGTGAGCTGTCAGACTGGGAGGGTGGGACCTGCCCCAGCTGGAAGTCTCTCTGAATGTACCACATGCTTTGGGCCTCTGGACACTGGCTGCTGGGATTTCATTTAGTGCGGGTTGACTGTGAACACCATGTGCAGAAGGATGAGCTTGAACCCCTGATCTCCTCTACCTCCACATCCCCAGTGATGGGATGACTGGCCAGGGCCACTACTTCCATGTCCCGTTTACACAGCACTGAGGAAGGAACCCAGGGTTTCATATGTGCTGACACGTGCACAGCCCACAGAGCTGCAACCCTGGTCCCCTTTCATTGGTCAGTTATGGACACCAGCTGTACTTTCAACTCGGAAAATTTAAGATGTCTGCATCTCCTTGGCTTGCAATCAGGCTTCCTCCTTAGAAACCCATTCTCCCTCCCTTCCGTTCAGGGTCCTGCAGCCTAACCCTTGGATGGTTGCTAAATAATAAGCCAGCCCCCCACAGGCCAGCCCCACAAGGACACTGTGAGCTTCACAATGTCTCCCTCCTCCCTCTCTCCTGGCCTCCCTCCTCCCCACCTTCCATCAGAGACACTGTCTCAAGTAACCTAAGGCAGCTGGGAATTTGTTGATTGTCTAAGGGTGGCTTTACCTGATCCTCCTGTCTGTCTCTCAAGTGCTGAGTCATAGTGTCCTCCACCATCCTAGTTTCTGTGGTACTGGGAACTGAACCCAGGGCTTTGTGCATGCTAGACAAGCACTTTATCAACTGAGCCACATCCCCAGCCCTGTTTTGTTTTGTCTGAGAGAAAAAGACTCATTTAGCCCAGGCTAGCCTTCAGTTATATAGTCAGAGAAGACCTTGAACTGTTGATCTTCCTGTCTCCACCTTCCCGTTGCTAGGGTGACAAACTGCACCCCCATGCCCAGTTTTTTTTTGTTGTTGTTGTTGTATTTTCAGCGTTGAAATACACACACACACACACACACACACACACACACACACACACACTTACTTTTAATGTTCATTGGTGTTTGGCCTGCATGTACATCTATGTGAGTGTCCTCAGAACTGGAGTTAGAGACAAGGGTGAGCTGCCAACCTGAGTCCTCTGGAAGAGTAGCTAGTGCTCTTAACTCCTGAGCCAAATCTCCAGCCCTAGCTTTGATCTCTCTCTCTCTCTCTCTCTCTCTCTCTCTCTCTCTCTCTCTCTCAAACAAGACAAGTTAGCTTTGATATCTCTCTCTCTCTCTCTCAAACAAGCCAAGTTTGGTGACACATGCTTTTATTTTATTTTCTTAAATATTTATTTATTTTATGTATATGAGTATACATCAGATCCCATTACAGATGGTTGTGAGCCACCATGTGGTTGCTGGGAATTGAACTCAGGACCTCCAAAAGAGTACTCAGTACTCTTAACTACTGAGCCATCTCTCTAGTCCCCAAGCTTTGAATTCCCATAGCCAGGAGTTTTACTGAATACTTATTGCTGTGTAACACAGGCTACCAAACCAACTTTCTGGCCTTCAGTAACTGTTTCCTTGTCATCTATTGTCTGTCCCCTAGAGCCCATGACACACACTTGTAGTGGCCTACTATTTTTAAGTACCAGTTTCTGCACTGGTCAGCTTATGCTAGGTTATGCCACATAACAAACACCCCCCTGACTAAGAGTAGATTCCTGTGCTCAAAGTCTGTTAGCACCTCAGGTTTAATATTGACTGTACTTTGGCTACCCTGCTACTGGTCTGTTCCACATGCATAATCTCTATTCAGGGATCCAGGCAGTACTTCACAGAGCATATTCCTCAGAGAAAAGAGCCAGCTGGTGTCAAATTGTGCTGAGCTTTTAAAGCCTCAATCATGTACCAGCATGCTCCTCCCTCTGGTCATGTTTCAATTTGTACAAGTTACATGAGCACACACTAACTACTCCTGAGTTCATTTGTGTCTATATGTGTGTGTGTGTCTGTGTGTGTGTGCGTGCACTATTTGCTTAATATGCTTAGTATCCTAACTTTGTTATTCTTATCTTACAGGGTAACTAAGGCCCAGAGAAATTAGAAAGGTGTGTTGATAGGTATGCCGAAAAATCACAATGTCCTCTAGGGACAGACACACAGAGTATTGTAGTGGTTTAAATGAGAAATATCCCTTGTAACCTCGTGTATTTGAACACTTGGTCTCTTGATGGTGATGCTGTTTGGGGAACTTAAGGAATCTTTAGGGAGTGTAAATTTACTGGAGGAAATATATCACTGAAGGCATGGCTTCAGAGTTTACAGCGCCCCCTTCACTCTCTGTACTTCCTGTGTGCAGCTGAGATGTGATCTCTCTACTTCCTGCTCTTACCATCATGCCTTCCTAGACATTGTGGTCATCTACCCCTTTTTGTTTTGTTTTTGTTTTTTGAGACAGGGTTTCTCTGTGTAGCCCTGGCTGTCCTGGAACTTACTCTGTAGACCAGGCTGGCCTCGAACTCAGAAATCCGCCTGCCTCTGCTTCCCAAGTGCTGGGATTAAAGGCGTGCGCCACCACTGCCCTGGTTATCTACCCCTTTGGAACCAGAAGCTAAAACAAATTCTTCCTTAAGCTGCGTTTGATTGTGCTATTTTATCACAGCCACAGAAAATGCAAGTGTGGATGCCACACTCAAATAGAGTGACAGGCATACACATGTACACACAAATGCATATGCACATGTACTGTGCACATGTACACACATGTGCACAGGTGCACAGGAATATACAAGCAGATGTGTATACACATGAACACACATACATAAATGCAAATGTCCATGCAGGCACACAGAGAAACACACCTGTACCGCAGTCTTCTGTTGGAGAGCCTGCTGTTGGGCTTTGCCTGGACTCCTTGTGACTCCTCAGAACTCCTGCCTGGTGAGGTAGGTGCTGCTGATATCCACATACACAGACTGGCAAACTGAAGCTACAAGGAGCTGACTCCCAAGTAAAGCAGGAGCTTAAAGCTTGGGGTTTCCTGCCTGCTTCCTCTATTGGTGCAAGACCATGAAAGACATTTCCTACCCTGGAAAGGAAGAGCAGGGCAAAGGGCATAGGACCATATCAATAAGGAAAAAGGCATTGGGGTGTGTTGCTCTGCCGGGGACTGTGCATGCCTGAACACGGGAGTTCCCAGAAAATCCTCATTACAAACCGGGGCCTTAAGAGAGTAGACTGAGGTGGCTCCAGATTTGTGGAGAAGGGGAGAGAGGGTGCCTGGAGGGTCCTTGCTATATTCTGTTCTCAGCCACACTCTACCCTCTTCAGACTTCGTGAGCAGCCCTGGGTAGCTCTGTCTGCATGTTACCTTGAATTTGAGGGTCTTCCCTACCTAGGTGGACTTCAAGGTGAGCTTCTTGCCATGCTGGCTTGCTTGAAGCCATTTCTCTCATTCTGTTCTGGCTCTAGGAAAATCCTAGCCTACCTTTTGCTTATGAAAGGTGATGACGGTTCTCAGAGCTACTTGCCCCCTCCCTTGTGCCTGCAGGGGCCCTTGATGGTCCTAGTAGTCCCCTCCTGGATGAGCCTAGTGTGTGCTCAGAGGCCTGGAGGCTAGAAGACAAGTTTGGCATAATCTATATGCCCATCTATTAGGGATCAGATACCACTGCAGATATGCATGACCAGTGGAATATTGTGTAACTATAAACAATGGGGTGTAATAAACTGCCACACAGAACCCATAGTGTTAGCTGATTTTCCTATAAATAAGATTTTTTAGGTGTTCAGATGGGCAAGAAAATTCCAACCTCACTTACTTTTCCTGGTCTCTGCTGTTCCCCATCTTCTCCAGGGTGAAACCCTTCCAAGTGCTTGGGTGCGACTCACCTAAATTAGGACTGAGAAGCCCCTGAGAGACACTTCCTGTCCTGGGAAGGAAGAGCAAGACTGAGGGGCTTTATTTATTAGTAAGGAAGGGGGCCTTCGTAGGTGCTTTGCTTTGCCAGGCACTGCGCATGCCTGAACACTGGAGGTCCCAGGAAGTCCTCATTCCACCCGTGCCTTGTGGAGTAGACGCCGCCGTCTTTTCCTGGGGGTCTGTGTCTCAGCCAAAGGGTCTCCTTGGAGACAGAAGCCTCAAGAAGCCACAGAGACTGGAGGCACGGGGTTGGCGGGGAAGAGTGGGACTGGATAGGACAGATTAGATGCAAGATTGACATCCCCAACCATCCGGCAGAGCTGGTTACCCAGCCTTGGCAAAGCCGCTCCCCTGGGAGGTGCCTAACATGCCACGTGAAGGTCAGAGAAGGGACAGTGGTACTGGTCACTGAGCTAGAGGGCTTTCGGTCTGACAGCTCCTTCTTTATTCCCTGACTTTCTGTGTACTGCAGAAACCCTCATCCCCAGTCTCCCTCCTGGTCTCGGTCTGCCATTGTGTGACCTTGGCCTTGCAGATTTCCAGAACTCAGTCTCAGGGCTCAGTGTCCCTATCTGCACAGGGAGGGGCTTGCCCCGCGGTGCCCTCAGCCCATCTTAGGCTTGAGGGGGAAGAGGTTGGCAGGAGTCTCCCAAGTCTCTAGGAACCGGGGCAAATTTGGGGGCGGGGGAGGGACCAGCTGTTTGGGATAAAATGTGGTGCCTCAAGATAACCCTCGCCAGCACCCTTCACTCTGCAGATCCATCTGCCACCCAGAGCCCTGGCTGTGGCGGGGTAGTCCCAGGCGCCGACCGCCGGCCTCTCCCCACGGATCCAGGAGGGCGGTGGGAGCCGGAGATGTAAATGCGCTCAGCCTCCTTTCTTCTAAACGCCGAAACCAGCCTTGACAGGCTCTGAAAATAAATGGCACCGACTCGCTGGGATTTCAAATTCCGTGATTAAGGGCTGAAGCAAACACTTTCCCTCCCTCCCGCCCGCCTGCCGCCCTCCCTCCGTGGGCTGATAGCGCTGGCGGCCGGGACAGCTTCTTGCGCGCCTGCCAGCAGCTCCGATAGCGGCCGCCAGCGCGCCGCTCCGGGCTGTTTATCAGCGGCGCTCACGCCGCTTCAAATCCCTGCCCGGCCTGCACGCGCGCCCGCGGGCACTCACTCACTCACACGGGCGCTAGCATGCACAAACCTGCACGGATGCACACGGGCGTACAGGCACGAGGCTCGCGTGCACAGAAAAAGCATGCATGTGTGCACACAAGGTACGGTGCATGCATGCGTGCGTGCATGCACACTGGTCCATCTGCATGTGCACACCCAGGACACACGCACATTTGCACGCAGAAGCACCATGCGTGCATGCACACCAGCCCACATGCATGCAGATGTGCACACAAAACAGGAGCACACTTGTACCCAAGGCAGCTGCAGGTATGCACAGCGGTGTGCACACTCAACCCCAAGAGAAAGCTGAAGAGGGCTGCAGAGTTGAGGGATAGATTAGGAGAGTGGAGGGGGGGAAGAGGAGGGCAAGAGGAAGCTGGGAGAGGCTCTGAGCTCATGGCTGGTTGGATACCTTGGAGGACTAAGCCCAGGCAGCTGCAGTATAGCTACGAGCCCCAGCCTCCCTTCCTATATGTCTGACTGCTGGAACCAACCAGTGATTCTCAACTCCTCTAGCCTCTCTCCTCCCAGCTGAGATTCGGTGACGGGTGGTGGTGGTGGTGTGGCAGCTGCTGCTGCGTTCTCCTGCTAGCCTCTAAAACAGGAAGTCCTGTCTGCTAGGAGACAGGCCATCTCTTTGCGGGTTAGTCTGAAATCCAGGAACTTGCCCAAGATGGGTCTCAGCATGAGCAGCAAAGCTGTGTACCCGCCAGGGATGCCTGAGCAGAGGCTTGACCGTCCCTCAGATACGATGCAGATACGATGCTGATAGGTGACTCCGGGAGGGCAAAGGGAGACACCACCACCCCAGCTCCCAGATACTGCATCAGTGATGCCAGCCCCGCCCCCCAACCCCAATCACCCTGATCTAGACTCTGCTGTTGGCTCTGGGTAACATGCAGCTGGGTGCCAGGTGGAGGAGGTTCCCCTTCTCAGTGGCCACTCCCATCTCACCAGGAGTGACCCTTGGCTCACCACTCTGCCTGGTGACCTCTGGGTGCAGACACCCATGACTTCCCAGCATTACCAGTAGCGACAGACGGCAGGGATCCTCCCCGGCACCCATCAAAGCCTGCCCTTGCCTTACGGAGCTAATATGATACCTATCTGAGTCATGTCCACTTCACACCATTTTACAGAAAGGGGAAACTGAGGCCGTGAAAGAAGCCACTTGGCCAAACTCACCTATGTGGACTAAGTCAGACTCCGATTGACCTCATTTTACCCCAAAGGTAGAGATGTCCCAGAAACTCGATTTTGTTTTGTGTGTTGGAGATGGAGTCCATGAATGTACAAAATGCCCAGAAACCTTCGGGTTCCCCTGAGGTTCCATGAGAGCCATGCTTTGTGTGTGGGAGGGCAGCTCCTAGAGAGTCTTTTTTTAAATGTATTTTTAATTTTATTTGTGTGTAGATTTGTGTGTGCATGCTGGGTGCCAGAGTTCAGTCTTGCTGTCATTCCTCAGAAGCTGTCTACAGATTGTAATTTTATTATTGCGTTTATTTGTTTGGTTGGTTTTGCGAGACAGGGTTTCTCTGTGTAGCCCTGGCTGTCCTGGAACTCACTCTGTAGACCAGGCTAGCCTCGAACTCAGAAATCCACCTGCCTCTACCTCCCAAGTGCTGGGATTAAAGGCGTGTGCTACCACTGCCCGGCCCAGGTTTGTCTTAACTTCAGAGATCCACCTGCCTTGGCCTCTGAGTGATGGTATTAAAAGCATGTGCCACAACCACCCAACTTTATTATTATTTAAATTTTATTTGTGTGTGTGTGTTTGTGTGTGTGTGTCTTTAAGCTTGTGCACATGTGGGCATGTGCGTGTCCATGGATATCAGAAGAGGGGTCGGAGCTCCTGGAGCTGCAGTTATGGGTGGCTGTGAGCTGCTAAAATCCTTGGCTCTTTATATAGGTACAGGGATTTGAACTCTCGTTCTCAAGCTTGCAAACCAAACACTTTACCTGCTGGGCCATATCCCCAGGCCCTAGTCACCGTAGTCTTGAAGCAAAGTAATCCCAAACTGAGAATGGGCTGCCTTCTCTCTCTGGTGATCCAGGGTGGAGCCAAAGAGCCAACTCTGCCCAGTGGGATCCTCCAGAAACGAAACCCTGGAACGTACGGAGGGAGGAAAGGGACATTCTAAAGATCACAAAGCAGGGCATTTTATGAGGATACATGCTTCCTCATCCCTCTGCCACAGATACAGATACTCTGGGGACTGGGTAGCCAGGCTGAGTGAATAAAAACTCGGACCACTGCAAAGAGTTTCCACCTTGCCTTCTGCCTCCTCCCCCTCTTCTTTTCTTATTTGATTTTATATATGCAGGTGTTTTGCCTGCATGAACGTTAGCACACAGTTTTGTGTGCCTGATGCCACAGAAGCCAAAAGGTGTCAGACTCCCTAGAGCTGAAGTTCCAGGTGGTTGTGAGCCGCCATGTTGGTGCTGGAAGCCAAAAGGTGTCAGACTCCCTAGAGCTGAAGTTCCAGGTGGTTGTGAGCCGCCATGTTGGTGCTGGGAATGAACCTGGGTCCTCTGGAAGAGCAGCCAATGCTCTTAACCACTGTGGCACCTCTCCAGCCCCTCTTATTTTTTTTATGACAGGGTCTCATGTGGCCAAGGCTGGCCCAGAACTCAACTGTAGCTGAGGATGACTTTGAACTTCTGAGCTTTGGATGCCAAAGAACAGGGTCAGATTCAGCTGCCCTCCCATGTCAACACAGTCGGTTTGAACTTACCCACTGTTCTTAGAATCCCTGAGTCCTTGAGGGTTACCCCACACAGGGAAAACAATGGCTTCTCTTTGCAGACAGCAGGCAGGGGCTGACTCTGGGATTGCTGAGTCATTTTTGGAGACAAGACAAAATACTGGGAACCCTGGTGAGACAGGAAAGTTTGTAGTTCCATTGAGCTGCACACTGTGAGCAGAGGAAGATGAGCGAGTCCCAGACAGCCAGGGGGGCACAGGAGATCTGAAGATGGACAAGGAAGGCTACTGCCATGACATCACTGTTGGGTCTTGCCTGACACAACCTGTGCCACACACACACATTCCAAGCCTCCTGTCTCTGGCCTTCCCCTACTCTAGGACCAGGAAAAGCTTAACACTTAACCTCTCAGCATCCCTTGATGCTAGGGTGGCCCAGCTCTGGGCAATGGGATAAAGGCAGAAGAATTTGCTTCCTGAATCTAAAAGTTAAACTTTCATGGAAAATAACTGTCACATTATTCCTTTTCTTTCAGAATAAAATGTGATGGTTAGAGGTGAGGGGGCCATCTTGATACTGTGAGGACAAAAGCCAGACACTATGGCTGGTAAAGCTGGAAGCCAGAGGAGCCTGTACCTTTTGTACTGATGCTGTCAAACCTCAGCCTGTACACACACAGGTAAACCCTATTTGCTTAAACCATCTGTAGCCCAGTGAAAGGCCTAGGAAACTCACCAATCTTAGGGTCAGAGGGAGGATCCTGGACCTTACAGATTGTACTGGAAAACAAGTTAAAAGGCTCAAATTAGTGGTTAAGAGCTCAGGCTGCTCTTCCAGAGGACCAAGGTTCAACCCACATGGTGGCTTACAACCATCTGTAACACCAGTTCCAGGGGATCTGATACCTTCACACAGACATATGTCCAGTTAAAACACCAATGTATATAAAAATAAATAGATAAATCATGCTGGGCAGTGGTAGTTCACTCCTTTAATCCCAGCATTTGGGAAGCAGAAGCAGGTAGATCTCTGTGTTTAAGGCCAATCCTGTTCCAGGACAGCCGGGGGGTGGGGGAGGCCCAGGCCGATCAGCCCCTCCTGCGTGGGAAACACTGCTGTGTAGAGCTCAGCCTTCCTGGATACAAGCTCCACATTTCATAACATAATTGCTTGCCTGAAGAGATGTGGATGTTGGCAACTATCTAATTACTAGTTAATTTATAAACAGGGTCTTGCTATGTAGCCCAGGCTAGCCTGGAGCTCACTACATAGCCCTGATTACTGTCAAGCTCCAACTCTGTCCTCTTGCTTCAGCCTCCCAGGTTCTGGGATGAAAGGTAGGAGCCACCATGCCTGGCTAATGACAGGATGCTTTTATTGTGTGGGGTGTAAGTGTGTGTGTGTGTGTGTGTGTGTGTGTGTGTGCTGCCAGAGCTTGATGCTACATGTTCTTCTCTACTGGTTCTCCCCTCTTCCTCTCTCTGTCTATCATATCTATCTATCTATCTATCTATCTATCTATCTATCTATCTATCTATCATTGTGTTTTGATTTTCAAGACAGGCTTTCTTTGTGTTGCTCTCGCTGTCCCTGAACTTGCTCTGTAGGTCAGTCTGGCCTTGAACTCGCAGAGATCCTCCTGCCTCTGCCTCCCAAATGCTGGAATTAAAGGAGTGCTCCACCAGCACCCAGCAGCACTGTATTTTTGAGACAAGGTCTCCCATTGAACCTGGAACTCACTGGCTCAGCCAGGAAGGCTGGCCAGCGAGTCCCAGGGAGCCTCCTGCTTCTGGACTTCCAACACTGACATTATAGGAAGACATCTTAACACCCGAGTTCTCACAGGGTGCCGGGGGATCGAACTCAGGTGTTCATGTTTCAGAGCAGTCTGTCTACCCGCTGAGCCATCTTGCCAGCCCTAATGGTGGAATTTTTAATGTCTGTGGGTTTTTGTTGTCTTTTGTTCTGGCTTTTAGTTATTACTGTGAAAGCTTACTTATCCTTTGTACATGTGTGTCTTTATGTGTGAGAGCACACGGGCCATGGTGCCCATGTGGAGGTCCGAGGGCAGCTTGGGGAGTTGGTTCTCTCCTTCTACCCTGTGGGTCTCTGTGGATAGAACTAAGTCTCTGCTGCAGGCATTGTTAGTTTATGACTGAGCCATCTCAACGCACAGCCCTAGTGCATTCTGTTTTTCTGAACATCCTTCTCCAAAGAAACAAACAAACAAAAAATGCATTGCATTGTTAGTAACCAGTCCAGGCAGTTAGTAGGGGCAGCTAGGCTCTGGGCAGGCAGGTAAGTGATGGTGGGTAGGGATGTATGGTGGCCTTGGGACACTAGCTGGCCCTGTGGGGAGGGCCCTGCTCTGCTCCTGCTCTTACAGACACCACCTGCTGACACATCACTCTGGGAGGAACAGTGAGTCCCAGCTCCCCAGGAGGCTCAGTACACTCAGCTCTTGGGGTGTGGAAGGGCCTGTTCCAGACCTTGGTGGGTGGGTCAAGTACATCCACACGCCCCCAGGGCGGGCAGCTTGGCAGGTCCGTTGTGGACAGTTTCCCTTGGATATTGATCCCAACCATCTGGGAGATGGTGGGAGACTGTAGGAACCCATGGGAGAGTCAAGGCCATTCAGAGGTCTGTCAGAGGTCCAGGAAGCCCTGACATCCCTTTTGCCACAGTGAGAGGAAGCTGGCAGCGCTGAGGCAGGGAGAGAAAGCCAGGCTGTGCTCACAGCATTTTAAATCCAGAGCAAGCTCGGCTCTGCTCTAATGAGCAGACAGAGGCAGTGCAGCAGGGGGGTAGGAAGGGAGCTGCAGGGTGCGTGGTGCGTGGTGCGGGGTGCGGGTGGGGCAGGGCAGGGAACTCAGCCAGACCTCCTTACCTGGCCATCCTGGGCCTCACCTGTCCTTGGGGACTCCAGTGAGTGTTTCCAAGCAAGGGCAAAAGGCAGAATTTCAGGGGCTGCATCTGGAGGTCACACCAGTGACTTCCATGGGAGACTGCACCCCAGTTTCTGTGAGAGAGTACTAGAGATTGCTCTGGGTCCTGCTAGGGGGTCCTACAGCCCCCCCTCCTTTGCTGGGGATCAGCAGAGGGGTACCCAGTCTTCTTATGTGAGGCCTAGCTGTAGCACCTACAAGGACAGCCAAGGCTGGCATCCCGACCACCACCCACTCAGTTATGTCCTGCCTCATCCTCTCACCTGGCTCTAGCTCCTGGCCCAGCCTGTGTTAACACTGTGTAGAGGATGCAGCCATTAGTGTTCTGGCATCTCCCTGCTGAGTCCCAAGGCTGGGTGACCTTGAGTAGCTTGCACTCTCCGGGCCTCAGATTCCTTCCTTTACTGGAGATAGATGCCTGTCCACCATGCCTGGAACCTGGGCAGCTACTAGGCCACATGCAAAGCTCTGGTCTGTCATTTAGAGTGATGGCTAACTTCTTCCAGAAGTTTCCAGGGTTTCCTATCGGGCAGTACTCCTGGGAGCTCCGTCCAGATCTCTGAATGTCCAGGGAAGGATGAGCTTCATTTGCACCATGTGTGTGCATGTGCATGCATGTATTTGGTGGTGTTTGCATTTAAAGGAGCCAGACCACTCTGTGGTCACAGGCTGGTGGCTGCTGATGGGAAGGGAGTTTAAAAAGGCGTTAATCACAAAGGGAACAAGCAAGCCAGGGGAAGCTGGTAATTGAGCAAGCTGGTGAAGGAGAAAGCTGGAAGCCTGGTGTCTCAGACCCACTAGACCTGTGCCTCTCATGCTTCTCTGGGGTCAGGGACAGCAGTCAGTGAGTGACGGATGCACAGGGAGAGAGGAGCCCCAGTGGGCCTGGGGAGAGGCTTGCAATGGATGGAGCCTCTGTCTCCCTGCTGTTGAAGGAACTGGTGTAGGGTCCAGAGTTCTCTGTCTCCTTGCCTGGCTGGGATGTCCCTGCTGGCTGAGGCATGAGGTAGGGGTGTCTTAGAGCCCACATTGAGCAAGACTTATGTTAATTTATTTGTGTGTGTGTGTGTGGGGGTGTTGCATGCATGGGTGTGCATGTTCCATGTCACATGAGAGGCGGTCAAAAATAATCTTTGGAAGTTGATTTTCCACCATGTGGGAGTTAAGGATTGAACTCGGATCTGCAGGCTTGGCAGCAAGTGCCCTTATGGCCTGAGCCATCTCAGTAGCCCCGGGTTCTTATGTTTTACAATGATCACATGTTCCATTTGTCACTCACACAGCCACTTTTCCCCCTCTTTTGCATGGAAGCCGCAGGAGGGTGTGGTTCCTGGGAGCTGACTTGCAGCCCATGGTGAAATTCATCTAGCACTGTGAGGTCCTGTATCTGATCTCCAGCACTGGGGTGGGGGTGGGGAGCGGAGCTGGAAAGAAAAGGGAGGGAGGGAGGGCCGGGCTGTGGATGGAACACGACTTTAATCCCAGCATTTGGGAGGCAGAGGCAGGCAGATTTCTGAGTTCGAGGCCAGCCTGGTCTACAGAGTGAGTTCCAGGACAGCCAGGACTACACAGAGAAACCCTGTCTCGAAAAGAAAAAGAAAGAAAGAAAGAAAGAAAGAAAGAAAGAAAGAAAGAAAGAAAGAAAGAAAGAGAGAGAGAGAGAGAGAGAGGGAGGGAGGGAGGGAGGGAGGGAGGGAGGGAGGGAGGGAGGGAGGGAGAGAGAGAGAGAAAGAAAGAAAGGAAGAAAGAAAAGGGAGGGAGAAAGAGAACTAGTGGAATATCTGTCATAGCAGCACTAGGAGACTGAGGCAACAGAATCAGGAGTTCAAGGTCAGCCAGGGATACAAATAAGTTTGAGTCCAGCCTGAACTACAGTAAATCCTGTCTCAAAACAAACCTGCTGGCTAGTCGTGTGTCAACTTGACACAGCTGAAGTCATCTGAGAGGAGGGAGCTTCAGTTAGGAAAACACCTCCACAAGACTGGCTGCAGGCAAGTAAGTCTGCAGGGCAATTTCTTAGTTAGTGATTGATGGGAGAGGGCCCAGGCCCCTGTGGGTGTCGCTGTCCCTGGGCTGGTGGTCCTAGGTACTGTGAGAAAAAGGCAGAGCAAGCCATGAGGAGCAAGCCAGTAAGCAGCACTCCTCCGTGGCTTCTGCAGCAGCTCCTGCCCCCAGGTTCCTGTCCTGACTTCCTTTGATGATGAGCATTAATATGGAGGCCAAATAAGCCCTTTCCTCCTCAACCTGCTTTTGGTCATGGTGTCTCATCTCAGCAGTAATAACCCTAAGAGAGAAACATAAAAACCCAGAAATCTAGGGCCTTAGCTCAGTTAGTGTTTCTCTAGCATACACGAAGCCCTGGGTTCTGTCCCCAGACCTATCTATATAAAGCAGTGCTATCACACACCTGTAATCCTTTGGAGGTGGAGGCAGGAGGATCAGCCATCCCCAGCTACAGATGAGTTTGCAGGCAGCATGAGATGCACAGGCTATCTCAAGAACAATAATAAACACACATAAAGGAGGAGGAAGGGGAGGTCTGCATTATGTTGCCTTGCGCCAGGGGTGGCCACGAGCAGACCACCCAGAAGGGGCAAGCAACGTCACAGCTTCTCTTCTCCAAGGCTGGATTTGGCTTTTGGATACACGTAGGAGGAAAACATGGGATTTTCAGTCCTATGACAAGTCAGGATTGCAGCTAAGACGTTGGGGCTCAGAGTGGGACAGCTCTGGTCTGGCTGTCATCTCAGGTCCCCCAGCCGTAGACATAGACTGGTGGCTCTTGTCATGCAGAACCAGGTTCATTGCTGAAAGGAGTATGTGCACTGGCCACCTGGATATCCTCGGTAATGTTTACTGGTCCTGCCAGGCCCCTAAGGGAGGCACCTAACTGCTCAGTAAATCCTGAAGGAATGAGTGAATAAGTGAGTGAATGAATGAGTGAATGAATGAATGAACAAATACTCATCCCAGTTGCTTCTGCTCTGCCCCTTGATGATTCTCCACTCTCATCAGAATCTGGAGAGCTCCCCCCCACACTAGGGAGAGCATGATGTGGGGGCATTCTCCTAACCCGAAGGACAGTGCAAGCCAATCAGCCAATCTTGTGGCTGATTCCAGAATCACCTGGCTCTCAGCCCTTCTGTATTGTGTGATCTTCAACAGAACCTTCCCAAATGGGAAGCCATCACCTTTAACCCTCCCAGGCTGTGCATGTGGAAATGAACTTCTCATCTGGCCTCAGTGTCTCTCTCCCCATGTCTTCCTGGGCTGGATCCACTGAATTGCCTCCTCTAGGGAGAGGGTAGCACTCAGGTAAGTGCTTTGGGAGGTGAAGTCCCTGCTGGTCTCCAGCTCCTCTTGGGGCTGTGGACACTGCTGTACCTCCCAGGGGTGGAGGTGGCAGCCAGCGACTTGCTAGTGGCTGTGGCAGGAGCGAGCAGGCAGGAAGGACGATGGAGTCCAGGCACGTCCTGATACCAATTAAGGCAACCCTGGCACACAGGGGGCCTGGAACGGCATTTATCAGCCAGCTGGGAGGGGCTTGGCGGGCTGTCCTCTCTTGATAGATTAGACAGCACACAATTAGGTTTCAGAAGCTGCTCGCCTGTGCCCCCCTTCTCCATTCTCTGCAAGGCACAGTGACAGAGCCCTGTTGGGTCCCAGCTCAGCCCCACCCTGAAGGGAAGGACACCTTCCTAAAGAGTAAGGGGCCCAGCAAGAATCTTGACAGGTCCCTTCCTGACCCTCTCATGGGCTGTTCCGGAGGCCACAGGGATGTGGGTGACCATGGCAGAAGTGGCCTCCACAGCTGAACAAAGGGTGAGCACAGGAGACTTCCTGGGGGTCTCAATCCCAAGAAATAGCCACTGTCCTTGGCCAAGTAAGCCTTTGGTCCCTTGAGGGAGGTGTGCAGCAGTCCCAGGAAGCAGAGGAAATAGCCAAGCTTCTGTAAAGTCCTCCACTGGTGATGCACTGGGGCAAGGCAAGGCTACCCCAACAAGGTTGCCTGAATCCTGCTCTGGGGACCCCAAGTCAGCTCTCATGTTGGCTGAAGGTCCTGGCCTAGCCTCTACCTCTCTGCTGGGTCTCACTGGGTGGGCTTTCCTCTCTGATTGATGGAAACATCCACATGAGACAGTCCAGGGCTCAGAAGACCACCTGTAAGGTCCTGTCGTATTGGACCCCAAAATCCTATCCAGTCCCATTCCTTACCCCCACACTTCCTCACCCCTCACCTCCTAATCCCCCACCTCCTCACCCCACCTCCTCACTCCCCACCCCTCACCCTCCACCTCCTCACTCCCCACCCCTCACCCTCCACCTCCTCATTCCCCACCTTATCACCCCTCAACTCCTCACCCTCCACCCCTTCATACCCCAACCCATCACCCCCCACCCCCTTATCCTCCACCTCCTCATCCCCCCACTTCCTCACTCCCCACCTTTTCACCCCCTCCCTCCCTCACTGTCCTTAGCCTCAGCCAACTCCCCGCCCTCTGCCTTCCTGGGAAAAATCTAGATTCTTCCCCAAGGTGGCTGATCTTGCCTTTGGCTCCTGCCTAGATGCCCCACCCACACCCACATCGGGTCTCCATCCACCATCCTCAGGCCAGCAGCAGGGACATCATGTAACCTCTACCCGATCACACCCCTCCCTTGCTCCAGAGCCTTCTGTGGCTCCCATCTCCTCCGGGGTTACAAAGTCCCAGCTCCAGCTTCAGCGCTGACCGCACCTCTCAGACTCTGCAGTGACCTTGTTGGGTTGGTCTCTTGGCTGATGTCACCATCTCTGTCTCCCCATCAGAATGAAATCCCAGGGGGCAGGGACCAGAGCCCTTCAGCTCAGCCTTTCCAGCGTCTGCTACTTACCGAGTGCATGAAGACACAAGGCCCACCCCGGTCCTGTTGCAGAGTGCTCTCGGGACCCTTTGGTCTTACCTGTTCCTGTAGCCTGGACGCTCCCTGCTGCCCCAATTCCTAGCCTCAGCTAAGATGCCATTGCTCCGGAGGGCTCCTACCTGCCCAGCTAGATCTGTTTGAGCCTAAAGGCCACCAAGCCAACATGTCTGGTTTAGTTGGTGGCATCGTCCACTAATGTGGACTCTTGGGATTGTCTTGTTCACAGTCTCTGACACACAGTAGGTCTCCATAAACACCTGATGAATGAGCTCAGACCACAGGCTCCACTCCCTGACAGAGTGCTTGCCTTTGGGTTGGCTGGATCTCCAATCTGCCCACAACCCTGAGTGGTCAGGAACTGGGGTGGACATGATCAAGCGACTCAATGCTCTGGGGACACCTTCAGCTGAAGACTCTGCCCCAGAAAGCAGACTAGAGCAAAGCTTTCTGGGATAAACCATATTTTGAAGGACAGGGGGCTGGGCTGGGAACAAAAATGAAGATTCTTCTGTATATTAATGAGCACTTGTGACTTTAAACAGGTTCACAGGTTTGCTTGTTCAATGCCCCCTACCAACCTTTTAAATAATCATCTCATTTTCTGTGTGCCTCAGTTTCCTCATCTGTATAATGGCCATATAATGGCACCTCCTTCATATGGAAGATAAACACCTTTAAAATGCCCAGAACAGCGGTTACTATAGAGAAAGAAAGCATTGTCTAAACAATTTGTAAATGGGGTTGGGGAGTGAGTCCAGGAGGATTTGAAGCCTGTGGACTCTTAGGAGTAGCAACCGTGGCACACAGGTGCAGGGGTGGGGAGTGCCAAGTCCCTTCCCCAGCCAGGGCATGAGGCAGATAGGTCTCTGAAGAGCTATGAGGTGGCTTTCGAACCCCCAATCTTGACATAATCAGGATTCCACCTAAAGTCCCTGTGAGGTCCTTCGGGGATCCAAGGAAGAGGGCAGGTGTCACAGGCCAGCTGTCCTTCAGTTCAGACTTTGCCATGAATTCATTCGCTCCTTCATTCTGCAAACTCATAAGTGTACCTGGCTATGGCAAGTTAGGTGGGGGCAGGGTGCTAACTCGCTCTGGGCCTCAGTTTCCACATCTGTAGGATGGGGTTGTTTATGAGCACAGCTGCAGGCCCCAGTATTGTGGAAGAAAAGGAGGCATCCTCAGGTCCAACCTGTTTCCGAGAGCGCACCAAGTGGTGCAGTGATAAGGGGCAAGGTCAGAGGTCAAAGGCCAGAGAGGCTCGTGTTGCTCTCTGTGGGTTCCCTTGGTTTTAGCTTGCCTTGGATTGCTGTGATAAATGCTGTGATCAGAAGCAACTTGGGGAAGAAAGAGTTGATTTCAGTTCACAACTTACAGTCCATCATGAAGGTCGGTCGGGGCAGGAGCGGAGGCACAGGCCACGGAGGAAGGAGTGCTGCTCACCGGCTTGCTCTCCTGGCTTGCTCAGCTGGTTTCCTCTAGCAGGCAGGCCCCTGCTCTGGAATGCAGCATCCAGTGTGTGGGCTCTCCTACCTCATCCAGCAAGAAAATGCTCCTAGAGCCTTCACAGGGCAGGCCTGTGGGGCGAGTTTCTCACTTGAATTTCCTCTTCTCAGCTTCCTGACCCCAGCTGTGGCATGTTGATAAAAAACAACACAAAACAAACAACAATAACAACAACAACAAACCCTACCCAGGACACCTGGGCACAGCTGGCTTCTCCCACAGCACCTGCCTTCCCTCCCTCCTTCCCGTGACCTCAGTTTCCAGGAAGGAGACACACCAGCAAGGCCAGCGCTCCAGGGCCTGGTGTCCCCTCCTGGACTCACGAGGGGAAAGGTCAGGCCCGCTCACTGCCCTCCCACATTACCACCCCAACTTTAGAGCCTTTTTGAAGTCTTTTATTAAGAAATTGGTCAACTTCCCGCTAATTAGGATAAACACTATTCTCCATTACAGGCCAATTAATTTCCCTGCCAGGAAAACATGGCCTGGAAACTGGCCACCCTGTTCTAGCGGCCACCCTGAGCTGTGGCCTCCTGGAGTTGCACCAGGTTGTAGCAGGGTCCAGACCTGGTGAAGAGTCAGCAGTAGTGATTCTTCACAATCCCAAGGATCTTTCTAGAAATAAAAAGAGGATGAAAGTACCACATTTACATAAAATTCTCTTTTATCAACAGCCCCTAGCCCTAACACAAGCTCTAATCCATTGAGACTTAACGGTGTGTCAGGACACCTGCATCCTGCTCAGTGGTCCTTCACCCCATCCTCAGCAGAACTGTGAGGTTCAGAGGGGTTAGGTAACACACCCAAAGACACACAGCCAGTTGCCCACATCTTAACTAAAACAAACTCCTGTCTTCAAGACCCAAGCTTTCCCATTTTCTACGGTCAAAGCCAAGGTCTTTGAGTCCTCTCTTCTGGAAGACAAAGGACGATGGGCAGAACACTGTCCTCTAGCCTTGGGGCTGTGTGTGTGTGTGTGTGTGTGTGTGTGTGTGTGTCATTGTCTATGTAGTCCTGGCTGTCCTGGAACTCACTATGTAGGCCACTGTAGATTGGCTTTGAATCCAGAGATCCACCTGCCTCTGCCTCTTGAAAGCTGAGATTAAAGGTGTGTGCCACCAAGCCCAGCTTATTTTTTTCTTAAAAGAAAAACTACAAGTCTTCATGAAGAGTGTCGCTCAGAGCCCCTTCTTTGCCATGGAGTTTTGTGACATCAGTAACAGCAATGTCCCAACAGCCACAGGTCTCTGAGGTATCTTGTCTGACCTGATGGAGCCTGGAGTGGCATCTTCCCCAGGGTCATAACCCAAGGCCTAGCCCTAGCTCCTGCCCTGAGCCCAGTGCTCAGCCAGTCCCTTCCCTGTCCTTCCATGGCTCCCTGTGAACGTATGTGTCTGTTTTTTACCCGTGGATTCAAGGGAATCTGGGCAGGGCTGGTAGCTCGGCCCATTCATGGAGCTTAGGCAGGGTAGCAAAAGCTGCATGCAACAGCCAGGCTCCACCTCAGCTCAGTGGTTAAGCTCTCGTTAGTAAGAATGGTCCTGGGTTTAGGTCAGAGCTTTAGGATCCAAATGGTTCCTTGGAAGAGTGCTCACTTTAAGGGTGACTTACCCTGTGTGGAGCTTTAGAACTGCAGATTTTGGAATGCCGCAGCCCACCTCTTCTGCTGGGATGTGAATACACTGCCATACATGTTGGAACATGATCTTACGATGAGGGTGTTAGGAGGTGGGTGGTATTAGGGGCTAGCAAGAAGGCTCAGCAGATAAAGGAGCTTGCTACCCCACCCGACAGCCCGAGTTCAGTTCTTGGAACCCACATGGTTCCCAAAAGTTCTCTTCTGACTGTCACATGTGGCATGTGCATGCCTGCACACACATGTACACATTCACATGAGAGTGCAGGCACGCGCACATACGGAAACACACAAATGTAACAATAAGAAAATCTTTTATGGAGGTGATGTTAAGAAGCGGTTCTTTAAGGCCTTTGGGTATGAGGGCTCCCCTTACAGATTCATTAGTTTCCTCATAAAAGTGGCTTGAGATGACAAGGAAACCCATCACTCTGCATAATTAATATGCACTAATAAAAAACAAAGAGACCCCAGGGACTAAGGAGAGCATGGGCTCCTGTAATCTCAGGAAACTGAGGCACAGAGGATGTGGAGTTCAAGGCAAGGCTTGGCTACATGGTAAGTCTGTCTGAAAGAGAAAGGGACACAGAAAGGAGAGAGGGAAGAGGAGACACAGAGGAGCTTCCCCCACCCCCCCCCAACTATAATTAAGCGTGGCTGGAAGGCCCCATCTAGGAGAACAGGCCCTGACCAGATTCAGAATATGCCTGCTGCGTGATCGTGGCATTCCTATGGCCCAGAACTCTGGGAAATACATTTCTGCTGGTTGGACCTAGAGTAAGGCATTTTGTCACAGGAGCCTGACTGACAAACAGGTCCAGAGAGTGTGGCCCAGAAGGCAGGGATCTGACAAACACCCTAGAGCTTGGCCAAGGCTGCTCTGCAGACCCCCTGACTCTCTTCTTCAGCTCTGCCCACTTGTATATTGCACATCTCTTTAACAGAGAGGAACCTGAACATTTAATGTGGGCTTTGATCAGGAAAGATGTTCCATAAATACTGTGTGGTGGTGGGGTGAATGGATGGATGGAAGGAGGGATAGAAGGAAGGATGGAAGGAGGGATGGATGGGATGGGAGGAGGGATGGATGGGATGGGAGGAGGGATGGATAGATGAGATGGGAGAAGGGATGGATGGATGGGATGGGGGAAGGATGGATGGATGGGAGGAGGGATGGATGGGAGGAAGGATGGATGGGATGGGAGGAAGGATGGATGGGAGGAGGGATGGATAGATGAGATGGGAGGAGGAATGGATGGATGGGATGGGAGGGAGGAGAGATGGATTGGATGGGAGGAGGGATGGATGGGACAGAAGGAGGGATAAGTGAGGGTCCCCTGCATCCAGCGACTCAGCTGAGGACAGGGAGATTGAGTCTGAGACATGAGCAGGTGCTCCCCCACTGCCACGCTCCTAATGTTTTCATTAGGTCACATCTGCTGCACCTGGACCCTGGCCCTGCCCTGGGAAGCCGCTGTCTCGGAAGCTTTATTAAGGACCTATTAAGGCGTTTTTTCAGACCTGGGTTGCACAGTAGCTCTGGGCAAGGCTAACAATGCTTTGCTGTCACTGAAGACATAGGCAGAGTGGCCTCAGAGGGGCTGGGGAGGGCGGGCTGACGGGATCCCGAGGTGAGGTCTTTAGTGTCACTCTGGCCTGCCAGGCTTAAGCCTGCTCCTCTGCTAATTGGCTGTGTGGCATTGGGCAGCTTGCTTTCCTTCTCTGACTCTCGGGTTCCTGTCCAGGTCAAAGAGGTGAGAGGAAGCGTGTGGGAGGGTCTATGAGCTATAAGGCAGGAAGCAGCCTTGGCAGAGTGGCCGACACGTGAGACTTCATCTTGTTCTGGGGACAGAATGTGCTGCGACCGCCCGGATTTTATGGATGAAGAAACTGAGGCTAACAGGGAGATCAGGACTTTGTCAAAGCCATCCAGTCAGGCAGTGACAGGGTCAGTATTCAAACACAGACACTGGCCACTGACTGGGAACAAAGCCTGGGGCTGGTGGGTGGGGCTGGAGGGGCTTCTCACACCGGCTCCTCCTCCAGGTGACGGCACTGCCAGGAGGAGGGAGGCTGGGACAATACCACTGATTTACGGTTCCAGGGCGATTAACCGCACCATCTGGATGCCACACGCCTGCCTAGTGAGTGAGGGCCCCCAGCCCTGCCATATCAACAGCAGGAAGGGACAGGGGAGATGGCGGGCAGGTCTCAAGCTCCGGGGCAGACTGCAAAGCTGTGTGCAGTGCACATATCCTTGGAGACCTACCCTCCCAGTCACCCCTCACTCTGACAGTTAGCGGCCACTGTGGAGAGATCTCGTCCCTCTGCTAACCTCAGAAAGGAGGGATAGGCGTCCTAACTCTGTACAAAGGGAAGGTTCTGGAGCCACCAAAATTGGAAGGGCTGAGCAGGAGGGGGCTGCTGACATGTGACTGTAGCACTCACAGCATGGTCCCTGCTCTCCTGAGGCTGTGACAGACACCTATGTTACCTTCTAGCTTCTCCTGGCAAGTGACTTCACTCCTCTGGGCCTCTATCCCTGAGGCTGACATAAGGACCATGTCAGTATCTGCCTCTCTGGGTTGGTTTGAGGGTCAAATTAGATAGGACATGTAGACCTCAGAAATACTGACTGGGCCAACTATGAGACAGTCAGTGGCTGCCTTGACACTCTTCCTGTTTGCCAGATGGGAAAACCGAGGCCCAAGGAAAATAAATGGCCTGCTTCAGATTCCATAGCAGAGCTAGGGGTCACCATGCTTCTTAGCCCCTGAAGCTTGTGCTCAGGATTCATTTGTTTCTGGACACAGTCAGCCTAGGTCTCAGGGCCTAGAGGACAGTGAGGGAACCCCTTCCTGCTGCAGTAAATAGGCAGATTCTGAGCACCCATCTCCCTCGAGGGACAATCACAAGCCACGATCTGCTTTGTGATCTCAGTTCTCAGTCGGCTTTGGCCTCAAGGACAGGGGCCTTCTTTGGAATAAAGCCCAGTCTCTCTGCTCCTTACTCTCCACATCGTCATGGCTTCCCTTAAAACGAGTTAAGCACCACCCCCAAACCTCTATGGTGGATGCAGTGTCTTTGGACACCAGGCAGGCTCTGCTTCAGGGGACACCCTCACCCCCATCTCTTCAGGGTGAGGAAGGTGGGAAACACACACACACACAGCTAGGTAGCCTGTAGCCCTCCTCCATCCAGACACTGGGCTGGGGGGCCAGGAGTCTGAAGCAGCTCGTGGTTCCCTTCATTCCACACAGCCAACCTGAAGGCTGCAGACATAAACCCACCCTGAATAGTGCTGGAGAAAGGGCCGGTAGCAGCCACTCCCTTCTTTCTCTCTAGGACAGAGTTGAGAAATGACAGCTGTCCTGCCCAGGGAGACCAGTCCCCGTTCCAGGGTGTCCCCCCTCTGGGGCTCCACTCTAGGGAGCATCCTGGAGCCTGGCTGCCTGTGCCTGCCTGCCGGGAGCAGAGCCAGATGGAGAAGCTTTAGCTGTTGGCCTCAGCTAGCATTGCAGGCCCCGTGACCTATCCCCCCTACCCCCCCCACCCTTTGGCCTGGCCACCCGAGGTGACCCTTCCCCCTTCCCCACAGAAGTGCAGACCTCTGACCCTTATTAAAAACAAACCAAACAGAATCTACAGAGAAGAAAATTCTCCACAAACGGCCTCAGATATAATCACGTGTGTCCCCGTAACAAACACACACACCAACTTCAGACCCCCAAGGCTGCAGCCGCTTCCACATAAACAAGCTATTATGGGGTGTGGGGGGGAGGGCTTTTGTTATGAAACATCTAGGCTTCCCTCAACTTTAGGGGGGAGAACGTTGTTTTCTGGAGACATGGAAGGTGCCAGGGCTTCTGTGTTCTATGCAGATTGTATCTGGCAAAGGGACACGAGAAAAGGGGACCAAGAAGAGGCATCCTGGACGTCACCAGGTGCCCCATCCAGGGCGAGGGATGCCTCGACCCGGCTCTGCTGTCACTCTGAACACGTCGGGGACTCCGGTGCCCACATCTCTGCCCTCTGCATGCTTGGAAAGCATTGCCTCTGCCAGAAGCCGAGACGAGACGGCTCCCAAAGCAGACACCGGACCCTCGAGGAGCTCTGGTCTCCACGGGCCACCCCGGGAGCTGTGGGGCGAGGCCCACCAGCGCGCCGCACTGCGCATGCGTCAGTCGGCTGTGCAGGAGGCCGCCCGCGCAGCCTCGCTCCCGCCTGGTCGCCGTGGCAACGGGCTCGCGGGGGGAGGGGCCGCGCCGCGGCGGCTGCTATTTCTGCCGCTTCCTGTTCCTTGCGGCCACGTCGCCATGGCAACGGAGTTACTCAGCTCGGCCGCCTCTCGGCTCGGCTGGCGCGCGTGACCCCGGCCGCTCGCGCCCCCTCGTCCCCCTCCCGCACCCTCCCCGGTGCCCGCGGCCGGCAGGGAGGCAGATTGATGGGCGACGCTTATTAAAACACAGTGGAAGCGTTTCCGTTTTTATGACGCTGACGAGGCAGCGTTATTTACTGTTATTGTTCGCCCTGGCCGCCCGGGAGCTCACCTCCGGCCAGTCCCAGGACAGCGCGTGGCACGGTGGGGTCCCCTTATTTTCAGAGCCCCTTCTCCCCGCGACAGCCGTGGAGAGGGGCCGCACAGGCCCGGGGGCTTACGCTTGAAGGAGAAAAAGGCAACAGAAATAAATAAATAAAAGAGAAGCCGATGACTTCATTCTCGGGAAGGCCAATTTCCTGGGGACGCTGGTGGAAACAGCCCCCGAGCCGCTGAATGCTCTCAATACTAAACCAGATGGAGACCAGAAAATCCTCGGCCCTTCCGGAACGCGCGACCCCAGGCTAGGCTGCCAGGCAGTAACAATTCCGCCACCCACTAGGGTTTAGCTTTCCAGATCCCATAGCGTTTGTTCCGAACCTTCCCAGTTAGCCTCCCCTCCCTGAGAGGGTGAGCGACCCACTCAAGGTCACACAGCCCAGTCCCCCGATTTTTCTGCTTGAGGCTTCTGCAAGGAGGAAACCAGCGAGTACTGTTGAGCCAGAGAGACAGCAGTTCGACCCAGGGTTCTTTGAAGCCTGGCTCAGCTTCGAGGCGAATAAAGATTAACTCAGCACGTGTAAGCCTTGCTTGCTGTGCAGTCTCCTGCACATCCTGTATAGGGGTGCCCTTCACGGGAGGGGGGTGTCTACTGGGATCAGATAGCTCTGAAGGAGGCCCCCACGCCAGTCCCCTGCTAGGATGTTAATCTCGCCGGGCTAATTAAAGTTTACAGTCCTGCCCATATCCACCCCCAAACTCCCAGGTCGTTATTAGCCCAAATGCAAACAGTTATGACTCTAGTCCTGGACAGAGAGGCCAGAAACAGTGGATCGAGGGGTTGGGTGGCACAGGAAGTGGACTTTTAGTAAAAAAAATATTTGCACGTACAAACTGCCCGAATGAATGACCCAGGTTGTTTTTTCCTGTGTGCTGGGAGGAGCCTAAGGCTTCCAGCAAAGAAAGTCCTCTGCCTCCAGACCACAGCCAGCCCTTTGGCTCAGAAACAGAAGGCAGGGGCGTCCTAGATGGGCTACAGGGTTTTAGTTTGATTTCATTGCCGTTACAAGGTCAGAGCTTTGGGCCCTGTGCCTCCTGGTCATTTCTTGGTAATTAGCAAGGGCTCCTTCAGCTTCAGCAACGCGCTCTCAGACACTCTGGAGTCTAGTACACATGGCCAGTTCCGAGTTGCCTGGGCCATCACAGAAAGTGATCTTAGCATTGCTGGGAACCAGCCTGAAGAAAAGGCTCCCAGAAATACTTAGAAAGTGTCCTTGTTGACGATTAGAGCAGGCTGGGGGGAAAGGGTGTGTGTGGACTCCCTCACTACTACAAATCACCAATGTGCACCCCGTAAACTCACCCCCTCCGAACAAGCTGTGTGCAGCGGCAGGCAGTAAGGCGTGACCACCGGGCTGCTTTCTTGACATAAGAGCAGGCTAAGACCCCAAGGGACAGACTGGTTTACTCAGAGGGACACCTCAAGAGAGACCCCAGAGTTTGACTCTCCTCATGACAGTTGTTTTCTTCTGTGATTTGTTCGTTCCCACTGGAAGTTCAGAGGGTGAGGCAGCATGAGCAGAGGAGCCAGGGGCACAGAGCTGCTAAATGGGCCTTCCACAGGACACTTCCTTGTCAAGCACGCTGCGTGTCGAAGGAAGATGGCACCCGGGGGAAGTTGGGCTGAGGAACAAGGCACAGGAAAAGTTTCTGGGCTAGCACTGTGTGTCCTCCAGCGTTGCTGTCATGAGTTGGCATGTACCCGCAGAGGTATGTGTTTGTGTTAATCCCAGGAGGCTTCAAACATGGCCTCATTTGGTTTAAAAAAAAAAAAAAAGTCTTTGCAAACCTATTTAAGGTCCTGAAGCATCCTGAATTAACCAGGTGGGGCCTAAATGCCACCCCAGATGTCTTTCTAAGAAATGAGATGGTGGCTGGAGAGTTGGCTCAGCAGTTCAGAGCACTGGCTGTTCATCCACAGCACCAGGGTTTGATTCCCGGCCCCTACTTGGAGATTCACAACCATCTGTCAAGTCCAGTTGCAGAGCATCTGATACCCTCGTCTGACTTCTCTGGGCACCAAGCATGCGTACAAGGAAAACACTCACATGGAAAATAAAATGGACGTCTAACATAAATGTAAGCTGAAATGAGATGGGCCAGTGAGATGACTCAGCAGGTGAAGCGGCTCGCCATGTTCAAAGACTGGCAAGCCATGTTCCACCTGGACACACGTGGCCGAAAGGGAGAGATGGCTCCCACAGACGTCACCTGACTTCTGCACGTGTACACGAGCGCTGTGATATGTGCACACACACATAAATCGATAAATGAAAGAATGAGCAACTCCAAACACAGGCGGAGACATAAGTGATACAGGGCCACAAGCCACTGAGTAGCCAGAGTCCTCACAGACCAGAGAAGGTAAAGAAAGCCCCTCTCCCAAAGCTGGAGAGGGGGGTGCAGCTCTCCTGATACCTACTGCTCATGCCCAGCCCCCAGAGCTGGGAAGGAGTGTGTGCCATTAAATCCACCAAGACTGACACGAATCCAGAGATCATGGTGGGGGTGGGAGGATAAGGTGAGGCTCTTGTGGTGATGACAGGCGTGTGGTGATGGTGGTGGGTGGTGGTGGTGTGGGCGCTGGTGTGCTGGTGGTGCTGGTAGTTGTGCTGGTGATATTGATGATGGTGCTTATGCTCGTGGTTGCATTAGTTTCTACAGCTAGTGCTGGAGTCCACGACCAAGTAGAGGCCTGGCAGGACAGCCCCAGGACTTGCTCTAACACTGGATGGTGTCCTCCATCTACACAGGGCTGCCTGTTCTTGGGTCTTCACCACCTCCTCCCTTTGGGAATTTCCACCCTGTGCCCCATACCCTGTATGTATGAGGACGGTGGTCTTGGTTGGGACCTACCAGGGTGACTCAATTTAACTTAATCACCTCTAAAAAGACTTTATTTCCAAATAAGGCCTCCTGAAGTGCCAGCGTTAGGACTGGACTTGCTCTAGGGGGCGCCATTCTTGCCAGCTCAATAGTAATGGTATCCTTGAGACCCTGGGCAGAAAAGCCACAGGGATTTGCAGACGGTCTTGGCTGTAGACCCCAAGTTCCTCAAATGTGATGTTAGGGTGCAGTGGTCAATGCCCACAGCCCTCTGGAGGTCAGCAGGACTAAGTGGAGGCTAAGGGTGGGGGCGTACCTTCTTCTCAAAGCTTCCTTGCCAGCTGCAAGGCCAGGTGCCTTCTGCTCTGCTGGTCTCAGGTTGAAGCCTGTTGTCCACGCTGCAGGGAGGGCAGACGTTGGAGCTGGTCAGACCAAGTGGCAGGGTGCCAGAGGTGAGGAGAGGAAGGAGGACAGGAATGTGGCCACCTTTCCATCCCTCCCTCCTATCTGCCTACTCTGGTTGGTCAAGGTCACGTGATCCCTTGCTGTTTTTACATACAACAGTGCTTGTCCTTGGCTTCTCCCAGCTGCCAGCAGCTACCCTGAGGATAGAGCCTGCTGATCTGCAAATCTCTGAGTCTACCGGAGGCCAGCCTGGTCCTCCAGTAGTGCAAAGGAAAAATGGCCCATTGTATTGACCGTACATCCCTCTTGCTTTTACATCCAGGCTCCGTGGAGACGAGGTGAAGGCAGCTTTGCCTTTGAACGGGCTCCATTGGGCTCTATCAGCACATCTCGTGTGCCTGGCTGGCCTTGCCTTTCTTTGGCACAGCTGTGCCTGGTAACCATAGCAGCAGAAGCCCCTGCTCTTTGCTCTTTGGCAGAAGACAGGCCAGGTTAGGCTGCAGTTGTTTTTTGCTTATTAAATACAATTGCATTAGATCCTGCTGCCCCTGCCACCGCCTTCCTCCAGCTTTCGGGAGCACTAACAGTGATAGCATTCACTCTTTCCCGTGTCCCATCCATATTTATGAGCACAGACTCATGCCAGAAACTCCTCTGTGTGCCAGGAGGCAAAGTTGTGTCTTCAAGGCTCACAGTCTATGGAAGAATAGACTGGCGATCTGGTATTGCAGACCAGCTAGGGTCCAGGGAGGCACACGGATGATAAACAGCCAGAGTGGACATCGCTGAGGGGCCTGCCCAGAGAGCTGAGGACTTGAAATTTGGAAGGGGGGGCTATGTTACAGGATATTTGATCACACTGTGAGCCCCTAGATTGTGATATTTACTGAAAAAAAAAAAAAAAAGATTCTAGTTGTGGTATGGCTAAGTCTTTAGGACACACCTTTAATCCCAAACAATGAAAGTAAAGTTAGTTTATAGAAGGAAGCACCCATGTTTGAAAGTGATGTCTAGTTGAGTGGCAGACAAAGTGGCAAATCAGGGAAAGATTTGACAGACTAGAATCTGCCTACATCTCATGAGAAGAGAGGGGAAAGGGAAGCTACTTGAAGGGCAGAGCAGAGAGAGGAAGGAGGCAGTCTTTACTGGGACAGTTTTGGAGAGACAGGTTGAAGAGAGAGAACAAGCCAGACACAGGTGAAGACAGAACAACCCAGAGAATGAGAAGAAGCCAGAAAATTAGTACAGATTGCCAGAGATAGTTTGAGGCCAAGCAGAGCAATTCAGGAGAAGGCAGATTGAACCAGTCAGCTTGGGGAGGAGTTTGAGCCAGAACAGCTGAACCAGGCAGCCAGAGATCAGAAAGAACTCAGAAGGGGTGAGCTTATTCAGCAGCAAGTCTCAGGCTGAAAACATTCTAGGACTAGATCAAATTGCACGGAGTCTTGAAGCTTCCAGGACTGGGCCTAGGTTAACAGACGGAGGCAGAAAGTCTCCAGGTGAATAAAAGTTGTTTTTACAGGGCTAAACTTGTCAAAGGGAGAAAAAGAGGCAGTGAGGATGGGGAAGAAAAGTCCAGGACAGGGACAGTGGGTGCAAAAGCCCTGAGGTGGGTTGGATACCTGGCATACATGCGTGTGAGTGTGAGAGTGTGTGTGTGTGTGTGTGTGTATACCACCACATGCATGTGTGTAGAAGCTGGTTGGCATCCTGTGTCTTTTCCTGTTGCTCTACAGTTTTTTGTTTTGTTTTTTTGAGACAGGGTTACTCAAAGAATCTGCAGCTCATCGGTTAGACTCGTCTGTCTGGCCAGCAAACTCCTCTGTATGTCTGTCTTCATATCCTATTGCCAGTGCTGGGGTTACAAGCATACATCTCTGTGCTCTGTTCTTTTGTGGGTGCTGGAGATCCAAATTCAGGTCCTCATTCTTGCCTGGCAAGCACCTGACCCACTGAGCCAGCACCCCAGTTGCCTGACACCCCATTCCTGAGTGCCCCTTGATTGTTGAGAGATGCAAGGACTCAGCTGAAGAGCAGGGCACTCCCTTGGTTGTGTGTCTTTGTTTTGGGCGCTCAGGACTGGTTTGCATGGAGGCCTGGCCTCTGGCTTCTGAGCAGAGACCAGAATGAAGAACCCGAGTGTACACTAAAACTGATTGTGCCTGGGCCAGAGATAGTGATCAGGGACACCTGTGGAGAATCAACCAGTGGGCAGCCCTGAGGATCCGAGGTCACCATGGTAGCAGTGATCTCCATCCCTGACCAGGATGTGAACAGGGAAAAACAGAACAAACAGGAACCCCACTGCAGGATGGCCCTGTGTCACACACGGGTGCAGAAGCCTGCTGAAGGTAGCAGGGCCACACCCTAGACTACCTGGACTTCCAGGGAGACTAACAGAACAACCTTCACTCTCTGGGCTCTGTGTGGAAAGGCCAGCTGAGCGGGCACTCTGTCACCAGGAGTCCTAACTGTCCCCCAACCCCAGTCACTCATTCAGTTCTTCAGCTAACTCCCTCAGGGATACAGGCGTCTTACCAGGCAAGGGACACAGCATTAAACAGAATGGAGTCCCTTCTGTCATCCCACCAGCTAGCTAGGAAGAGAAGGGGGTGGGGGATGAGGAGGGAGGAGGCTGAGCCTTTGGCAACCTCTTGAGTTCTGGGGCTTTCCATCAGTCTGCCCTGCCTACCCCAGGAATCTGTGTTGTTTCTTCCACTTCCTTGACCCCACATGTGGATAGTTCATTTTTGGGTACTGTCAGCTCAGCTCAGGTCCATGCTTCTGGTGACTGACCATTGACAGAGGCTCCCTGGATTTAGCAGTCTTAGTATGAGGACTGCAGGACTTCCTGTGTGGAGAGTCAGGTCCTCAGCAGAGCCTGGGAGGTCAGCCAAGCTAACCTTAGGACTTTGGGCTGGTACAGCATGATAGCCTACACTAGGTCTCTGGGGATGGGGTTCTTGCTTAAGACTTAGAAGTGGAGCTGTGGAAAGGACCACCAGAGTGTCTTCAGCCTTGGACCCCATTCTGGGTTTTTGTTACCAGGGCTCTGTAATTGGGGACGCTCCTTTCACAACCTCCTGGAGGCCGGTGTCAGCATCCTGACTGTGGTGATGAACATGCAGGGGGCTGGCTGAGAACAGTGCAGCTGTGCGTATGTGTGATGTGTGGTGTGTGTGTGTGTGTGTGTGTGTGTGTTATATATTTGTGTGGTATGAGACCCTGTAGCCTGGGGCCCTTCCAGGTAGGCTGGGTGATGACAACCATGGTGTCCCTCAGACGTGCAGAGTCATGCATGTCGCTGCTCTGCAGTCATGCAGAGTGATAAGTGTCTCTGTAGTACTAACACTGACAGAGAGGAGAGAGAGGAGTGCATCTGTGGAGTGCGTAGCAAGGTAGGGCTGTGTTCTAAGTGACCACACAGAGAAGTTCAGATGGACACTGTATGAGGAAGGCCCAGAGGAGACATCTGAGGGTCATTGACTGCTCTGATCAAGAGGCTCCATTTCAGAGACAGCTTGGAGACCCACAGGGACCAGGCTGGACCATCCTAACCCTGGACACGTCCAGGGGGCCTCCCTGAAGATAAAGCTTGAAAGCCCAGGCTCCAGGGGCTTCAGCATCCCTACCACATTGTCCTGGGCTCCCCTGAGGCTGCCAAAGTCAAAAGGAGGCAGGAAGCAGGGACCAGCGGGGGGCAGGGAGGCCTGGCGCTGGGGAGCAGAATGGACAGACTGAAGAGAAGTCCTGTGCTCACTGATAACTTCAAAAGAACAGAGAAGGAAGCCGACACAGAGGGAAGGCTTGGACAGAGAGAGTGGAATCCTGGAAAGGAAAGCCAGGACAAAAGAAGGGAGAGAGGCTAGGGAACCAGTGTGGTACACAGCTCCAACAAGGAGCCTTCCAGGGACAAAGGTCAAGCCAGGACAGAGGAGGGGACGGGGTCCAGTGGGCCAGGACAGAGACAGCTGGCCCCTCCAGCTGAGACCAACCCTGCCTCTGAGGCTCCACTGAGAGAGGAGCACCCCAACTCAAGAAGCAAAAAGCCTCTCTGCCACTGCCCTTGGGGCTGTCACAACAGATAAAACCTCATCCAGGCTTCACCGGCCCTGCACACTGATGCTCTGCAGAGCTAAAAATACCCGCTTGGGGTGGGAAGGAGGGGAGGTGGGGGAGGGGGCACTTCGCCCGCTCAGGCAGCCTCTTGATTTCCAGAGCGTCCTAAGGATCCAGATGTGCAGCCTCAGAGACGACCGCCCTGGGAACCGCAAATCACGGGCCGCCAGCCCCTCCCCGGGACAGGGTGAGGTGGAGAGAAAAGAGCTGGAGAAGAGGAACGACCAGAGGAGAAATCTCGGAGAGAGCTGGAGCCAGATGAAGGGCAGGGCCCAGAGCTTGAAGGAGAGGGCTGGGAGGGGCAAAAGGGAGGGAGGTAGAGAGAGACAGAGGTGAGGGGTGGGGGCGGGGATTAGAGGGCTGAGAGAAAGATAGGAATGAGGAGAGAATTTCTGGGGCACAAATATTCTGAGGATAAGTCATCAGATGCCCCCCAGATGCTGGAGAGCTAGCAAGGCACCCACACTCACCTAAGGATGAACCTGGGTTCCATGGAGCTGTATCAGGAGTCCCTGGCTAGTCCTTGACTTGTGGCAGGGAGCCAACTGTCCTTCTGGATAGATTCAAGTCATGGGGTGATACCCTCTGAACCGCTTTCTGGGCCTGCTGGGGTCCTGGACAAAGGGGGAACTTACGGGAAGTTTCCTGGCCCATGTGATCTCATTGGGATGATGGACAGGGCCAGGGATGTTTCACCAAGGAGGGAGCTTTGTACATAAAACCTGAGTGGTGACAAGGCCCAGAAGCATGGTCTCAGAGGAGAACCAGAACGGAGTTATAGCAGAGTCTTCAGGCATCAAAGGATTCCAACCCTGCAGCCAGCTGACCCCAGGCTGGGCAGGTGAGGTAGTAAGGGATACCCAGCACCCAGGTATGTGAAGAACCCCTCCCATTGGCTCAGGGGTGGCTTGTGACCTCTCCCTCCCAGAAGAAGCCGGACATACCTAGCCTCCAGTGCTACGCCTCCAAAGTGAAAGTGGCCGCTGTATGCAGAGGCACCAGGTCTTTCCAGAGCATGTGACCCTGGCCAAACTGCCTAATCTCTCCACAAACAATCTTGTTTTTCCTTCACCCAGAGTTTCTATTCCAAGGCCTCAGTGGTTACCTGGAACCTTCTATGGCCTGCAGGGAGAAGTGGCATTGTGGGTAAGTGGGCAGATGAGATCTGAACACTGTCACACACTATCTGGGTGTCCCTTTGCTGAGGTATGCTCAGCCTCTCATCTTATGCTGCCCTATTGAAGCTGCCCCCACACCCTGGTGCTGTCTGGCTTCTCTGTTCGTAGTCTCTCTACAGCAGGCACCTTCCCGAGGTATCACCTATGGCTGATAAACCTCTTTTCAGACCCTGTGGGCAAGCTTGTCAGGGCCTTGACCACTGACTTCAGAGCCTCAGTATGAAGAATAGCCCAATATAAAGGCCGGCAAGCTCTGCCTGCACTTCACACCCCCCTGTACCTGTTCCCTGTCTGCCTTGCATACCTACTTGGGCCCCAAAGAGGTCTTGGGGGACCACTGGACTGACTGGGTTTCTTTGCTGTCCTGCTTTTATATGTTTCCTTCCCAGACACACACCACTGCTGAGGTGAGGTCACTTCACACATGGAGCAGAGTGGCTGGCCCCATCGGGAATGGAGAGAGGAGTCCTGGAGGGAGCATCCTAGTGTCCCACATAGCCTCCGAGGCCCTGACTTCTGACATCTTGTTACTGGCACGTTTGTGTGTTTCTTTGGAGTGCTTGGTGTGTTTGTGTTGTGTGTAGTATGTATGAGAGTGTATGTGTATATATGGGGTATATGTGAATGTGTGCATGCTTAGTATATGTGTATTATGTGAGGTATATGCTGTGTATGCCGGGTGTAGGTATATGAGTATGTGTGCATGTGTATGTATGTGTGTGTATGAGAGAGAGAGGGAGAGGATTTGTGTGTATATGAATGGGAGTAGATATGTGTGGATATGTGTATAGATGTGGGGTTGTGGGTAAATATCTGTGCACAGTATAATAGTTTCTGGGAGCCTGAGAACAGAGGCCTCACCACAGCCCCTCAGGACAGGTCCAGAGCCAGGCCTGTGGTGTTCAGTGAGGTGCTGTGGGCTGCCAGGGCCATGTGGATGTTTGTTTGATTTCCCCTGACTTCCAAACTAGTGGAAATTACACAGCAAGCATCGATTTAATTAAGTTTTCCGGTGTGTGGCATAATTAGTAAGACACACCAAGGAACAGGGTGGGCGGGCCTATCCTCCCCTGTCTGTCAGGAGGCTAGGCCTTCAGGCTACAAAACATGGCAGCTGGAGGGCTTGGGACAGGGAACCACCATGGCTGTGTGGCCTTCCTGTTCATTTGAGGAGAGCTGCAGGTGGTCTGGCCTCTCTCACAGATAGCCCTAGACTGAAAATGAAGTCCCATGAATCCAAGGAGCCCCCTTCCCTTCCTTCACAGAGCAGGGACTATGCACTGGAAGGGTCTGGTTTTTTTTACCACAACACCGTGGAGCCTTCAGCCATTTGACTCGGGGACTGTCCAGCCATTAGCCACCATCAGGTCACAGGCTGGTGGTTGCATGTGCACGCAGACGTGAGGCCCTGAGGGCATAGGCCAGCACCCTCTGAGTGCTCTCCCAGATGGCCTGAGACCCAGCCTGCTCGCCAGCAGTGGGTGTCCCATCCTACTGTGAAAGGCTAGTCACCACAGGCCCACGAGGGGACATCTCTTGTCTGCCCACCCTGGGCCCTAGCCAGTGCCCCAGATAAAAAATGGTGACCTGCTCCTACCCTCTACACCCTCCTTGGGCCTGAGTCAGAAGTGGCCACCCTGCTCAGCTGACTCAGAGACCCAAGACCCAGAGTGTACTCTCTGGGTCCCCGTAAGAGTAAAGAAGTATTAAGCCCTTACACAGGCTGGCCCGGGTATTTTAAATGTATATAGAGGCCACAGGCATCACCTGTTTGGTTCTCCATACAAGAGACCTGAGGCTCAGCGGAATCTGATGCTTTGCCAAAATGCAAGGATTTAATGCAAAGCTGGTGTCAGAGCTCTGTACCTACTGCCATAGCACACAAGCCTGGCCACAGTGACAAGCAGTCTTCCAGCCACCTTCTCCCCATTCCTCCCTCCTCTCTGCCATCCAGCCTCCCAACTTCTCTCCCACCCTCCCTCCATCTTTCCACCCATTCCTTCTCCTACCCTTCTGTCTACAGTGCCACCCACCACTCCCACCCGTCCTCTCCAGCACTCCCATCCCTCCTCCCCACCACTCTCATCCCTCCTCCCCACCACTCCCATCCCTCCTCCCCACCACTCTTATCCCTCCTCCCCACCACTCCCATCTCTCCTCCCCACCACTCTCATCTCTCCTCCCCACCACTCTCATCTCTCCTCCCCACCACTCTCATCCCTCCTCCACACCACTCCCATCCCTCCTCCACACCACTCCCATCCCTCCTCCCCACCACTCTCATCCCTCCTCCCCACCACTCTCATCCCTCCTCCCCACCACTCTCATCCCTCCTCCCCACCATTCCAACCCTTCCTCCCCACCACTCCCACCCCTTCTATCTTTCCCACTATCCCCTCCTCTCTCCTTCATTTATCCTTCTCTCTCTCCATCAACCAGCCAACAGCCTCCCCTCCCCCTCCCATCCAGTCCCACTCTCTTCTGCCCCCTCCTCCAGGAGTCTGTGCTAACATCCAAGCTTTATTGAGCGGTTCCCTCAGCCAGGCGGCCTCTTCCCTTTGGCTTGGGGACCACACCTGTAAGGCTTGTCCTGACCTAGATCCACCCATGGGGTGCCATGTCACACTGCCCCTTGCCAGGCACCGGTGTGACTGTTGACAGGCATCTTACTGGGGCCCTGAGTTCCCCAGAGCAAGCTCTGCAGGGAAGAATCAGGGCCACACAGTGGCATGAGCCATAGGAGGTGCCACTAATTTTAACAACAGCCTCAGGAAAAAGACAAATCTGTGTCTTTCTTCTCTCTTTGGGAGAAAAATGTCACGTGTGGTGTAGGTATGACTGAAAGCCTTGGGAACCTCGAAGCCATGACTTTGGTGTCACCGCCACATACATCTGCCCGCAGCTGCAAGGTTAGATGTGCCACCACAGGGAGTGGCTCTGTGCAGAAGTCTTGTAGCCGGGGACCTGTAGTGTATCAAAGCCTGTGAGCCCTCACCTGTCGGCTGGTGTGCACTAGTGACCTGTGAACTTTGACCCTTTGATCTGTAGAGAAAGGAGAAAGCAAGCAATTTTGCCCATGCTGACCCCTACACTAGTGGGTCAGCTAACGACCTCAGCTGTGCGGGGTGGGGGCTCCCAGGCTGCTGCAAGAGGCCAGTGATGGGGAAATGGACTCTGTTTCCTCTCCAGGGATGGGCTGACCCCAGCCTCAGTAGCTGGCTGGAAGACAGATGAGGACATGTGACCATCACTCTGTACAGACACATCAGAGTTGTAGTCCTCAGGGGACTAGAAAGCCCTTGACACTTGTCTCTGTCCCCCCCCCCCCATCCCTTTTCCTTTCCAAGGCAGAATATGGCCTGCTGAAATTCTGTACACTAATAAAATTGTAACTAATTTACATAGGAGATGGGGAATGAGTGGCAGTCGTTGCCATGGAGACCATCTCCCAGGCACTGCTGTCTCCGCCTCTCCTGAGCAGCTCAGACATCAAGAGATCCTGCCTGGGCTGTGTGTGCAGCTGGGGCCCAGCTTCCTGCCTCGCGGCACCCTGCTCTCCTCGAAGCTGAGCTGTCCCTGGGGGAAGAGTGTCAGGGCCCACCAGCTTGCTCCTACAGTGGACTTGATGTCCCCTCTCACACCAGGTGGCAGCCCTTTCCCTCTGGCACAGTGATGATTACACAGGGACTGTTTTCAGGAGCAAGGCACGGTGGCTGAGCCCACCCCCAAGCTGGTCCTCCTGGGAGAAACCCCACTCTGGATCCTAGGGTTTTGAGGTAGAGTGGTCAGTTCAGCAGGCCACCATAGATCCCTTCATTTGGGCTATCTCATTTCGACCCCAAGGCAGCCCCACAAAGAAGGCAGGGTCAGTCCCCACTGTGTCTACAGTGGAAAGGTCCTAGGCCTTGTTAAGGGGCGGTCCTGGGCCAGAGCCTCCTGCCTCTGATGCTGATCTGCTTCTAAGAGAGCAGAACAAACCATTCCCGCAATGCAGGAGTGAGCTGGTGACCTTGGGAGTGGGGTGATTTGTTTTAGTTTTGGTTTTGTTTGCTTTTTTGATTTCATTTTTGTTTGGTTTTGGTTTGTTTGTTTGTTTGTTTGTTTGTTTTTGTTTTTGACAAAGTCTCACCTTAGCTGGTCTGGAGCTGGCTATGTCAATCAGATTGACCTCAAACTCACAAGAGATCCACCTGCCTCTGCCTCCAGAGTGCTGGGGTTAAAGGTGCACGCCACCACTACACCAAAGTTGGGTTTTGAGGGATGAACAAGAGTTCCTTCCCAGAGATCAAACAAGAAAAGCCTTGTTGCAGGCAGAGGGAACAGACCCTGAGTCAAAGAGATGGAAGCCCTTCCCTGAAGGTCTAAACCTACAACCAGTAGCTAGGACAGGAAAGAGACAGGCAGCTCCAGGAGCTCAGGAGGGAGATAGCTGAGGTCTGAGCAGGCCCACCCAGCATTTGTGGCCTCTGGGGCCTAGTCCCTTGCTCTGAGGAGAGGGTACATGGATGCAGACTCCTAGGCCCCACCCTCCCCAGGTAGGTTCCATTTTAACCATGCAGAGAAAGCTGCAGATTCCTCTGTGGGTGGCAGCCAGAGTCCAGGGCAGGGGATGTGTGTGTGTGTGTGGGGGGGGGCAGACATATGGGTTTGCAAGCAGTGAGATGACATGGAAGGGGAGAGCAGGAGACCGTGTCAGCTGTCAGCAGAGGCCATGGGGGAAGAGGCAGACTGGCCCCATGATGATGGGGTGGGAGGTGAGTGGGAGCCCCATGTAGCTAGGAGTTTGGGACTTGGAGGGAGGCCTGAGCTCTGGGGTGAGCTCCATAGAAAAATTCTGCTCCCCTCTGCTTGACAGGACAGCTGGGGTCCCCCCCATGGTCCACTGACAGTCATCAAGAAGAAGCAAACAAAGTGAAAATCTGGATCCTGCTGCTGCCAGCTCATGGGCGGGCCCAGTGGCAAAAGTGGAAGTAGCTAAACTCTTGGGAGGGTGTGATCAGTGTGAGTGGGGAGGTGGGAGACTGGCGGGGCATACCCATGACCCCAGCGCTGGGCAGGCTGAGCCCGGAGGGTGCCACTAGTTTTAGGTCAGGCCAAGCTACAGAGAGAGACTTTGACTCTAAAAGCTACAGCTCTCAGTCGTCAGAGCAGTGTGTGTGGTAGACATAGATCTGCTTCTGGGTGCATGTTCTAGAAGGTCCAGACTCCAGCTTTTCTGATCATTTGAAACTCAGTTACATAAACTGAGAGGGCAGACAGAGAGAGCTAGGCTGTGAGGGATGGCATGCCTGCAGTCAGAAGCTGAACAGGCTCCATGTTGGACCATGTGAGGGTGGGAGAGGCTCTGAAGGGAGAGCAGCCACAGCCCAGGCAGTGTGGTAGAGAGGCGAAGGAACAAGAAATAGGTTTATGGGTTGGCTGGTCTGCGTCTGCAGGAGCCACAGGAAATGGGCCCTCCGTGCCCGTGGCAGACAGAGCCCTCCACCAGGCTGGTGCAGTGGGGAGCACTTTGGGGAGCACTTTAACAGAGCACACCATTTTCCGGGAGAGGTCTCACTGCTTTATGAGTCCCTAAGTGCCAGACAGTGGAAGTGTCACAGAGCCCCTAGAATCACCAGAGAAAGGATTCATTCCCCATCCCTACTTCAGCAGTCCATGTGGCCTGACTGTGCCCACCCTTCTCTATCCCTGGTGGGGATATCCTGAGCTCACATCCTGCTCCTCCTCCTTTACTGTGTGACCCTGAGTATGTACGCGCACGCGCACGCACACACACACACACACACACACGCGCACACACACACACACACACACACACACACACACACACACGGTTTTTCGAGACAGGGTTTCTCTGTGTAGCCCTGGCTGTCCTGGAACTCACTCTGTAGACCAGACTGGCCTTGAACTCAGAAATCCGCCTGCCTCTGCCTCCCAAGTGCTGGGACTAAAGGCGTGCGCCACCACTGCCTGGCAAAAAAACATCATTTTCAAAAAGATGACAGGGTTTGGGAGACTCCTGTGTAGAAAGCTGCACGAGGAAGCTGTCTGTGGTTCACTGGCCAGCCAGTCTAGCCAAGCTCCAAGCACATTGAGAGACCCATCTGGAGAGTGGCTTGGAGCACACTAGTGTTAATCTCTGGCCACTGCGCACACGCACACACACTGACACGTGTGTTGCCTTCTTTTCTCCATGATAACACAAGGCTCTGGGCTTTTGGAGTTTCTTCCAGCCACCCAGGCAGTCACAGCTGTCCCCTCTGATGTCCTCATGCTTGCGGACAAATCGGTGTCATCTCGCATATGGAATACAGCCCTTTAAGAGTAGAGGCAAGCTGACTGACCTGCAGCCCAGACTGGCCATGTGGGTCCTGGAGGCTCCGGGTTCCCTTCTTAGAGCACACGGATGGGGCTTCGGCCAGCAGTCCCCAGGGAGTGGGGTGAGGGTGGGCTGTGCATTAGCCCCCGCTAGCCAGCCCGGGCTTCTCGCTAATGGGTGCAAATGCACTTAGTGCTGAGGCTGCAGCCAGTGCTAAGGGGGTCTGCAGCTTAATGGCTTTCCTGCCAGAGGAAGAGGGATGGCTGGGTAGCCAGACACAGCCCAGATGAGATGGGAAGACAAGGGCTTGTCTTGTCTGGAACACCTCCCTTCCTTAGACACTTGGGAGCTATGTAGGGAGACATACCACCCAGCTCCCAGCAGGGCCACCTGGCCTTGGCTTGGAACGGAGACACTCTGGTCCCAGGGCTGGATGGTGATTGGGTGGTAGAGCTCTCAGGCCTCAGAGGCTGTGGCCATTCCACAGATGCATGCACAGATCCTGTGCCCATGAGTACAGTGCCTCCTAAACTCCCACAGTTCACTGCTGTGACTTCATCCCATTTTCTGTGGCCTTAGTCCTCAGAGTCACAGGGATACTTTGAGGCCCTAATCCTCCCTCCAGGCCATCTTTCTACTTGGCTTTGTTTCTGCCTCTGTTGTGTGGCAAAGTTTTTCCCAGGTAGACACAACTTACATTTCGACTCACCCCAGAGAGGAAGCCCGTGACACTGGACACCACCCAAGTCCAATATGGTGCACCAATGAGATTAATTGGGGTTACCTATAGGAATATGGGTGAGGGGTTCCTTACAGGAACAGAAGTGACTCACCAAGGCCCACCCCAGCATGGGTGACGGCTCACAGAGCTGGGAATCTGGAGCAACTGCATGGCCTGCAGGCGGCAGCTCAACAGGCTGAGGAGTGTCCTTTCCAGGTGACTCAGTTGGGCAGGTCAGCTGGTGTCTGCTTCTTCCAGGCAGCTGGTCTGGTCTAGAGTCTTCTTTGTGGCTTATCTTGTCTGAGAGGGACTCTCAGCAACTTGACTTGTTACATCTTGGCAAGACATCTACAGAAATCTGGTTAGGGTCAGGGACTTCCTGAAGCCATTTTGAGCTAACCACCAGCTTAAGCCAGAAGACGGAATGTTTCAATCTTGGAGGAAAGGGATGCACAGTAGCCTCGGGCTGGACGACTCCTCAGAGGTCTTGCAGAGGATGTCCAAGCACCTCTGAGAAGATGTGCTTGCCTACCTCAGGGCTCCAATGCAGCTCCAGCCTCCAGGGTGGTGAAGAAGTGGAGTGTTAGGACCCAGCAGCCATAGCAGCTCCAAGTGGGCATACCCGGGTAGTCAACATTGTGAGGAGGGTAGAGGAGACAGAATGGAAGAGAAACCCAGCCAGTGCTCCAAAGCCGTGAGCTTCTGGATCAAACCGTGCCGAAAGTGCACTCCTACCCCCGAATTGTTCTGTGACAGGTGCCTGAACTTACTTCCTAGATTAGATTTCCTATCTCTTGTGAGACTTCAAACAGATTCCAGACATCACCAGATGGTGGGGGTGGCTATTTTGTGTGGCGCAACGTAAGGGAACTTTTGTGGTCCAGGATACAGGTTCTGTCTAGTTTGTTTCACCTTGGGCATGCTACAGAGTCTGGAGCAGATGGGTTGGCCGTATGAATGGCATGGCAGTAACAGGGGAGACATTTTGAGTAAAATGTTTTGGGGGCTATCAAGATGACTCCGTGGGAAGAAAATGCTTTCTGCACAAGCCTGACATCCTTTGAACCTTAGAGAAAAGCATCTTACAGTGGAAGGAGACTCCAGAGGGTGACCCTCTGACATCTGTATGTGCATTCACAGTGGCGTGTGCACCCATCCACCCACCCACCTACATATTGGATAGTACATAATAAAATTTATATGACAGGCATGATGGCGCACAACTTTAATCCCAGATCTCAAGAGGCAGAGGCAGGCAGAGCTCTGTGAGATTGAGGCCAGCCTGGTCTACACAGCAAGTTCTTGAACAGCCCAGGGCTACGTAATAGAGACCCTGTCTCAGATGGAGGAAGGGAAGGAGATTCATTGTGTTACATAACTTTTCTGGGGAGACACAAACCTAGTTATGTCACCTCATATAGAGAGTACTGATCAAAGCCAAAGAAACCACCCTACTGCGGTGGTTAGCTCACAGAACTAATGGCATGTTGGGGCTATCTCTAGGAACATAAACGTGCTGTTCATCCTTCTGTCAACTTGACCTAAGCTGGGGTCATCTGGGGAGAGGAAAGCTCGATGGAGAAGATGGCTCCATCACACTCCCGTAGGCAAGTCCATGGACATCTCTCTCTCTCTCTCTCTCTCTCTCTCTCTCTCTCTCTCTCTCCCTCTCTCTTTTAATTGTTTTATTTTATGTGCATAGGTACTTTGCCTACATGCATGCTGGTGTGTTCAGAGGCTAGAAGAGGGAGTCAGATCTCCTGGAACTGGAATGACAGATGGCCATGGACCAGTGCTGGGAATTGTAGGTAGTGCCCTCCTTCCCCCGCTGCTGGGCAGACAGGCTTGTGCTGTATAAGAAAGCAAGCTGAGCAAGCCAGGTTGGGGGTGGGTGCACAGCTAGTAAGCACCTCCATGTTCTCTGCTTCAGCTCCTGCTTTGAGCTCCTGCCTTGGCACCCTCAAGGATGGACTGTGAGTTGTAACACAAACCCTTTCTTTTTTCTTTTCCTTTCCTCTCCTCTCCTCTCCTCTCCTCTCCTCTCCTCTCCTCTCCTCTCCTCTCCTCTCCTCTCCTCTCCTCTCCTCTTCTCTCCTCTCCTCTCCTTTCCTTCTCAAGTGCTTCCGCTCCCAGTGTTTTATCTAAGCAACAGAAATCAGACTTGTACAATAAGGGAGGGGTTATTTACCAACCCATGGATTCCTCTAGGGCGACTGCAATAGGAACAAGGGAATGAAGTCAAGGGATTGTAGGTGCCTCACAAAAACTGCATCTTCAGACACCTCTGCAGAACGTGCAGGCAGCTCCACTCACAAGGGGGCCCTTCCCCAGAAACTTGTCTACTCCTGATGGCCTTTGAGAGGGGCCTCATGGATCTTGCAACATTCTCAGCTTCTTTTTGTTTGTTTTTATTATTTACTTTCCCTTTTTGATTAAAAAAAATCGTTTATGTATGCACACATACACACCACATGAATGCAATATTTGTGGAGCCCAGTAGAAAGCGTCAGATCCCCAAAACCTGGAATTAAAGGGGTTGGAAGCTCACCAGCGTAGCTGCTGAAAATTGACCACAAGTCCTCTGCAAGAAGAGCCAGTGCTCTTAACGCTGAGCAATCTCTCCAGAAGGAAAATCCCTCTTGGGTTTATATTGTTTCCTTTTGTTTTTAGCTTCTTGAGACTTGTGTCCCCTCCCTCCTCCTCCCTCCCTCCTGGAGAAACTGTTTCAATTTGAAAGAAATAGCTACACAGCAGGCCAGCCCTTCCTCTGTCTACGACCTTCCTTCCATCTCTCTCTTCGAGAAGGTTGTTTCCTGAGCACCTAGCCAGGTGAGAGAGATGTCTGGCTTTGTTTCCAATTGGGTTTGGATGCCCCGGCCGCAGTCACTCACTTTCAGACACTTTATTGATTGTACTACACTTCGCGTCTAGTGACCACTACCTAGTGTAAAAAAGACGTTTCCTTTCCTGACCCACACTGATAGAATTAGTATTCCAAGGGTGTAAGCACAGATGCCTAGAAGGCAATAGGCCCCCACATCCATTAATAAAACAGTTGCTGGGGCCTCCCTGCTGGGGTCTTCTACAAGGGCCATAGGTCTTCCCCCCAACTTGAAATACCAAGCATCAGTTCCCTCCTATGGAGCAGCCAGAGATCCCAGCAAAGGGTGATTGGTTACATCTTAACTGGCACCACTATTGTACCAGCAGGCACATCTTGTTCAGCGTGTTGGTAGGATATTATGCAACGTCCATTGGCAACAGTCTTCCCTCACCAGCCTGTATAGCCCCTCCTAGCTGTACAGACCCAGCCAGTAGGAAGGGTGCTTCCAACTCTATCCCATCTCAATTTCTCCATGTCCTGCAACCAAAGTGTGTAGTGTCTTTAGCATTAGGGACTTTGCACCTAATTCTGGCAGGCAACCAACGGCAGAGACAACAGCCTGCATAGTTTGGAGTCCTCTAAGGACCCCCTTGTTGGGCCCCACTTTGGCCCTGGTTTGGGCCTTAACAACAAACCGGAACCTGGCTCGAGTTTTGAGACCTATCTCAGTCACTTGCATACAGGGTGACTCAACAAGACCTGTTTGGCTCTGCCTCTGCCCCGCTGTTACTGATGTAGAGCTTTGCCATTGGCCCTGTCAGTCACCCCGTACCCTCTGTCACCCTTCCCGGCCCCCTATAGCATCTCACCCCTCCAAACTCCTCCTCCCTATTCTCCGAGTTTATATAAGCGAGAGGCTGATACATTAAAGTTGAGTTCCTGCTTCGACAAGACTCCTGGCTCAGTGTGGGTGTGGTTGTTCACAGAGGCCTCTGGCACTCACCATCCCGCTCAGCCCTGGGGAAGAGGCCCAGTGGAACCAGGACCACTCTCCTCTCTCCTGGACCTTCAAGGAGCCAACACCCCCTAACCCCAAACAAACAAACAATCAATCAAACAAACAAACAAAAAAAACCATGGGGAGGTAACTCACCTCTGTCTCTGGGATTTTCACTCAACAAAAATGACTCTTAGGAAACCCTCCTCCCAACTGTCTCAAAGTCTCGGCATCCCACGTAACCCACACCAGTCAGAGGAGAAAATACCTTTCTTAACTCTTTGGTAAAATCAAACACTGCCTTTCCCAGGCCTAGTTTCCTGAGTAACTCTGTTCTTCTGCTAGTGTCCTCCAGTCCTTGGTATCAGTGGGGACTTAGTCTCTGATAATTATGTGTCCCTGATGGGAGAACAGCTTTCCCTCCTACTGCCATGGTGAGTTGGGTGGTTGAATTTTTGAGTTTCCCCACTTCCACAACCCTCTGTAGACATCCATGACACACTAGCATGGGGACTTCTGGGATCTGGTACTCACATTCAGTGAGGAAATCTGGGGCCCTGTGGCAGGACTAAGGAGGTCACACTAACCCTGTGTGGCCGGGGCTTGCTTATGGGAGAGAGCTAGCATGTATTTCACTCTCAGGGGCCTCAGGGGCCTGTTGTTGGAGCTGAGGCCAGGGCCACCTGTGAGCCTGCTCTATCCCCATTCTGAAAGTTGTCTTCACCCTCCTTCACACAGTTGCTAAGCCCCCAGGATCCAAGCAACAAGCTGGCTGCCATGTTCTTCCACCAAAGCTTTCTGCTGCTTAGAAGGATGGCGGCCGACCTGGCAGTGGTGGTGCACGCCTTTAATCCCAGCACTTGGGAGGCAGAAGCAGGCAGATTTCTGAGTTTGAGGCCAGCCTGGTCTACAGAGTGAGTTCCAGGACAGCCAGGACTACACAGAGAAACTCTGTCTTGAAAAACAAACAAACACCCCCCCCCCCCCAAAGAAGAAGAAGGATGGCGGCCATCGGTCATGTCCTTCAGAGCCCTAAGATACAGGCCAGGCAGAGTTCTTCCCCAATCGTGGAGGACATTCAGGCAGAGAGGCTACGAAACTTACAACAGAAATATGGCTATGAAGGACTCAGGATCTGGATCCAATTCACCTGTCTACAGACCTGGTCTCTTCAATCTTCATCTGCTGGTCCCGACAGTGGGGTTTGGGACAGGGAATTGTCCTCGGTGAAGGTCACAGCCATGTGGTCTGGTGACTGAAGAGGTGGGAGCAGAACAGGTTCTGAAGGAGTAAAGCAGAGCTGGCTCTGCCGTGATTCGTGCTCTCACTACTTTGGACCCACAAGCATCCTCTTATGACCCATAATTATGTCAGATGGAAGATGGAAGCTCAGAGAAGTTAGGTAATTTATCCAAAGTCACACAGTAAGAAATAGAAGTCCCTAGAGACCAGAACCTGTGCAAAGACCTGAAGGCAGGACCCAGAAAGGGCACAGTTCATTATATGGTGTGTAGATTGGCCACCTCAGGTTTTCATTCCTCAAGCAAAGGCTGGGACATCTACAGATAGGGTTTCCTGTTCATCTAGCACCCAGGCTTTGGCAGTTCTGGACTTAGGTTCCTTCTGGGGATGGAGGGAGAGGGATGCACAGAGACCTGGAGGAGATACAGCTTAGCACAAACCAGGTTGTTTTCAGGATCTAGAAAGGTGTGGGTGAGGGGACTGACACTCAGAGCAGGGCTTCCCCTTCTAAGGTAAATGGGGAGGGGGACAGGACTTATGTGAGGGGTACTGGGAGGAGAGGAAGGGCTGATATTGAGTTGTACAGTGAATAAAGAAATAAATTTAATAAAAAATAAAAAAGATTAGAAAGGGAAGGAGTAGGTGGGTACAGGAAAGCTGAGGAGAGCTGGCTGCCTGCCTCTGGCCTCACAGGAGCTTTGCGGTGCTGAGGAGAGAAGGTGTGTGTGAGTGTCCAGCTCCACAGAGAGGCTGGAGAAGCATCAGAGCAACCCAAGGAAACAAGAAGTGAAATGAGCAGCCTGTAGTGAGGGAAAGTGACAGGCCCGGAGGAGGAGGGGCAGAGGAAAATGGGAAGAGGACTTTGACGGGAAGGGGGAGGGGAGGAGGGAGGAAAAGAAGGAGAAGGAAGGACCACACAAATCCCTGTGCTCTGTGGTGCTAATGGTTTCCAACAAAATCCTGGCTGCCTCTGCCTTTCCAAATAGGCAGAGGCCCGCTGTAAGGCCCTCAGCTGGGGCCGTGTAAAATCAGCTGCAAAGCCTGGCCAGGCCCCAGCATCCCAGGCACAGGGCAGAGAGCTTTGTCTTCTCATCAAGCCTCTGTCAAGACCCTACAGAGGCTATGACACAGGTGGCCTTGACAAGAGCCCATCTCCAAGATTGAGAACTGAAAAGGCGTTCCCTGGAGCTGAGGAGGTTCCCATCCTGCTACCCTGTTCTCTCTGCTTCCCTTTGGAGACCTGTTTTACAAAGCTGCAGCCCAGGTTCCCTGCCTCAGGGCTTGGGTCCCCTATACAGCACCTCCCAGTCCACATCCAGAATCTCGGCATAGACACCATTGCCTTTAGAAGCCAGAGCTACCCCACCAAGGCCGGCCGGACTTCACGACTGGAGGTGAAGCTCTGTCAGCCAGACCTCTGGTTCCAGGGATGACACACTGGAGAAGACACGGGTCTGGTCTTGGCTTCTTCCTTCAGCCAGATGTAGGAAGGAGACATCCTGCTCCAACACTTGGGGCTCAGCCACCAATGAAAATCAGGCAGAACATAGCAGTCTTGGGGTGGCAGTGTTCGGAGGGCATCCTGAGAAAGCTTTTCCAGGGCACAGGGTGTGAGAAGAAAGCAACATGGGAGAGCACAGGGGCAGCTGGCACAGACCCCAGAGTTCCTGCCTCCCAGCACTGTAGAAAGCCTAACACCCAAATCAAAGTTAAAGTGGATGGTGCCTAAGCTCAGACCTCCACTCAACACAAAGATCACGAGACTAGGAGTATGGCAGGGCCATGCCCTCAGGGTCACCCCTACGGCTTAGGTGAGGATAGACATATCCAGAACTTTGACTACATGGAGCCATATGGAGGCTTGCTGCCCTGGGTTTCCCTTCCTTCACACGCCCCCGTCTCTCACTTTCCCAGGCCCTTGTGCTGTGCTGTGCTGTGCTGTGCTGTGCTGTGCTTCCTCAGACCATCATGATGAAAGCGGGCTGACAGATGTGTCCAGCTGTGAGTGGCTCCGTGCATGGCCCCAGGCCACATGACTGCCTACTCCATGTGTTTCAGGCACCCTAAAGGCCACTGAAGGCCCCAGAAGAGGATTCCAGAGTGCAAGAGGAACAATTGACGAGGGTCTTGGTCTCTCTAACACACACACACACACACACACACGCACACGCACACGCACACGCACACGCACGCGCACACGACCTTCAGTCAGTTTCCCCTTTGAGCTCTGTGACATAAGCTAAGTTGCTTCATAAAGGAGGCCAGGGACAGCCTTGTCTTCAGGCAAAGGTCAGCCCCTGTGGAAGGCCACAGACAGCATCCATGCTCCTTCACACAACCCTCCAATATCTCTGCCTTAGCACCTGCCTGTAACCACACTCAACGGCAGCCCCGTAGACACCCTGCCACCAAGACCACCAGGCTGACCTGTACACACCCCTTGCCACTGGCACTCAAACTTCCACTTGTCTAGCCAGCCCAGCTCTACCTCTTGTTCCAGGCAGAGCTGGCAACAACTCCCACTCCCATCCTCACCCTCACCCCAACCAAGGGATTCTGGATGTTGGTCAGGGATACCCTCAGGCACTTCTCTGAAGGGCAGGAAAATCGACGGGCACAGAAGAGCCCCTTATGGAGGGTAGTGGAGGGGATGACCAGGTCCCCTCTGCACCTCCAGGGCCAGCCCACGGGTGGGTGTGGCCTGGGCAGGCACTGGCTGTTTTTTGTCTCTCCCCCTGTTTTTGTTTGGATTACACAACCGACCCGTGAGAAGGTGTAAAGCAAACCTCCTGAACGCAAACTTATCCCGTGGTTGCCTCCCTGTTACCACAGACAGTAAATCCTCGCAGCCTCTTTCTCTGCACACCCAACGTTCTTTTTTTTCTTTTTTTAGTTTTACAAAAATAGGATGCACACAATTTCTGTTTGTCTCCTAGGGTTGTGCGGCCACACCCCTGTGTTTGACCTGTCACCAGCATGGTGGTGTCTGGTGGCTGCACAGTGAACTGTCCTGTAGGATGCTGAAGTCATAGCACCCATCCTGGGATCAGACTCTCTGTCTCTCAGCTATGGGACCTTGTGCAGGTGGCCTGCACTCAGATCTCTCTGTATATCCATGGCTATCTCTCTCCACGGCCAGGATTCTGAGGGAAGAGACAAAGGGTCCATCCTGGGGGCGGGGGGTGGGGGGGGAAGGGGACCATCGTAGACCCTCCAGCAAGCCTGGGCATTATTACTACTTTTGTCTCTATCGTTATATACTAGTGGCTTTGTAATAGTCTTTTGTTCCTCTGTAGACCGTCTGCTCAGCTTTCCTTCAAGAGGACTAAAGGGAGCACACACGCCAAGAAATCTTACAAATCCTCAGATATTCATATTAAGAAAGTTCCAGAAGGAAAGAATGTGTATGTCCAAGCCTGGGCTGCCAAGTTCCCCTGCTACCGTGTGCCATGCCATGAGTGCCCACAGCGGAGTCTGTTAGGACAATGGGGGTTTATTTTCACAGTGATGAGGGCAGAGTCCCAAGGCTGAGCTGCGGGCAGGGCTCTGGATCCCTCTGAAGATCATGGGGGAATGGTCCTTTCTTAAATTTTCTGCATCTCTTAGCAGCTGGTGGTTCCTGACTTGTGGCCATTTTTATCTCATTCTTAATGGTCACATTGTCTCCCCCTCTGTCTGTCTGTCTGTCTGTCTGTCTGTCTTCTGCCAGAGCACCTCTTATAGTAATAGTTGGTGCTGGGCATGGTGGCACACTTTAATCCTAGCACTTGGGAGGCAGAGGCAAGTAGATCTCTGTGGGTTTGAGACTAGCCTGGTCTACATAGCAAGTTTCAGGACAGCCAGAGCTACACAGAGAGGCCCTGCCTTAATAAATAAATAAATAATTTAAAAACCAAACAAACAATAAATGGACAGCTGTCATCAAATTTAGGGTTCAGCTGTATAGTTTCAAACAACTCTATCTTTTTAGGGTCCAGCCATGTAGTCATAAATGACTCCATCTTAAAACCTCAATTTGACATACTTAGGAGACTGAGGCAGGACCATCCTGAGTAATAGGTATTAGGAAAAACAGATCAGAAGACCCAAGAGTGTCCACAATTCCAACAGTTGAGAAATGGAGGCAGGGAGATCAAAACTGTTCAGGACTTGCTTGGACTATGTAAGACCCTGTTTTTAAAGACAAACAAACAACAAACCACCACAAGAAAACACTAGCCCATAGCCCAGTGGCCAAGTGCCATGCAGTGTGGGGTAGGTCCTAGGGTTCATCCCCCTCAACTTCTTATGGCCACACTGACCAATTCTCCTTTTTCCCAAGTGAGGTCACACTCAGGGACTGCATGCTAACTAACGCACAGCCTCCCCCACCACCTACGATGATATGAAGGTCACAGGACAACCTACCGGAGTCGATTTTTTCTTTTCACTGTATGAGTTTCAGGGATCAAACCCAGGCAGGTCATCAGGCTTGGCGGCAGGCACCTTCACTGGCCGAGCCATTTTGCTGAGCTAGAGTCTGGTTTTAGGCCCAGGGTCTTTCACTGCAATTAGTGAAAGGATGTGACCCTCAGGCTTCCGGGACTTTCTTTCTCGTTTAGTGAATTATGGATTCATTTCTGAACTGCCTGGGTTTGTCTCAACTTGACACAAGCTAGAGTCATCAGAGAGGAAGGATCTTCCTCTCTGAGATTTTTATTTTCTTTCCAGTTGAGAAAATGGCTCCATGAAATCCAGCTGTAAGGCATGTTCTCAATTCGTGATCAATGGGGAGGGCCCATTGTGGGCGGTGCCATCCCTGGGCTAATGGTCCTGGGTTCTATAAGAAAGCAGGCTGAGCAAGCCACGGGGAGCAAGACAGTAAGCAGCGCCCCTCCAGGGCCCTGCATCAGCTCCTGCCTCCCAAACTCTGCCTTGAGTTTCCGTCCTGACTTCCTTCAATGATGAACAGCAATGTGGACGTGTAAGCTGAATAAACCCTTCCTTCCCCAACTTGCTTTTTGGTCATGGTGCTTCATCAAAGCCATAGAAACCCTGACTAAGACGATTCCTTTCTCCCATTTTTCTAAAAGGTATTAATCCGCCTCAGGACACTGGCAAGCATGCTACAGACTGAGGTACTGAGCCTTGAGACTGAGGACACTAAGCCTGTCTCCCGCTAAGCACTGTGCAGACTGAGGACACCAAGCCTTGATCAGCGATTGCACATATTCTCTTAGCCAGCCTCTAACCTCACTGGCTCCTTAGTCCCTCAGTGTGGAACTTTTGGCATTTTGAAGTCAAGACTTCAGGTTGGTTGCACTTTCGTGTCTAATTAAAAAGCCTGTTCTTGTCTCATCAGTACCCGGTGCTTTTATAATTTTACTTTTATATGTAAGTTTTTACCCCTTGCAGGGGCTGCTGAGGCTGACAGTCTGCTCCCCCACACCCACTTACTGAACCGTTGTTTGAATACTGTTTGATAAGCAGCCTCTCTTCTCCTTTCTGGTTTACATGATGCCTTTGTGGCATATCTGAGCTAGAGCAGGCCAGGCACAGAACTGATGCTGACACTTTCCTGAGGAATGTGAGCAAAATCCAATAGCAACAACCTCAGCCAACCATTTCCAGTGAACGGAGAGAAAGGCAGAAGACACCCCGACACAGAGGGTAGAAATGAGAAACCCAGACTGAAAGGCCCTTCTGCCACCCAGGGAATGAACAAACCAGCTACCATGCAGGGGGTGACCTACAGGATGAGAAACATACCCCCAAGAGCCCAGGCCAGGGTCCAGGCCAAAGCAAGAGGTTACTAAAACAAATGCTTAAAAAAAAAAAAAATGTCAGCCAGGGCTGACGAGAGGGCTCAGTAAATACAGCATTTGCTGCTCAAACATGAGGATCTGAGTTCAAATCCCTGGTGAGGAAGAAGGAGTCTTTAATCCCAGCACTCTTGGGACCTGGGGACAGCCAGCCTGCTGTAGGCAGCAGCAAACAACAAAAAGACACAAATCTTCCACAAGGTGAAGGGCCAGGGTAGATACCCAATGCTGTCCTCTGACCTCCACAGATGTACCATATATACCTGCCTCTCCCCCACATCTCACACACACACACACACACACACACACACACACACACACACACCCCTCTGAACCATACATACAAAATAAATAAATACTTCCCAAGGCTGAACTTTGCTATGTAGCATAGGCTAGCCTTGAACTTGGGTCCTTCTTCTTTCACTTCCCGATTATTTGGCTATAAGCCCTACCCACTATGCCTTGCTTTAAATCATTTAAACAAACCAGAAAAAAAAAAAAAAAAAAAAAAAAAAAAAAAAACACCAAGAATTTGGAAGAAGAAACATTTTCAAAAAAGGAAAAAAGTAGTCACTGGAATGAAAATTTCAGTCAATGGTGAAATAGTAGATAAGACACAGCTGAAGAAACGGCTGGTGACTTGGAAGGCAGAGCTAAGGAAATGACCCAGGCCACTGCCTGCAGAGCTAGTGACACAGGAAGTGGGAAAAGCGAAACAAAGAGAGGGTCAGGCCCAAGATCTGTTTGGAAGGTTTGTCTGGAAGGACAAAGAGAACACATTTGACCTGATGTTGTCTGAGAACATTCCAGAATTGGTGGAAAACATAATTTTTCAGATTTAACGAAGTGCACAGGGCCTGGGACCGTGGCTCCTTGGGAGAATGCCCGCCTGGCGTGCCTGCTGCCCTGGATAAAGTCCTTAGGGTTGAGATAGGAAAGTGGCTCCTCCCAAAGGGCCAAATCACAGTGAGTCTAGACCCAGATACCTCTATTAAATATGCAGATACCTCTATTAAATATACAACCCGGAAGGAATCGTCAAAGCAGCGCTCTGATATCCAGGTTCAGAAAACCTTGTGTGTGTGCTCATATGCTGGTGCCCACAGAGGCCAGAAGCGGGTGGCTGAACCCCTGGGGCTGGAGTTCCAGGGAGCTGTCTGTCCTGGGTGCTGGAAACCAAACTCTAGTCCTCTTCAAAGGCAACCGCTCTATCTATATTTAGCCCCGCTTCTCGACTCTGAAGATTGGAAGCAGTTTTAAGTGTATGAGGGTGTGGGTTCAGGCACCCATGGGTGTGCAGATGCACATGGAGACCAGGTGCCGACCATTCGGATCCCTGGTCTCCCTGGGACCTGAGATTTGCTGATTAGGCTGACCGGTCGGGAACTGCCTGTCACCGGCCTCCCCAGCACTGGGGTTACGAGTGATGCCTCACGTCAGGCTTTTGACAGAAGTGTAGTAAGAAGTCCAAAGCTAACACTTTACCAGCCTGCTATCTACCCCCAGCCCTGAGTTTAAATCACCCTTTCCACAAAGTGTTGCTTCGGCGTGGCCTCTGGACAGCCCCACTTTGTCCTGACCACACTCATTATTTCTCACACTTAGTGACTCTCTCCCCTTAGGAGGATGTTCTTGCAGCAGCAAGATGCTCGCTTGACCATGCTGCATCCCATGAAGCAGAGATGGTGTGAACCTTTCAGGCCTGGCCTTCTGATGTCACATTATGTAGCTTCAGCCGGAGCTGTGTTAGGTCGTTTAGTGTTCAGGAGCTGGGTGCAGGCTAAAGGGGGTGAGGTGGGGTTGCCCATCAGTTATCCAAGGTCACATGGTAGATGCAGGGAAAGTCGTCATAACACCTGCCTCCAGCTACAATGGGAGGATGGCATTTTCCTCCCAGAGATGTTAGTTAGTACAGCTCACTGGTAAACAGCCTACCTAGCATGCACAAAATCCCAGGTTCCATCTCAAGCAACACACACACACACACACACACACACACACACACACACACACACACGAATAAAAGAAAGGGAAGAAGAGAGATGGGTACCACAGGGAAATGCTGGGAGATGATATCGATCTGCCAAAGACAGAGGGCTCAGAAGAAGCCAGCTCTGCCAACATCTCTTCTTAGAATTGTGTCCTCTGGAACTGAGAAAACGCATTTCTATTTTGTAAGCTAGCCAGCCTGTGGTCCTTCGTTACTGCAGTTCTAGCCAACCCCAGGTGAGGGTAACCATGGCAACCAGCCCAGGCAGCAGCAGCAACAGCAGCAGCAGCAAATGCCCTTTAAGCTAGGCTAGCAAAACTGAGGACGGTGAGCAACTAGGTCCAAGGTCACACATGGCCAGGGACAGGACCAAGGTGTGGCTCAGCATCTCAAGAGGAAGAATGCTTTCTTTAGCCATCTGAGACACAACCCAGTGAGACCACAAACCCATCAGCCACAGGAAAGGCTGGAGAACATTATTGTTATAGCATAGTCAAGGCAATTAAAGCAAGCATTCATCAGTCTGAACCTTCTTTCAGCTAAATTGCCTTTCGAGAGTGGGAGCAAGGCTGCGAGAGTCGGCTCAGTCAGCAAAGTGCTTGCTGCACCAGCATGGTGTGTGCTGTTCAGACGTGTGCAAGTTCAGATCCCCAGAACCCACATAAAAACACCAGACACGCTCATGCAAACCTGACAGGAGCATTCCCTGAGGCTTGCTGGGAGCCAGTGTAGCCAATTAGTGAGCTCTAGGTTCAGTGAGAGGCCTTGTCACAAAAAATAAGGTGGGGGTGCTAGAGAGATTCCTCCGTGCATAAGAGCACTTACATGTGCAAACAGGAGGACCCGAGTTCAAGTCCCCGCACTCACATACAAAGCTGGGCATGGTTGTGCATCCCTGCAACCTGAGCACTGGGTAACAAGGAAAGGTGTACCCCAGAAACTCAGTGGCTAGCCAGTCTAGTTAAACCAGTAAGCTACTGGTGCAGTGAAAGACACTGTTTCAAGGCAATAAGACAGCAACAGAAGAAGACGTCCAGTGTTGACCTCTGACCTGCATACACACACACACACACACACACACACACACACACTCCAAGAAGTGGAGGCAAAATCAACATTCTGATAGACTAAAGAGCATCACTGCTTGTGGATCTTGGCAGACAGAATGGGTGAAAGATGACGGAGAAGCTGCGGGGCAGCATCAAGTGTGACATGTAAGCGGCCATGGGCAAACACAGCAAAGCATGACTCACATCTGAGTGAGATGGCAGCCGAAGTGACAGATGCTGGCTTAGAGCCGGGAGGAAATAAAACACTCTGCTGCGTAACAGTGATGAAGACCGAGCTCAATCTCTCTACCGAGTACAGCCTGGAAAGAAAACGAAAAGTACTGACTAGCTTAGATTACATGAAGTCAATCAAGCACAGAAAGAACTAGGAAGTAATACCAAGGGTGGCAGATATAGCTCAGTTGGGAGGCTTTGCCAAGAAGTCACGAAGCTCTGGGTTAGAATCTCAGATCCACGAACCCAGCATGGTGGTACATACCTGTAATTCTGGGACTATGGAGGATCAGGAGTTCAAGGTCACCGTTGTCTACATAGTGAGTTTGAAGACATCTTGGACTCTATGAGACCTTGTCTCAAATGATGATATTTTTAAAGTTTTACTTTACTTTTAATTATGTGTCTGGGTATGTGCATGTGAGTGCAGGGGCCCTAGGAGTCCAGAAGAGGGCATTAGACTCTCTGAAGCTGGAGCTACAGGACACTGTGAGCTGCCAAATATGGGTGCTGAACCAGCATATATAAATACATATATATATATATATATATATATATATATATATATATATATATATAATCTTATATATTTTTTATGTTTTATATAAAAAGATATATAATTTTATATATTATAATTATATATATTTGTACATATATAGTTTATACACATTATATATAATACATATAATTTTCAAAACAAGTTAGTAAAAAAGGGAATGGGTAAAGAAAGCACAGTCAAATGGAAAGCAAGAAAGGAAGGAAGGATTTTTTTGGCCAGGGGAGTGTAGCGGGTGATATTTAGAAAACAGCACTCCGTCTGGCTTGTTCTTGGGCGGCTCCTTGTTCCCGCTGCTCCTAGGCTCTGACCGCAGCTCCAGCTAGCTAGATGTGCAGGCCCTGGCACCCATGAAATGCCATCATGGGGGATGGCTCTGCCAATCCCCTATGCTGCATCTACAAAGCTCGGCTGAACCCCAGACAATATCTGCCATCCTCACAGTACCAGGTAGAAATGAGACTCTGAAAGCTTAATGATTATCTAAAGGATTCATATATTTAGAAATGCTCAATCAACAAGATGCCCACACAATTAGAGTTGTTACCCAATATCTAGCCTTTTGATAGATGTTGCTACCCAGGACAGCTTTTAACCCATCTGTGGTTCTCCAACGGTCCATAGCCTCCCTCTTCTCCCCTCCCTCTATTTCTCCTCTCCCCTTCCTTTCTTTTTCTCCCAGCTCCACCTCCTCTTCTGCTGCCTGATCATCAAGCTCCACTGCAAATACAATGTAGCAGAATAAGTGTCCTGCTACAGGGGAGAAGGTCTCTCTGTGTAACCTTGGCTGTCTCCAACTGATAGACTCAGAGATCCACGTGCCTCTGCCTCCTAGGTGCTGAGAAACCTGAAAATGAATTCTTGCATCTTGGTTGTATGACTGTTTCCAGAACTCTATAGTGTTTTTCTTTGTATCTTTTCTGTTCTCCAGTAGACAATCACAATATTGGAGGTTCAGAACTTGGAGCAATGTAAAACCACAAAGGCTTTTACTAAGCATCCTTGCTATGTTCTAGACATCGTGAAGGATGGTTCCAGAATTTTAACAATAGGCATCACTCTGGCTCTCGGCTTGAGACAGCTCTTCTCTGTCAAAAACTTAGCCCGGGATACACAGGTTTGGTGATCTGAAGAAGAATGCCCCCACCATAGGCTCTGATATTTGAATACTCTGTCTCTGTTGGCAGAACTATTTGGGAAGGATTAGGAAGTGTGGTTTTATTTGAGGGTGTGTCCCTGCTGGCTGGGGAGTGGGGAGCAAGCTTGTAGGTTTCAAAGAAACAAAACAAAACCATGCAACATAGAAAAAAGCACATCGCTGAGGAGGGGATGAGAGTGTTGAGTTCTCACCTCACTCTCTGTTTGCTTCCTGTTCCTGCTCTATGCTTGCAGCCCACTGCTGTGCCTTCCAACCATGATGAACTCTCTGGAACCATAAGCCAAAATAAACTCTTTCTTCTCTAAGTGGCTTTCTCCATGGGGCTTTATCACAGCATAGAAAATAGCTAATTCAGAGATGGCTTCCCGAGAGTAGCATGTTGCCATGATGCACCAGACCATGTTATTTGCAGGGAGGCTTATGGAAGCCTTGGGCTGGAAAAGCCATCAAGTGCTTTGAACTCGGTGTGTTGTTCTGTGGGTTCACATTAGAAATCCCATCCTTACTCTTCCCTTCAATGGGCTGTATCCTGTAAGTCAAACAGACCCTTTCCTCCACAGCTTGCTTTTGGTCATGGTGTTTTATCACAGTAACAGAAATCAAATTAGAACACTGGGTTGTGCTTTGGTAATATGTAGTGTCAAAATCTCGTGGCTTGAGACAAGCACACTGAGTGTCTTGCTGTGGTTGGCTCAGTCTCACGAATCATGTAACAAGTGCTCTCCTGCTTTCTGAGGCAGGGGAATAGACTTGGAGGGTCCCTGCCTTCGTTTCTTTTTGTGTTGTTGTGATATACACTCTGACAAAAGCAATGTAAGGGGGAAGTGAAGTGCCTATCCTAGCTCAGTTCAGGTTGTGGTCTCTCAACCTGAGAGACTGTGGGGGAAGTCACAGAGGCAGAGTAGTCAGAAAGAAGACAGGAATGTCTGCGTGCTTAGCTCTGTTTATGCAGTCCAGGATCCTCTGGCCGGCAAATGGTCTCACCCACAATTAAGATCCATCTTCACACATCAATTTGTATACTCAAGGTAATCTTCCACAGGCATGCTCAGGGACCCATCTCTAGGAGAGTCTAGATTCTGTCAGGCTGGCCATCAACACCAACCCCACAGCATCACACCAGCTATAGAATGCTAACCGCATCTATTACTTGGAGCCTTGTTTTAGTGGAGACAGGTAGCAATACAGCCCTGCCTCATCCATCTAAAAAGTGTGGTACCAGCTGGCAAAGTCACAAGAGTCCTAGCTGTCACCACTGCAACACTGTGACGGCATCACCTCATGGGCTAACCATAAACTAGGGATGTCAAAGACACTCAAAGTCAAACTTGAAAGTCCTGGACCTCGAGGTTAGTTGAGAGATAGAGGACACTAGAAGGTGAGTTAGGAGTGTCCTGGTGGCTTCTGCTACCTCAGGATCCTGGCTGTGTGTCATTCCTCTCTATCCTAAGAAGACTCTCCAAAGCAGAGGCTATGGAGGATCATTGCTGGCTGGGTCACTCAGGCTCACGCTGAGCTAGCTTTCGGGTATGTCCCAGGGACACCTGCCTAGAGACGATGATGCCCACAGTGGGCTGTGCCTCCCAAATCAGTTTACAAACAAGACAGGTCCCCACATCTGCTCACAGAACAGTCTGATGTAGGCAATTCCCTCCCTAACCAAGGATCTCCTCGGGCTGACCCTAGGCTGTGTTAAGGTGACAGTCAAACGAAGCAAACAGAGCTAGGGCAGCTACCACACTTGGCTTTAACACTACAGTAGCTATTCTATCTATCTATCTATCTATCTATCTATCTATCTATCTATCTATCTATCTACCTACCTACCTATCTATTTATTGATCTATCTATCTGTATGTTTGTTTAATTTTTGAGACAGGGTTTCTCTGTGAAGTCCTGATTGTCCTGGAGTTCACTCTATAGACCAGGCTAGCCTCACACTCAGAGATCTGCCTACTTCTGCCTCCTAAATGCTAAGATTAAAGGAGGGTGCCATCCCCCAGCCCCTACCTGGGGCCCACCCCCACCCTCAGTGGAACACTACACTCTTAACACCAACAAAGAAACTTTTAACCCCTGATGCCCTGAATCAAACAGGAAGAACTTGCCAGAAGAAGGATCAGAACCAGTATTCTTCAGCAAGTATATCCTTCCCCCATGGTTTTAATTCATTCCTGGTGATAAGATTTCCTGTTTCTCCCTCTGACCTTTGGGTCACACCAGTATTTCCCAGTAGCATGCCAAAAGTGTTACTCTAAAACTTGACTTATGATTTTGTCATAAGTCTACATAAGTCATAAGTCCTACACTTGGTCCTGATTTCTCTCTCCACTGGAAATCTACCTAATTTATTAGACTTTTGGAAAACCATTCTTTTTTGCCTCCTTCCTTATTTATTAGATTTGCATTTTATCTTTATTGATCTTTGGCTGGATTTTCATTTGCTGATTCTTGTCCTGTTTCTCAGACACAAATTTCTGGTCCTCATGTGTGGGTCCCCTCTTCCTTGCATGGCAGTTGCCTTCCTGTCCAGTCTTCATGTGGCATTTTAAAGTGTGACTTCTCTAAGTGGTTTGTCACCCTGGCTTGTTACCCGACTTTGTCACAACACAGGTTTTACTTGGTTATTTACGAACGTGGTTGTTAATTTTCAAATGGTTGGCTTGTTAATTTAAACCTTTCTTAATAATCTTTAACCCTAATTGCACTTTGGTCAAGATGAGGCTTTTCCTTCATTGGCTTTTGGGATTCTATTGGATTTTTTTTTCTTTATGGCTTAATATATGATCAATTTTCATAAATGTTTGATGGGCTCTGGCAAAGAAATGAGTCTTTTATTCGTAGGGTACAAAGTTCAATTATTAAATCAACCTTATTAATTATATTCCAATTCTATATACAGGGGGCGGGGTAGCTATTTTTTAAATATGTCAAAGATAGGGGCTGTCAACATGGCTCAATGAACAAAATCGCTTTCGGCCAAGCCTGAGGACCAGAGTTTGATACCCAGAGTCTACGTAATAGAAGGCAAGAATCAACTCCTGTAAATTGTCCTTGAACCTGCACACTTGCATATGTGTACACACACACACACACACACACACACACACACACACACACACACATATATATATATATATATATATATATATATATATATATGTCTTGGTTTCAAAATCTTTTGTACAGGGTCATATTACATGGCTCTGCCTGACCTGGAACTCGCTATGTAGACCAGGCTGGCCTTAAACTTACAGAGATTCCCCCTGCCTCTGTCTCTGGAACAAAGTTATAAAATCCGGTTTACAGCTGGCTTTTCCTTTTCATTTCTGTTTTGCACAGTCTAAGAGCCTTTGCTGGTTTACCACCAAAATGTGTCCACTTATTCAGCATCTTTAAATCAATCATGTTTTTCTTTGACAGCTTTTGACATGTACATGACAATGACTACTTCATGCTCACCCTTCCCTATCTCCTCACAAACTCTCACACTCACGTGGACTGTTTGATGAGCCACAGAGTTTAACCAGGGCCATATGTGTGATCATTTGGACCCTGGTGGGTTCAGCAGCTGGATTCACAACCCAAAACAGTGACTCCCCTTTTCCCAGGATCCACCAGGTACCAATCATTTGGGAATCAGAGACAGGACCCTGTGAGCTGTCCACGGTCACTGGTGGGAGCCCAGTGCAGGAGCTGTGGTTGCCGGGAGCTCAGAGTGCAATTGATTAGAGCAAACACTGGCTGTTTCTTCCAGGAGTAATCTGTCTCCCTGTGTCTGTTTGCTTCTCTGTCTCTGTCCCCCCCCCCCCCAAAACCCACCGCTCTCTTTCTCTCTCTCCCTTTCCTCTTCCCCTCCCTCTCCCCCTTCCCCTCCCCTTCCCAACTTCCTTCTTCCATCTTTAGTGGTTTGTATTAAATGCTCCCTCAGCTTCGCTTACCACTGGATGCTCTTGCGTTGTAGGAGTCTTGCATTGGCACCTGCCTGGTTTGAAGAGAACTCAATTCAGGCAAGGTCAGGGCCTCCAGTTCTGATCTATTTCAAGGTGATTTAAGCCTTTAAATCTAGATGGAAAAACTCTTGCTTGTTTGATTTCACTTTCTTGCACTGTGTTTTGTTTGGTGACAGGGTCCCCCTGTGTCACTCAACTTTCTTGAGCTCCCACCATCCTCCTGTCTCAACCTCCTGAGAGGGACTCCAGGCTATGCCACCTTGCCTGGCTAAATTCTTATTTGTACATTATGTTAAATACCATTTAAGAATATTTTTTGATATTGTATCCCCTCTGGAAAGGTTGTTTGCAATCATTAATACTTGGTGTTTTAGAATTGGTTGCAGTGCTGGTGCATTTTGAAGCCATAGCTGATGGGAGAGCCCATTTCTCAGAACGTGCCCGTGTTACCCCCATGCCTCACAGGAAAGGCTCCCTGCCACAAAGTAGTCAGTGTGGCAGAAAACAAACACCCTGGTGCTTGTTCTCTTGCAGGTAGCATGTTGACAACATCCCTGTTCTGTGATAAAACACTTGAGGCAGGTAATGTAAAGATGAAAGGTTTATTATCAGTGTTGCAGGTCGCTCATTTCCATCCCTCAGGGCTTTGGAGAGGCAAGGCATGGCAAGGAGGATGTGTTGGATCAGAACTGCTCACCGTGGCAATCAGGAAGGGGGTAGGGTAGCAGAGATACACATCCCTTCTTCAAGGAAGCACTCTCAGTGACCAGCTTTCTGCAGCTAGGTTCCCCCTTCTAAAATGTCTTCCACCTCCCAGGGGTCCACCAAGCTGCAAATCCATTGCTGAATTGATCCATTCAGTACTTCAGAGGCCCGAGGAGGCTACCAGCCCCAAACCTTTTCTCCCTGTAAGTCACCTCAGGCATTTTGTTCTAGTGACAGAAAGCTGATGGATAAACTCCGAGTGAGATGCATCTATTCTATACCCTCTTCTGGCTGCTGGTGGTTGCCAGAAATACTTGACACACCTTGGCTTGTTCACATACCTCTTGTCTTTTCTTGTATTTACAAAATCTTTTTTTCTTGTGTTTTCCCTTTTTCTTATTGGGATGCTCATTATTGGCTTTTGGGCCCATCCAGACAATGGATGATGGAGAGATGATGTCATCTGAATTTATTAACATCTACCATTACTCTCCCATATTCTCATTTTCTTCTCACTCACAGGTACCAGGAATTTGGAGTTGAACATCTCTTTTCTGGGGGCCACCACTCCCTCTCTCTTAATACCCTCCTGTTGCTCTTCCTGCTTCTCTGGCTGCCCTTATGATATTCTAGTCCTTCTCTGCCTAGGCTATGTCTTTCCCAAAGGCTACCATCTTCTCCTTTGGCCTTCAAGAAACATTGGTGGGGTGGTAACTCATTGGTGGGGTGGTTGCACATTAGTAAAGTGCTTGCCTAGCATGCACAAAGCCCTGGGTTCTATCCCAGGCTTCTATTCAGGAACTGTATAAGCTGGGACAGTTTTAGCTTTCATTGTCAACTAAGCATCATGTAGAATCATCTGGGGAAAGAGTCTCAGCGAGAGATTGTCTATATTGTGTTGCCATGTGAATATGTCAGTAGGAGACGTTCTTAATTAGGTTAATGTAGAAAGACTGCCCACTGTGGGCGGCATCATTCCCTAAGCAAGGGTGTCCTGAACTGAATAAGAACAGAGAAACCAAGCTGAGCACAGGCAAGCGAGTAAGTATGAGTGTAATCACTTAACTCTGTTTTTGCCTGCAGATATGATGTGACCTGCTGTTTGAAGTCCCCACAATGACCCACTCCACCATAGCCTGGAACTCTAAGCTTAAATAAATGCCTTTCTCCCTGAACTTCTTTTTGTCAGGGTGTTTAATCCCAGCAACAGAAATGAAACTAACACAGGTATGGTTAGAAACGTAGGCGTACACATCCTTCTCAGCTCTGCTCACAGTTATCCCCTTAGTCACTGTGTTCTGGCTGTCCTTTCTGAGACTACACAGAGTTCCATTCTGGGCTCCTAAGAGTCAGAACAGCACAAAAGCTGGGTGGTCCCTGAGGATGACGCCCACAGCACATGTCCAAGTAGGCCAGGGACTTGTCCTTATGTAAGGGTGGCTCTCCTCTGAGTCCCCTCACTTCTGCTGGCTTCCCTCCTTCCCGAGTGCCCTTTCCATGGTTGCAGCCTGGGTTTATCATTACTCTTCCTGCTGTGGCTGGGTCTTCTGGATGGGAACCAAATGCCGTTTGCTCAGGCAGCAGAGTCTGAGACAGGCCCAGCTGGGTCTCCTATCTTTTATTTGCCCAATCCTGTTAATAATTAACGTATGGTAATGAAGCTTGCCTTAACAGAACCCACTGCCTTTCCAGCTCTGTTCCTCACCAAGGGCTTCCCCCTAAAGGGTCCTGATACACTCCACTGTGGTTCCTGCCACAGGGTTACAAGACAGGAAGGTTCCCTGCCCCAGTCCTCCTTAGCATTTTCCTCTGGCTGGAGCTGAACCCTTCTGTGGTCTCTCCCATCTCTTTCTCCTTCCTGAAGTCTCTTTCTGGGTTTCCTCCAGGTCTCTATGGTGGAGCAAAGCTAACACACCCGGACCAGCAATGTGTGTCACCATCCATCAGTGGGACAAACTGGTCCTGCTGCCCAGGGATAGCAGGCAGGAAGCTGATGAACCCCAAGCTTGGGATGCGTACAGGACACTTCCTTACTCTCATCCTCACTCCACCCCCACTCTACAAATTCTGGCATTCTGACAAAAATAACCACATAAATTACAGGCCAGCCAGACACAAGTAGAGGGATAGGGCGCCTAGGCTAGAATTGGAGAGTCCTTGGAAGAATGACCCCCAAATTCAACTTCCCAGTCCCCGCCCCGCCCCCACTCCCCACCACCACCGTCAAGATGTTCTGAGAACAGTTGTAAAGAAGCTGCTGAAGAAATCCCTTGTTGTGGCTCCAGGGAAACCCTTTGCTGTAGAGGGCCACTCTGGGACTCCTCAAACTGCCCCACGTCTAAGAAGCCTGGAAGTGGGGGGACTGTGCAGTTCAGGGTGCTAACCAGAGTACCCAGAGAGCAAGGGGTAGGGAATAGTGGACTTTCAGGAAGGGAGAGCTTGGTGCTGCAGGACAGGGGGAGCATCGAGCAGCAGAAGCAAGAACCCTGGTGGCCAAAGGTGGCTGATGTGGTAAAGGCCCCTTTGAAGTTCTTTGTGGGGGTGGGAGATGGTGGAGCACGTATGTGTGCTCCTCTGGAAGGCTTAATGACCTCAGTTCTATCCCTGAAGCCCAATGGTGGAAGGAGAAAACCAACTACACAAATCTGACCTCTACACAAGTGCATACACCACACACACACACACACACACACACACACACTACGTACACACAATAATAAAAATAAATAGAAAATTAAGTTTCTCTTTTGTTTGTCTTCATTTTAAAAGTATCCACGATTAACATGTGTTACTTTTGCAAATGAAGGAAAATGTTACTGTATGTGTCCCAGGCTAGTCTTAGATTAAAGGTGTGTACCGCCATGCCTAGTTTATAGGATGCTGGGGTTTGAACCTAGGGCCTTCTTGCATGTTGAGTAACCACTTTAGCAACTGGGCTTTTACCCAGTTCCAACTAATCACTGATCTGGGAGGTTGGGGCAAGAGAATTGTCAAGAGTTGAAGGCTACTCTAGGTTCCAGTGAGTTCTAAGCCAGCCTGGTTTAGTGTTTTCCTTTCACTATAACACAGTGCGACAGTCTAGAGACTGGGTGAAGGTGAGAGTCATTACGGATCTAGTCCTGGCCCAGGGTCTGAGCCGTGTGCCGTGTTGTATGCTGGGACAGCTCTCGAGAAGATTAACACCAGGCTGTCTCCTGTACCCAGCAGCTGCTAAGGACCACTGGACCTTATGAGAGAACCCTCAGGGTGGGGGTGGGGGGTCTGTGTTGGCACTGCCTGCAGCTGAGGGAGGCTGTACCTGTGAGAGGTGAGAGGTTTGCCCAGAATAGGTAGGTCCTCATGGGGGATAAAGAGTTTTGAATGTGAGTGAGAGATTTTAGATCCTGAGGGCGGGCTGTTTGGAGTAGCCTCCCAGATACATGCTAGAGGTGGCAGCGGGCCAGGCTGGGTAATAGGAAACAGAACCGTGAACATTGCACCATCAATGCCCAGACCAGGCAATGCTTCACTCAGTCCTTACAGCAGCTGTGGGTGTGTTGTTGCTCTCCCAGTTAACAGACAGGAAAACTGAGGTTCTGAGGCAAGGGGATACAGCTAGGACGGGGACACGGGTCTGTGCAATGTCAAAGAAGGTGTGCAGAGGGCGGTGAATGGGTCCTAGGGTAGTGTGGTTCCAGAGGAGGAAGGTTCAGTCCTGCTGGAATAATGCCAACCACCTTTCTCCCCTGCCCCCAGACTTTGATCGAAGCTCGGGTATCCCTCTTCATTCTAGAATGAATGCTTCTGGGTGCTCAGCAGAGGCCTAAGCAGCTTCCAGAGAGGGCAGCTGAGACTGAGGACTCCATGAGCAGCTGACCAGCTGATCCGGTTGGGAGAACATTCTAGGCCACTGCACAGCACAGGGAAATGCCCAACGGCCTGGAAAGTACCTGGGTCCAGCTGGAAATGGAGAGAGAAGGCTGCAAGGATGGACAGGGATCAGGGTGAGAAGAGTAGGCATCTTCCTGGGGCTATCTCCAAGCCCACTCAGGATAACTGAGGCTCCAGGCATGAGAAGGAGAAGGGTGGACAGGTGCCATGCCTGAAGATGGTAGATGCAGAATTTCCTGGCAGTAGACTGTGGGAGGTACCAGGAGAGGATGCGGATGAGAGAGGCACTGTGGTGCCAAGGTGGGGGTGTCACCACTCAGGGCAGGAAGGCCTCTGGGTTTGAGGGGTTGTCTACAGCCCCGAGGCCCACTTCTCTCAAGCCTCACAGGCCTACCTAGGTATTGCTCACTTCACCTGCTGCCTGGGCTCTGAACAGGCTCTGCTCTGGTGGTGCCAAGCTCTCCTTCCTGCAGCTCTGGCTAGAACAAAGGTGCACCTATCTCACAAAGACCCAGTTGTTCTGGTCCAGGCGGGAGCCACGGATTTCTGACTCCTGTTCCTGGAATCTGCCCTCTCCTGCACGAGTTGATGGGAGGGAGGGGGAGGGGAGTAGGCTGCAGAGGGTTGGGGAGAGTCCACCTCATGTTCCCTGCTCTCTGCGGAAGTGCTGTGCACTCTGCAGTGCTCCCTGGCCCAGGCAGCCACAGCCAGGACTATGGATGTGCACGGGCCTGGAGATGGAGACCACTGGACTGGGAAAACTGGGGTCTTCCCTATGAAGACCACTCACCCCAGCCTGTGGAATCTGAGAACAACATCCCCATTCTACAGACAAAGAAGCAAGGCCCAGAGATAGTGGTTAGGAACCCATGCATGGAATTGGCTGTTTCAGACCTGCCTACCTAAGAAGTGGCTTAGCTAATGGCAGCATCCTTCAAGAGAGGCAGCTTCATTATCCTGTGTGGGTGTGCTGGACACAGGCCCTTGGATGGTGACTGGGTGTGGCCATGCAGTCAGGCAGCAAGCCTGCCCCCAACCCTTAGTGTAGGCAGAGGAGATACTAGGGGCTCAGAGAAGGACTGAGGGACCAAAAAACCAATGCAGTCCTAAAGGGGTCTAATTAAGGAACCCTGAGAGCCACCATTGTTTGGGAGGCTTGCCATGGTAGCAGGTGGCAGCTGTTTTGAGAGGGACCTCCCAGGTCCCTGCTGCCCTACTCCTCAGGCAGAGCCTCCTGAACTTGGCTTCTCGGTTTCTCTTGGAGCCCCTCCCCTCCCTTTTTCCTTCCCTTCCTTTCCCTTCTTTCCCCGGGGCCTCCTTATATAGCCCAGGCTGGCCTTGAACAAGCCCCTCAGCCCCTGAGTGTCCATAACACAGGTGTACACTGTGTTTAGCTACTACTTCCTGAGAGCCATGGTTCTTTCTTAAAATTTTAAAGGTGCTTAGGCAGAAAGGTCACAGGTTTAAGGTCAGCCTGAGCTACACAAGAGAGTTCTAAGACAACCTGGGCTATGTTATGAGACTCCCTTATCCCAACCAAAAAGGAAAAGGTCCTGTTGTTTGTTTTGAGAGAGGATCTCAGGTGGAACCTGACCATGCTGTGCTGGGACCACGGATGGGTGTCACCTAGAGGCCTCCTTGAGTCCCAGCTTTCTTTGGCACTGGTGTCAGGCTCCAAATAGCTGAAACAGGGTGCTGACATCCCACGTAAGGTTTAGGCAAGCAACCCGGGCATCCAAGCAGGACTTGGTTCCCCTAGCCCTGGAGCAAGAAGGCAGTGACCAACCTCCCATCCTTGCTCCCACGTCTGCGTGTTGCCATCCAGGCCCAGGGTCCTCTCCTCAGAACCATGGAAGGTGAGCATTGCTGAGTCTGTTCAGTGGCTTCTCCTCAAGCTCCCTGCGTGAGGCCTCCCAATCTCCCCAGCTAGCCCTGCGCCACACCCTGACTTCCCGTCTCCTGCTGATGATGGTTGATTCACTGACCAAGGATTACCAGATTACCGCCTCACACAGTCTCTTCCTTGTTCCAGGCTCTGAAAACCCACTCAGGTGCCTAGCTATGGATGGAAAGGATACTGTCATGGAAACCACCCACCCACCCCAACTCTCATGGCTTCTCAGTCCTTTTGTATCCTGACCCAAGACAAAAGATGGGGGTTGATGGAAAGGCAGGGGCTGAGGACAGCAAGGTCAGAAACTGAGAGGGAGGAAAGGGGAGAAGGAGGGACAGACGCAAAGAGCAGCTCACAGGAGGACAGACTCAGAGGCACAGAGAAAAGGGGGCAAAGAAGAGGGGTTAATGGGGACAAGAACACCCCCCACATCTCCCCACACACAGACGAGTTGAATAGAGTTTGGGGTGGGAACAGTATTTGGTACAGACAGGAGGAAACGGGAGTGTGAGAAAGGAGAAAGATGGGGGGGGGGGGCTGATGGGAGGGAGACAGGCCCAGAACAGGAGAAAAGCCAGAGAAATTGAGGGGTAGAGGAAGAGACCCCCTCTCAACCGACAAGGGCTAACAGGGGGACGTGGAGGGGGGAACTTGCGAAAATAAATATTTATAAATGCAGTTTCTAAATTCTTTTTGCATTTCTCTGGTAAATTATTCATCTGTGTGTCTCCTGCTCTTCGATCTGCTAGAGGAGCTGGGGGGTCTTTTCTGTGCGCTCCCCCTCCATCTTCCTCTTAGTTCTTCACACGCCTCTCATCCCTTCCTTTTCCTCTCTTTCTCCATCCTCCCCTTCAGTTCCTCCTCCCCTTCAAGCCTCCAGCTTCCGGTCTCCTCTGCAGGTCGGCAGACGAGGAGGGGCCGCCACCCCGAGGTGACCAGCTGCCACGCTCTGGATTTCTTCCCTGCTTTAAAGAAGAATAATCATAAGTCAGCGAGAAGAGGATTTAAAAAAACACGCTGTCGTCGCGGCAGTCTGGCACCCCCAACCGGGACCGCGGGAATCTTCCTCTAGAGGCCAGGATGCTGGGGCTGAGAAGGCAGTGGCGAGGGGAGGCAGCCGGGACCTAAGGGTCTGCCTGCAGCCAGCGCCACAGCCTGTTCCCCAGGCCCAGACCAGCTCCTCAGCTCACAGATCCTCAGTTTCCCCCTCTGGGGGTTAGGGCTAGGCGCTACCTCCCTGCTGTATCTGTCAGCAGGGGAGAGATGAGGCAATTCTCAGGCCTTTCTGACAAGTGTTTTGTTGGGCACATAAGAGAAATTGGTTCACAGATTGGTTCACAGGTTTGGGATTTTTAGTGATGGGAGTGGTCTCAAACCCAAGACCTTGCACAGACTAGGAAAGGGCTCTACCACTAACCACACCCCTAAGTCTGTGTTTTGTTTGTTTGTTTGTTTTTGTTTTTGGACAAGGTTTTATTGAGTGGCACAGGCTGACCAGGAACTCACAATCCTCCTGCCCCTGTCCTGAGTGCTAGGTTCTTAAGAGTGCTGTCATCATGCCCAGGTGACACACTCTTTTCACAATGTGTGCCTCAGGCTGGCTCTGGTGATCCTAACACTCAGGAGTCTGAGGCAGGAGAGTTTGAGTCTCACCTGGACTATAGAGTGAGACCTTCTCTCAAGAAAAGGAAAGGCGGAACAAAAAAGAACTGAGGGAAAGGAAGTGGGGGAGAGAAAACAGGATCAGGGTGTGGCTCAGTTGGCCTATTTGCCAGGCATGCAGGATTTGATCCCCAGATAGTATAAAAAATGGGGATGGGGCATGGGGCAGAACACACCTGCAATCCCAGTTCTGGGAAGCTGAAGGCAGTCTGTGGGTTTCTTTTGCTGACACCACCTCAGGAGACCCGTGAGGCTACCCTGTAACTGGTCTGGGCTCGCCAGCGTCCTCCCCACACACCTGCTCTGACCCTGCGGTTGCCCGGTGGTGAGGATCTAGAAAACCAGGCTCCCGGGCAGTGGAGCCTGCATGGGCCCACTCTTGCAGAAGCTATGAGCTCACTGTATTGTGGACTCTTGCTTTCTTCCAGCTTGTTTTATTTGTATCACTGTTTGACACATGTCCTGTGTGCGTAGGTATGTGGGGTATATTGGTCAGGGTTCTTCACAGCTGTGCTTCTCAACCTTCCTCAGGCTCCACCGTTTAATACAGTCCCTCATGTTGTGCTGACCCCTCACCAGAAAATGGTTTTCACTGCTACTTCATAACTAATATTGCTAGTGTTATGAATTATAATGTATTTTTCAAGATAGAGGGTTTCAAAAGGGGTCTCAACCCACAGGTTGAGAAACCCCACTCCAGCAGACCAGGATTTATAAACACCCCCCTGCCACACAGACACACACACACACACACACACAGACACACACAGACACACACACACAGACACACACAGACACACACACACAGACACACACAGACACACACAGACACACACACACACAGACACACACACAGACACACACACACACACAGAGACACACACAGAGACACACACACACACAGAGAGAGACACACACAGACACACACACAGACACACACACAGACACACACACAGACACACACACACAGACACACACACAGACACACACACAGAGAGAGACACACACAGACACACACACAGACACACACACAGACACACACACAGACACACACACACAGACACACACACACACAGACACACACAGAGAGACACACACACACAGACACACACACACACAGACACACACACAGACACACACACAGACACACACACACAGACACACACACACACAGACACACACAGAGAGACACACACACACAGACACACACAGACACACACACACACACAGAGACACACACAGACACACACACAGACACACACACACACAGACACACACACACAGACACACACACACACACACACAGACACACACACACACACAGACACACACACGTCCTTTGAATATTTCTATATATTCAAATGTATAAGTATGTGTCTGCCTCCTTTGAATATCTATATATCTAGATATATAGGAGATTTATTAGAGTGGCTTACAGTTTGTGGTCCAGCTAGTCCAAAAATGGCTGCCTACCAACGAACGTCCAAGAACTCAGTAGTTGTTCAGTCCATGAGGCTTGTTGTGTCTCTAGTCTTCAGTGTGTGCCAGAGCCCTGAAGGAGTAGGCTCTAGAGCCAGTGAAGAAATGGATTTGTCAGGCAGAGCAAGCATGGCCTTTATATAGGCGTCCAGCAGAAGGTGTGGCCCAGATTAAAAGTAGATCTTCCCACCTTAAATAATCCAGATTAAAAGTGATTTCCCCAGTTCAAATGGTTTAATCAAGAAAAATATTCCTCACAGGTGTTCCCAGCCATTTGGATTTTGGTTAATTCCAGAGTAGCCTTACATGGGAGTTCGCCTGCATGTATGCATGCCCACATGTTGTGGAGGCAGGAGGTCGACGCTATGTCTTTCTCAGTCAGTCTCCATTCTATTTTTCAAGTCAGTGTCCCTCATTGGAGCCAGTGGTGGCCTAGGCTGACTGGTCAGCAAGCCCCAGTGTCCTTCTGTCTCCAGTTGCTCAGTGCCCTGTACCTCTGGTGTTTTCACAGGCTGCTGGAATCCAGACTTAGGTCCTTCTGTCCGCAAGGCCAGCACCTTACAGACTGAGCCATGGCTCCAGTCTCTCCTATCTTCCTGCTCTCCATCACTCTCCACACCACTCCAGGGCTGTTCTGGTTTCTTTGTTTTGTTTCTTTCAACAAAGGTTTCTCTGTGGAGCTCTGGCTGTCCTCGACTCACTCTGTAGATCAGGCTGGCCTTGAACTCACAGAGATCCACTGGCCTCTGCCCCCTGGGATTAAAGGTGTGCACCATCACGCCCAGTTTGCTCTGTTTTTTATTTGTTTGTTTGTTTGTTTGTTTGTTTGTTTGTTTTAGACAGGGCCTAACCTAGCTAAGAGAGGTCTTAAACTCAACTTGTAGCTAAGGATGACCTTGAACTTCTGACCCTCCAGCCTCCAGAGCTCCAAGTGCTAAGATTAGAGGCATGCACCAAGTCTGGTGCATATGGCACTAAGGATCAATCCCAGGGCTTTGTGTACACTAGGCAAGCACTCTACCAATCGAGTCACATTCCCCCCACCTCCTAAGAGCTTCTTTGGGTACCAACAAAGACTCGAAAATACTGGTGACCAGGTCTGTCACTCCTTTATGTCATGTCTTTAAAGCTGCAAAACAGGACTATGGGCAGGCCTCATGAGCCAGCACTCCACATAGCTTCTGCACTCCAATGTCAGATCAGGTGCTAATCTACCTCCTCTCTGAACCAAGTTCCTCCAGAAAGGCCCTGATGTCATCACATGGGTGGAGACTGGGACTGCCAGGTTGGCCTAGGCCTGCACACCAGCTGGTCCTCTACCTGAGGAAGCCGCACAGGTGTCTGAAAAGGTGTGCATGTGAGAAATCTGGCAACAGAGATGGAAATTTCTTTTTAGCCAGTAAATCAGCAGCAGCACCTGCCCTGGGGCTACAGCAGTGACCTCCCAAGTCCTTCTAGCAGGGTAAATGATAGAGGCTTTGCTGCTTCCCGTGAAGCCCCTGTAGGGACACTTGCTTGCCACGCCACCCAACAAGAAGAGGGCTCACCCAACCCTCTTTTGTGAGGTCAGGGTATTTGTGCGCTTGGGTGTGTGAAATGTGCATGTGTGTGTCTGAGTGTCTGTGTGTGCATGTATGTCAGTATGTGCATGTTTCTGTGTGTATGTATGTATATGTGTGAGTACAAATGTATATATGCATGTCTGTGTATGTTTATATGTGTGTGTGAGTATATGCATATGTCTATGTCTGTAGGTATGTGTCTGTCTGTCTGTCTGTCTGCGTGTTTGTGTCTCTCTGTGTCTGTGTGTATATTTGTATTTCTCAATGTCTCTGTGTGTGTCTGTGTCTCTCTGTGTGCTTGTCTGTGATATGTTTGTCTGTGTGTCTCTATGCGTGTTTCTCTGTGTCTGTGTCTTTGTGTCTGTGTGTACTTTCCTGCCTGTTGTTTTCAGTGTCACTGGGTTGGACAGATGACTTTATAGCCAGGTGTATGCTTTCCCCAGAATCGATTAGTCCAATGACTCCCCCACACACAACATAGAAAGACATTGATTGATTTGTGTCAATAAGGTAAGACTTTGGGAAGGTGTCCTGCAAAGAACACGTTGGGCAGGCAGAGAACTTGGAATGCTGGTTATCCACCCTGAGCAGCTGTTGTGTTTCCGGGTAGGTGCTGTGGGTTTCAGGCACCTGCAGAAAGCTCTAGGAATGCCTTGAGCTAACTTCAGAGGGCGCAGGCATGGGAAGCTGCGTCTCAAAGGCCACACAGACATAGGAAGTGTCCAGTCCTCTCAGCCTCAGGTTGGCACCTGTGACTGAGGTCTAGAATAACCAGATCCCTTCCAGTCCCAGAGTGGAGGCTGGCCTGGCCTGTCCCCACTCTTCGGAGTTCCTCTGGGAAGAAAGCTCACCTTTTGCCTGGAACTCTGATCTCTTCCACCAGAAACTCTCAAAAGCTTTTTCTTATACTTGAGAGGTAGTGCTGTCAGGGCACCAGTGCCCAGGAAACTGCCAGCACACAGGGCTGTTGGTCATCACAGGGTGTCACAGGCTTTCACAGTGACCCCAGGAGGAAGGGCCCACTATTGTCTTTACCACCCCACAAGGAAACTAAGGCACAGTGAAGAAGGTTCCTCACCTGCGAATACCACCTACAGTCTCCTTTCCTACAGGAAGAGTGAGCCCCTTCCTCACAAGATACCCTCGCACAGTCTACCCACAGGACTCTTGCAACATGGAAACTGTCCCTAGCCCCTCGTGGCCTCCAGCTAGTTTTCTGAAATGATCTTCCTGTGTAGCACAGGAGCTCACTGTGTAGACCAGGCTAGCCTCAAACTTGCAACGGTGATCCTGCCTCCACCACCAGAGTGCTGGGTTGCAGGCATGCACCGCCATGCCCAGCTCCAGAATTTGTCTTCTGATGTCTGGGGTTGTCCCTCAGCAGAATACCTATGCACAAAGCTCATGGGGGTTATACCATGCACCAGCCTTTCTGTCCATAAGTGAATCCTATTCCAGAATGGTTGTGTGCTCATTGGCTCACGCAACGGAGGGTTCTATCTCACGCCCATCCTCGGCTACTGTGACTGATGTAGCTGTGATAACGGGTGTACGAGCATCCTCTCAGACAGTTTCAATTTCTGGTGGCAGAGATCCAGAAGTAGATCAAGCATACAGTAGTTCTTTTCTTTTATTTCTTTTGGGGGGGAACCAGAATCCCATTTCCATAGCAACTGCACCATCAGGTCAATGCTTCATCCTGTTTCCATAGTGACTGAACCATTGATTCAATGTACCCTCTTCACATCCTCGCCAACACTTGTTATTCTCTTTCTCTTGACTGTGGCCATCTTGACATGTGGGAAGTGATACCTCCTGGCTGGTTACATTTTAAAAATTGTGTGTGTGTGTTTGTGTGTATGTAGAGGTGTGTGTGTGTGTGTGTCTGTGTGTGTCTGTGTGTGCATGAGCAGGTCAGAGAACAAACACTTTCTGGAGTTTGTTCCGTCCTTCCATCTTTTCATAGGTTCCAGGGATTGAACTCAGGTAGTCAAATGCTTTTATCTGCTGAGCCATCTTACTAACTTCTTAACTTGTGTTTGTTTGTTTTGAGATAGGTCCCCTGTAGTCCAGGTTGGTTTTGAACTCTCTTTCCATAGCTAAGGCTGACCTTGAACTTGAAAGGCAGGCCATGGCTGTACCCACTCATGATGACTCTCAGTGAAACTATGTGGTGAGCCAGGTTACCCAAGAGATGCTCCTGAAAGCCATGGAGATAGGCACAGGAGTGGTTGAGTAGCTGGGAGAGGCTTCCAGCACAGAATTCCCCAGGCAGATAGCTGGCCACACACCCCCTCCGAAACTCTGTGCTTCACAGGATCTGCCTGCTAGCCTGAGCCTCGGCTTGGCTGAGCTCTGTATTCCAGGCTTCCCCCTAGCAAGTCTGAAGCAGAGGAGGCAGGCCCCACCTGGGACAGGGAGACCCGTTCTCAGCTGCTGTCATGCCCACATGCACACAACCTGACCATGTGGTACACAGACACAGAGGCACACACCATTCTGACACAAGTGTGCACATGGCCATGATCCGATCCAAGCTTTCTTCATGCACAGAAACACACAGAACACGCTCCCAGCCTGTCAGGATGGTCAGGAGACAGAGAATGACAACACAGAGCCACCATGCAAATGCACACATACCCTGCACGTGTGCATCCACCCTGGCACACGGCTCATGAACATGGTCACACACCCGTGCATCTACCTGCACACAAGTACAGAGCAGCGCGCTCACAACACAGTGGCACATAAGCACACACGTGATCACATGCGTACCACACGTGGACATGCTACTCAGACATGCACACCCTGTGCATACTCACATTTACGCATGCCTGAACATCACACACACACACACGCGGAGATACAATCCTCTGGGCCTCCTATGATCCTGAGAACCCAGATTTAGGCTATGTGACACTTGGGAAACAGGGAGCCCATATGCCCATACTTACAATTACATAATCTGGCATGTGGGAACTGACTATGGGGAGAGGGGAGAAAGAAGCAGAGGTTTGTGTGGGGTGACTGTGCAGATTCCCACAGAGCACACATGCTTGAACATACCCTGGGTGAGAACAAACTCTCAAAGCAAAACTGGGGAAGGACTGTGAAGGTCAAAGACTCACTCGACACACAGAGCCACAACATCCCACCCACTTGCTTCACTACCCTCTTCCAAGTGAAGGGCTCTGTCCCAGGCTCAGTTTTCTCATCTGCACAATGGGTGGCATCCAGACCCACCCCACAGGTTAGCATAGACTAGCTGGTGCTATTCCCATATAGTCACAGCCCCGAAAGCTGGGGATTTGGGAGATCTTCCTGGCTGGGAGGCATCTGTTCACTCAGGGTCTCATCATCCTGCAGGCTCCAGCCTGTCTTCCCCTGGGGAACCGGACATCTACCTCCCAGTGTGGTTCTGGTCTCCACTGGGCCCCAAACCCAGTAAACAATTTTGCATATATTTAAATCTTCTCTGTGGGCTCCCAGGCTCCACCCCCCTCTCAAAGGAGAGAAAGAAATGACAAAGGCATCATTTGTCTCCGTCGAGCACCCCATCTATCAGGGTCGCCGAGCCCGTCGTCTCGAATGAGGCGCGCACCCGGGAAGGCCGCTTTAATGGGCTCCTCGTGCGACTGCAGCCGGGCGGTGCAGGGCCGGCATTTGCATACATATTAAACGGAGCAGTAAAAAATGCAGACATGCAAACCATTTGGACGGCTCCTCGCACACAGCCTGCCAGGAAATCAATCTTTGGGTTTCTTAAAGGAAACCTGCTCAAGAGAAGGTGGGGACGCCGCGCAGCCCATAGTCTGGGGAGTGGGGAGGAAATGCCAGTCAGTGGTCTGTCCGTCTGTCCACTGGGCTTTCCCAGCCATAGGGAAGCAGGGGCAGTGAAGGGAGCCCTGTGCATCCTGCTATATGCCCTCTGCTGGGAGGATCTTGAGAATGCTCGCCTGGTCTTTGTGACTGGGGTGGTGATGGTGTGCTGAACCATAAGCCCAAGACTACCCAAGCGCTGTGGTCTCTGGAGGGTTCCCTCAAGCTGTGTGACCTTAGGAGAGTCATCAACCTTTCTGTTTTCTAAGCAAGTAGTGTGATGTTTGATTAGAGTAGACCAGGCATATAAAACACTGGCACTCTGGTATTTTAAAACTGGAGTCTTGTGGCTCGTGCCTTTAATCCCAGCACTAAGAAGGCAGAGGCAGGAGGATCTCTACAGAGTGAGGGCCAAGTAAAACCTGACCGCAAAAAGAGGGGCCTCTGCGCGCTACGCATTCTTTTTTGTCTGCAGAGTCAAGTCTGTCTTCCTCACCTCCTGACCCACACAGGGCTCTGACGCTCGTGGGAACGTCCAGCTCCGCACTAGAGGGCATGAGACCCAAAAGACATGTCAGCTGCGTATTTCTGCAGGGATGGGGAACCTGAGCAGACAGACCCACACACACACCCCTCACCCACGCCACTCCCCAGAAGAGGAAAGTGGTCTAGCATTTTCTGGCAGTGCCAGCACCCACCTCCTGGGGTCCACTGTACAGATGAGGAAACTCAGGCCTGCCTGGAGGCCTTAAAGCTAGTGAGCCTCAAGGTAGTGGAGATGGAGTTGGGCTGTTGGCAAAGGGGGAGGTGTAGGAGGACTCTCACCAGAAGAGCCTAGCCGCTGGGAGAAAAAAAAAATAAGCCTGAGGCCCATTGGCCTGCGGGTGAATATTTGGTACCTAGCAAGATCTTGGCTGGAAAGAAACACCAGAGAAAGGGAGAGAAGGAAAAACAGAAGCTTCCCAAGTTAGCTCAACTGGCCTCCCTTGCGTCTCCTCACTGTCCCAGAGGCAAGAAACAGGGTGGTCGGCGATTCTCCACACTTGCCAGGTCGAGCCAGGGAAGGAGGTTGGGAAGGTTGGCCCAGCGGGAGCCTCCCTGCTCCTGAGACTCTGGAACTCCGCTGAGATTTTCCTGTGGAGTCTCTGAGCATCCTGGCAGGGTACAGTGACCTCTGCACGCTGCTGCAGATCGGAGCCAAGGAAACCAACAAGGCCCCGCCCACGGCTGTGGCCCCGCAACACCTAGACTGGGCCGTGCCTGTTCTGCTGGGGTGGCCTTCTCTGCCTCCCTAGATGCCCAAACTCTGGAGCCTCAAAAGCCAGAGGTGGAGGCAGTGCGGAGAGCTGGTGGGGGGGGGATGGGTGAGGGAGGGTCGAAGTTACTGGAACCCTAGGGCTATTGCTCAACCCGGGGGAGCCCGGCTTTAAGGCCTGCTGGTCCCCACTCTATTGCCCCCCCCCCCCACGCCGGTCCTCCCTCCCTCCCGGCTCCGCATAACAAACATTCTTCTCCAACCAACCCCTGCAGCAGCAGCCTGGGAAGGGGGAACTACCGCAGACAGCAGGCGGCCGCCAGAAACGCTTAACCCCTTCGCTCCCAGCGGCTGGAGCCCACGGCCCCGGGGAGAAAAGTCGTGGCTGCCAGAGTCCTTCCCAGGTTCTGGTGACCCGGTCAGGTGACTGACCTGGATCAACAAGACGTCAATCTGTCTGCCAGAAACTCACTCAAAAGTTTTAAGAACTAGTCCTGGGGAGTGGAGTAGAGGTGGTACGGGGACCCGCCGCACTTCCCCAGTTACAGTGCTCAGCCTGAACTGGTGAAAGTAGCTGCCACTAAGTATGAGGAGGGCTTCCACGTCTCCTGAGGTGATCACTTTAGGGAGCTTAGGGCAGAATAAGATTGATCCCTCAGGTAGAGAGCGTCCCTCACTCCCCACCCCCACCTTATGACGTGAAGGCCAGAGGATTGAGAAGGGAACCACATGGTTGCATTTCCCCCAATAAAAAATAACTCAGGGCCTGGGAGAGGCCTCAGAGGCCACACCAGAGGACCAGAGTTGGGTCTGGGTCCCTATAAGACCAACATCAGAGACCCGGGCCTGGTAGCATTTGACTGTAATTCCACTGTCAGGGTAGAGGAGAGGAAGGAGACTCCCTGAGGGTTCCCTGGCCCACCAGTTGAGTCTAACTGGAGATCTTCAGGTCTCAGGCAAGGATCCTATCTCAAAGGAGGTAGACAGGGCCCGAGGACCAGGCTAACCTAGGCTTCCATGTGTGTAAATAAATACAAAACAAAAACCTAGTGTGTGGAGGTGGCAGGCAGGGGATTCATGAACAAATTAATGCATTGAGGGTGAACACACCCACCAAAGGTCCACCAACAGGTATCCTGGAGTAGACTCTCCGGTAGCCAGTGCAGTCCACCCAGCTCCAGACTGGCTGGTCCTTTGGGAGAGGTCAGCACACCTGCATACACCCAGAGGTCCCAGGATGCACCAAGGAGACACAGCATTGTTGATGTTAGCAAGTGCTGAGAGCAGCTGAGGCACACAGCCTTCTGGAGTCTTGAGGGAAACTGAGTTAGTTCAAGCAGCTGGCCCAGGCCCCTACCATGGTACAGGCCACTCAGACAGGAAGCCAGCATGCATGCCCTCCAGCTTTAGTGTTGGTAGCCACAGGAACATGGAAGCCACCCCATTTCTACCCCTACCTCCCCTGTGTCCAGTTAGTCTGTGGCTACTCTACCTGTCTCGTTAAAGAAACAGGGTCAGAGCTCAAAAAACCAGAAGCCACTCAGAAAGGACAATTAATCTAACCTATGCAGCAGTCTCTCCCTCCCCCCCCCTCTCTTTTTCTCTCTCTTTCTGTGTGTGTGTGTGTGTGTGTGTGTGTGTGTGTTCTTCACTTACTAAGACATGAAGGAAAGAGCCAGAAAGAAAAATGGGGGAATGCTTCAGATTGCAATGTGTTTACTACAGAGCCATAATGGCCTCAAAGTCACTACATAACTGCGAGTGGCCCTGCATCCTCCTGCCTGCCCCACCCCTGAGTACTGGGGTGACAGCCATGTGCTACACCTCTGGTTTATGCAGTGCTGGAAAACCAAACCCAGGGCATTGTCTGTGTGAGCAGACCGCTCTACCAACCAAGCCACACCCCAGCTTTACCTTCCTTCTTTTTGATGAGATAGTATCAGCAGTCAACATTCCACAGAGACAATAGAGCACTTCTCTGATGGGTTAGGAAGAGGTGGTCTTTGACCCCACCACACGCACACCCATGAGGACTCGAGGTCCTCCTGGCTAGCCCAGACGCTCCGGGACTGGTTGAGAACCAAAAGGCAAATTCAATCTGTGGTTCTGTGTGTGTGGAATCTGAAGTCCAGAGAGACTGAGATACTTGCCTAGAGTCACACAGCTCCCAAGGGCTCCCACACAGGCCTGACACAAAGCAGGTGCCTTTGGCCTTCCCTCCAGCTCCTTCTGCTTCCCAAGCATTCTTTCAGGCCAGGCCAGGCTACAGGACCCAGCATCTGTAGCCAGTCTCCTCCCAAGTCTGTTGGGACAGCAAACTTAGACCAGACTGAAGTCTGTATGTGGAGTCTTCTGAGGAAATGCCCAGGATATTTCCCCAGCCCAGAATCATGCTGTGCCCAGATTGGCAGGCAGAAGCTGGCAGTCCCCATGCCTGCACATCCCTGGCACAGGGGAGGCTGAGCTCTTTCTCATGGGCTGACCCTTGAGAAATAGTTGTAACCACTATAGACTTTGTCTTGGTGAAGCAATCCTGAGTCCTCTGGCTGGATCCAGACTCTGTCTCTGAATGAGTGTCACAGTGCAGGGAAGGGACAACACCAGTATCGTCCATTTTATAGATGGAAAACTAGGGACATGAATTCACTAGCTTGAGCTACACAGTTAATGATTAGCAAGGTTTAACATAGGATATGGCTGTAGTGGGCACCTGGAGACACGCTCACCACTAGGCTTCTCAGCCAGAAGGGGTCCATCCAACCCTTGCCTATGTGGCCTTTTGTCATAGCCAACCAGACTCTGGCTTGTCAGTGTGGCCCCAACTCCTCACCCTGTCTATGCATTTAATCTCCTCCCCAGTTTCTCTGTGTAGTCCTGGCTGTCCTGGAACTCACTCTGTGGACCAGGCTGGCCTCGAACTCAGAAATCTGCCTGCCTCTGCCTCCTGAGTGCTGGAATTAAAGGTGTAGGCTACCCCCCCCCATGCAATCAATGAATATTTTATCTCATCTAATTATTTATCACTTGCTTGGATCCATCCCAACTTCCTCTGCTCCATTCCTTTCCCAAGTTTCTAAAATGACTATAGCTGTGAACACACACACACATATACACACATGCACACACACATGCACAGATACACACGCACACATACACACTCACATACACATGCACACACACACTCACACATACACACATGCACACACAATCTCACCTCATGCATTGCTTACAAATGAATGGTCTAACCTGGGAATGTAGGTGAGGACAGCCTGGTGTCATGGCATCCATGATCTGGTGGGGAGATGGGCCTGTGCCATTGTTACCGCTGAGCTGAGCTCAGCTGATAAATTCCCGTTTCTTCCATGTCCTTCACATCCCAGGTTAACTCTCTAGCCACTCATGTCCAGTAAATGGAAAGAAACCAACCGTGTGTTCCGGGAAGGATACCTCTCATCCTGAAGTGATGGTTGCCATGGTCACCAGCCTCCAAGATGGCATCCAAACGATCCCCGCCTTCAGGCATTTACAGGCTGGTTTGTCTCCTTCCACTGTGAGGAAGGGCTGCTTGGGGCACCCAGTAGGATGTGAGAGACTAAGTGTTCTCCAAGACACAGTCATTAAAGGCTCTTTTACACTGCTCAGTCCGATGGAAGCCAGCTGCCATCTTTGAAAGGAAAACCCACTGCTCAGTGAGGCCTTTAGAGATCTGCTGCCTCAGTGACCTCAAGCTGGGGACAGCCAGCGGGGCTGCCCCTAAATTCCTGGTCCACTGAGACTGAGATAAAACGTGCTTGTTGTTTTAAGTGGGGGAGGCATTTGTTAGGCAATGGTCAGTGACTAATACAGAAACAGGGAGAAGGGTCGTCCACAGGCTTCCCAAAATTTGTTCCCAGGCACACTGACCCCAAGGCTGTGCTTTGGAGGCATTCTCAGAGAATGCAGGCAGACCATGGCCTGTTTCCTGGTGAAGATTCCCAGGACTCCTTGCGTGAGCAGCACCCTTCTGGGCCGGGGAGCTGCCCTCCAGCCCTGTATTTCTCAGAAGCTCTGAAGTTCTGCCGTCAGAATCCTTTGGGACACACAGCCAAACGGTCACGTGACCTCCCGAGGTCTTGCCTTGACTCTGCCCCCTTGGGGAGAAGGGTGTTTTCTGGTATCCCACCATGCACCTGGATGGAGTCTGCATCCCCGTGTATGTTAGCTGCCTCCCAAGCGCTCAGGGACATTTCTCTGAGGGAATACAGCCATGGTCTTAAAACACGACCCACTGGAAAATGGCATTGGATATAGAAAAATTCATTTCACACGCAACTTTTTCAGGCGGAATCCACCCCCTTCAGGGAGGCCAAGCAGCCCTCAGCAAACCACATTCTTTCAGGTCCCTGGGGCCTTGTGGGGGTGGGAATGAAGCTCTGTCTGCACTGTAGAAGGCAGAGAGATTTCTTTTCTGTTACAAGTATAATTCTCCCCTGGAGTTGCTCTCTCCTTCCTGGAATACCATCCCAGGGTTCTGTAGCCCCTCACTTGCAGACCCCAGAGGCTGGCCACAGCTCCCCCTACCCCTACACCTTCATGGACTTGAGGCAGCATCAGAGGTGAGATGGGGAGACAAATATTGAACCCTTGAAGCCCCAAAACAAGCACAAACGACCTAGCTTTTGTCTCCTCTGGGCTGGAGTCTCCCACCCAGCCCTACAACCCTAGCAGGCCTGCTGCCGCAGAATTCAGGCAGGATCCCCATCTGATCCAAGGCACATAAAAAAGTTGGGGAGCGCCAGCGTGAGCCTTGGAAAGGCTGGCTAAAGGCGCTCCTCCATTCTCTGTCCCGGCTCCGCCTGTCCCAGACACGCCCAGCTACATTTCCTGAGAGAAGGTTCCATGCCTCAGCTTTCTCTCTGCCTCCCTCACCTATCATGGAAAGCCATAGAAGGGTCATGATGAGACAGGCTGGGGAGGGTAGACACCCAAATCAGAGGTACTGTAGCAGTACTGATAGCAGTAAAGACCTGCTGCCCCACCAGGCCAGGGCTAAGCGCAGCACTTGGGAGGTGGAGAAGGCGGGAGGGGGGGCCGGGAGGGGGGGAGCTTAAGGTCAGACCAGCCACAAAGCGAACTACAGGCTGGGCTACAGGAGACTCTATCCAAAGAGAGAGGAAAAGGGGAACAGGACAAGAAAGGAGGAGGAAGAGGAGGAGGAAGAGGAGGAAGAGATAGAAATATCAGCCCTTTCCCAGGCACCTGAAGCCCAGGAAAAATGAAATGGGACCCAGGGGTTGAGAGGTGGAGAAGTCATCTATCAAGCTCAAGTAGCATTCAGAAAGACCCTGCACCCTGCTGAGGGAAGACTCCCTAGATGGGGAAGCTACAGGGACTGCGGAGGAGTTGTGTGCTTCATCTAGCTAGTGTCTTGTTCTAGTGCTACCTAGTCTAGGGAGCTTTCTGGTAAGAGCTCTGTGCTGGTCAAATCCTCTCAGAGACCCTGTGGTGGCTACACCTTCCCTGAGGGCTAGCCCACCACGGTATCATATGATAGGGTTGTGTTTGTTTTGGTTTTTTGTTTGTTTGTTTTTTTATTGGTAGCAACTGTGTCTGAGCCTTCTCTAGGGTAAGCAGAGGGTGCCGAACGCCATCAACTAAGCCCTTGATTCATCCCAAATGACAGTGACCCTACTCAGCAAGCCAGCTAGAGGCAGGCCACAGCTGGACGAATCCTGGCAAGGAAGAGGACCAGCCAAGAGTCTACTTCACGGCTGTGCAGGAGGCCCTGCCTCTCGGCAGCTTTGGCACCGCCCTTTCAGCTTTAGGATGAGCCGCAGGTTCAGATGTGGGTGGGAGTCAGGGTTTCCCTACCCCCTACTTCACCCCACCAACCAGGGTTGGCCAAGAAGTTGGGGAGGCCAAGGGTGATGGCCACAGCTCACTGGGCAATACGGGAGGGGACAGATGAGGCTGTAGACCCTGGGTTTGGGGCAGCTCCTTGCCTGTATTCTCTACTCTGGCTATCCTTGGGGAGGGTCTGTGGCCCCCTCTGCAGGTTAGGGGGAGGCTAGCAGACACAGCTGGGGCACACATGGCACAAGATGGGAGGCAGACAGCCAGGGAGCATCACATTAGCTACAAAGAAGACCAAGCCCTCCCTCCCGACCTCACCTCACAGCACAGGGGTTTCCAAGGCTTGGGTGCACTTGCCAGAAGAGTTCAGAGAGGTCATAAGTGGGTTCAGAAGTATGTTAGGCATGGGGTACGTGCCAATGACTGACAACTGCCCTCTCCCTCAACCCAAAGCGCCTCCTCTTTCTATGATAGAGGTGCCCAGAGACCATGATCCTGAGGCTATGTCTTCTCCATCCCAAACAGAAAGTCACGTCCGAGCACCTGAGAAGCCGCTAGGGAGAAGGCTGCAGTAGCTTCTTAAGAGATGATTCTCAGGGAAAGGCAAGGTGGCTCAGTGGGTAAAGGCACTTGCTGCCAAGGCCAAGGACCCGAGTTCAATCCCTGGAGCATGGTGGAAGGAGAGAACCGACTCCAGCAAGCTGTCCTCCCATCTCCACATGCATGCTATAACACGGGCCTGCCACCACACAGGTAAATAAATAAATAAACATACTTTAAAAGGACTGCTGGAGCTGACGAGAGGTTCGGGGAAGTACTTGTCACGAGCATGAAGAGCTGAGTGGATTCCCTTGCATCTATATTTAAAAAAAAAAAAAAAATCCAAGCATGGCAGTGTATACAGCTATGATCTCAGCTCTGGGAAGGCTGAGGCAGGAAGACACCTAGAGATGGCTGCACAGTCTGGACAGCTGGTTAATGGCTGCAGGTTCAGTGAGAAACCCTCTCTCAAAAAGTAGGGTGGAGGCTGGGCATAGTGGTACACACCCTTAATCCTGGCTCTCTGGAGGCAGAAGCAGGTGGATCTTGGTGAGTTCTAGGCCAGCCAGGGTTACCCTGGTGGTCATTTATTCCCAGAGTGAATTCCCAACTGGAGTTTCAGTTGGCTTATCCTGTGGTCCCAAGACCACAGGGCCACACACACACACACACACACACACACACACATACACACACATAACATACACACACATACACACACACATAACACACACACACATAACACATACACACACATAACATACACACACACATACACACACATTCACATACATACACACACACACAGTGGAGAATGATTGGGGAAGACACCCATTGTTCACCTTTAACCTCCTTATACATACACACTCACACACAAACATGCACACACATGTACTAACAACAGACACACAATTCTCATGCCAGGAGACCACAGGAAGGGTGAGTCAACTGGACCCCGCTGGACCCCACTTTGGGAGTGAGTGATGGATTCCATCCACTGTGACAAAGAACTCGTGTCACTGTGCCAGACAGAAATTTTGTTTTTGATTTTTAGACAGGGTTTCTCTGTGCAGCCCTGGCCATCATGGAGCTGGCTCTAAATGTAGACCAGGCTGGCCTCAAACTCATGGAGATTGGCCTGTCTCTGCCTCCTGAGTGCTGGGATCAAAGGCTTGCACCACCAGGCCTAGCCCTACTTTAAAAAAAAAAAAAAAAAAAAAGACAGGATCTCTCTATGTAGCCAGGAATGGCCTAGAACTTGGTATATAGTCCAGGCTGGCCTTGAATTCACAGAGTTCTGATTCTGCCTCCCAAGTGCTGGGGTTATAGGTACATGCCATCACACCCTGTCCAAATTAAATTTCTAATTTTGTGTCTATGTGTGAGGTCCTGTAAGTTTATGTACCACACGCATGCAGATGCCTGTGGAAGCCAGAGGGTATCAGAGTCTCTAATGTACAGGTGTTTGTGCCTGCTGTGGGTGCTGGGAACGGAGTCACAATCCTCTGCAAATCTCCACAAGCTGTCTCTCAACCACTAAGCCATTGCTCCAGCTAGTCTCTGCTCCCAGGAAGTACGTCTTCTAGGGCAGAGACATGCTTATTTCCTGTTTATAGCCACAAAACCTCAGCTCAAAACTCCAGTGCTGTCCTCCCTGCCAAGCTCAGGGTTGTGCTCTGCAGCAGAGGGGCAGGGCTCGAGCACAGCAGCCCCAGCTCTCACACAGTGGGACCTTTACAGTGCCATGTGCTGGTCCTTCAAGTCTGGGACATGGAAGTCCCCATCACTACACTCCCAGGGACATTGTGAGGCCAAACTGGGCAGGTAGAGGATTAGCATAAATTGTCATCTCAACAGAATGAAAAGTCTCCTGGGAGATAGACCTCTAAGCAGGCTTGTGGGGGGTGGGAGTGGGGAGACCCACCCTCTGACTTTATAAAGTGGAGAAAGAGTCTCACTCTGTGTTCATGGCCTTCTGCTTCCTGATTGTGAACGGATGTGATCAGCTCCGAAAACTCCTGCTAGCTTGACTTCCCAGCATGCTCTACTGTGAGCCAAAGTAAACCCTTCCTTCCTGACGTTGCTCTGGTCAGTGTGTCTTATCCCTGCAACTGAACGGTAGCTAAGACAGCGCCCACACATGCCAACAGTCTAAGCCACCCTCTCTGACCTTCCCCATGCCTCTGGGCTGTAAGCAGGTATTCAGACCCTGGGTGGGCTTTAGAAAGGCTTTTGAAAAAAACTTCTCAGTAAGGCTTAGTGGCACATGCCCGTTATCTAACACTGGGAAGGCTCAGACAGGATGGGGCCTTGGCTGGTTCAAGACCAGCCTGGGTTACACAGTGAGACTCTGTCTCAAAACACATAATATTACTACCATCACCACAGCAACATACCATACCACCAGCATACCAGCATCATATCGTACCACCATCAGCATACCAACACCAACACCACAGCCACCTTTTCTTGAAGCATGAGGATAAGGACCTGGAGACGGACATCTTTCTAACTCCCTTTCCCAAGCAAGAACACAGTGGCCAGCACAGCACTGGGCCTGAGAGAAGGGAAGAGAAGGGCAGCCAAGGCCCCACCCTGCCCCAGCCCAGAATCCTGAAAGGCAGACCCAGGCCCAGGCCTGCTTCAATCTGCCCTGCCCACTGACAAAAAGACATGGCCATATACTTGATCAGTATGAAGGCCGACTTGCAAAAGCTCCAGCCCAGGAGGGCTGGTCACAGGCAGCTATGATTGGTCAGCCACGTGCTATGTGGTTGAGGGCCTTGGCCTATATCACATCACAGTCAGTCACTGATGGCACAGCTGCCCTAGTTTGCACGTGTGCCCTGTGAGGTTCCTCAATGACACACCTAAGGCCTCATGATGGTCAAACCCTTTCCCTGTCCCCAGGCACTGTGATGTCGCCATGGTTCTTACAAACCAGACAGCCAGCAAGACACTTTTCAGGAGTGAATCCAATTCCCATCAACCCGTCTCCATGTTGAAAAGAAAGAAGCCAAGGCTCCAAGAGGTGAAGTGAGGCTCCAAGGTTGCTGCTCCATCATCTCTGGTTCTCCCAGTCTCCAGCCACCACTCACCCCAGATTCGGAGATCCCCTCAGAGACAAGCCACGGCAAGAGCGCGTATGCGTGAGTGACCCTGGCCAGTAACCATACAGCAAGGCCAGACACACTGCCAACATTTCTGTAAATGGGAATCACAGTGACAAAGATAGAAATTAAATTGGGTCACACGCAAAAACGGCAGGGCTGAGGAGAGGGTTTGCTGTGTAACCGTGAAGGCCTGAGTTTGGATCTCTGGCACCACGTAACAGCCTGGAGCAGCAGTGACTTTAGTGGAGGAGGCAGGCAAACAGATCCCTAAGCTGAGCGGTGAGCTTCAGGCTCAGTGAGAGCCCTTGTCTGAAAGGACAAGGCAGCGGGTAATTGAGGCAGACACCTCTAGTCTCTGTGTAAACGCATATGCACATGTACCCTTGAACACATAGGCACATACCCCTACACACACACATACACACACACACACACACACACACACACACACGCCACATACATAAGCACATGCAAAGGTCAACTTCCAACAATTTCCAGGTAAGCAAGGAAACCATTGGGGTAAGAGAGCTCTGGAAGGGGAGTCGGGCAGGTACCAGTCAAAGGGATGGGTGGTCTCAAGCAGCTATGTCACATAGCTGTCAGAAGCTGGGTTCTCCAGACAGACAAGTCTAGGGCTGCCTCCTGGCAAGTGGGCTACCCTCCATGACTCTTTGTTGGCCAACAGGGCTGGGGCTGGGGCTGGGGACTGAAAGGAAGTAGTGGTGATTAACACAGGGGTGAGGATGGGCTCTGGGGCTGGTGACATCTGCTCAGGATGACCCTCCAAGCCAAAGCTAAGGCAGGCACTGGGTGCCCAGATGTCCCACGGGAAGCTGTCACCTGTCACCCTGTTGCAGTCTTCATTAGAATAAGAAATAACAGGGCTGTGGGGTGGGGTGGGGGGCAATTACAGGACTGTCACAGCTTATGACACTGGAAATCACGCGGAGAAACTGTTTAAATCAAGACCCCCCTGTCTCACTAGGCTTGGAAGGTCTCAGGATAGCTATTCCAGCCCCTTCTCTATCCCTCAGATTCCCTTTCATTTTCATCACACAGCCAGGGAGACGAGGCCTAGGTGGCTCTAGTCTGGGGACTCTCAAGCCTTGCTGGGCTCCTTGCCTCAGTTTTCCCATCTATAGACGGTCAATAACACAACACTTGCTAGGGTGTTGTAGGGACTGCAGAGATCTTTGTGGGGTGATCACCATCAGGAACCAGGTCAAGTGTGAGCTACTCCTTCCTCCCCACCCCCCAGGCACTGTGCATCTTCCCAGCCCAAGGGTGGCATCCTCCCGGTGTTGTATAAGAAGCCCCCCACCCTACAGGGCTGAGGATGGATGGTTGCTATCACCTGAGGCTTCTGCTTGCTTCAAGTCTGTAGCTGCCTCCCTGCCCCAGTCTGGCTTCGTGGACCACAGAGCAAGGAATCGGATATTTCCTTTTGAGGGCCACAGGCTGGCTTTTGTGGTTTCTGTTCTCATGGGGCTCACAGTCTGACTGTGAATCAGGAACCCAGAGGCTGCAGCAGGATGGCTGGGGCATGAGAGACTCCCCAGAGAAGATGCTCATTGGAGGGGCAGGGGAGACGGGGATACGGAAGGTAGCAGGAGCTGCTGGAAGCACCCAAGAGGTGCAGGGGCTCACTGTGTCTCCAAGGACACGCTGGGTCAGGGCAGATCCTTACATGAGCTCACACATGGGGAAACCAGAATCTCTGGTCCCTGGTTTGGGTTGGATAATCAAGGGGAACCATGGGTTGCAAAATCCCTGTACTTGTAAAGACATAGAGCAGGCTCTACCATTACCACCCCATTTTACATAGGAGGAAAACTGAGGTTCAGGGAGGAGGATAGCAGCACCCCTCTGGTCCTGCAGCTTTGGCCTATCTCCAGAGAAACCTAGGACCAACCTGAGTGTGCCCTGTCCAGATCTGGAAGGAAGGGACTAGAGACCAGGGACAGGAAGTTGGGATGGAGGTGAAGAGGAGCTGAAGGGGTGGGCAGCAAAACCCAAAGAAAATCCTACTAGTTCTAGGCAGAGAGATGGAGGAATGTGGGTGGGGACAGGGTCAGTAAGGGAGAGGCCTGGAACCCCCAGAGCCCCGGATAGTTCCCCCTCCCTCCCAGGTGCGACCCCTCAACTTCCCGGAAGACACCACCCCCAGCTGGGCGGGGAGAAGGCCCACCGCCCCCGAACCGCCCAATCAGAGGCACTCCCAGTCTGATGGTGGAGGCGCGGGCTGAGGGTTCCCCGGGCCTTCGGGGGAGCCCGGGGACCTGACCCCGACTCGGTGCCCCCGGCCCCCGCCCCCCAGCCTCATTAGCACCGACGCCGGTCGTCTCCCCTAGCTTTCCGGTGGCTCCAGAATTTAAAGGTTAAATCCTAACCTCATCTCAGCAGTTTCTCCGGGCTTCGCCTACCCAGCGCCAGTTGCTGGTAATTATATGCATCTCCGAGCAGCCAATCAGCTGTCAGACTGACAGATACTGATCTTTTCGTTTTATTTTTAGCTCTGTGCTTCCCCCTCTAGTTGCAAAAAAAAATTCTGTTTGTTCTGAAAGCCGCTGCCTGCAGCCCTCCAGCCTGCGCTCATCTCTCCTCCAGCCAGGCGCGAGCAGGCGGCCACCGAGGATGAGCTCCAAAGCAAGGACAAAACGGCTTCTGTCACCAGCTAAGGACCCGGCCAGGACGAAGCCCGGCTGCTGCACAAGGCCTAGGCGCCCTCGGATGCACAGCTATGGGAGAGAAGATGGCCTTGGCCTGGAGAGGTTGCGGCATGGAATGGAAACAAACCTGTTGGTGGCTAAGAGAGGGACAGAGCTAAACGGAGAGTGGAGGGGATTACACAAGCCAGTGACCCCTGAAAAGCAATCACCTCACAAACCGAACAGAAAGGGGCCCAGAGGCTGCCCCAGAGGGCTCAGGAGAGGCTTTGCAGGGGCAGCCCAGTTTTGCAGGGCCAGGCCATGCCAGGCACGCTGGACCCTTCTAAGTCACCTGCCATGGGAAAGACCAGTGATATGCCGCCTGAAATCCTTTTATGGATTGTTCTAGAAGGCTGTATGGGCCTCCCAGGAGGCCCCAGGCCATACAGGAGATTTTGGAGAGGCCAGCGCTGAGGGATAGAAATCATTAAGACTCTACATCTTAAAGAATTCCCCTTGTGCCTCAACACTCTGCCTCATACCCATGCTTGGCCACAGAGAAAGAGAAACCCGTCAGCCAGGACAGGGCCAGGGTCCCATCATGCCCGCTTCTCTTTGGTGGTAGAAGGGTAATGTGACTTCCGGTTTAGGATCGTGGCCACAGAGGCCTGGATGTAAGTCCAGGTCACTTTACCAGCACTGGGACCCTAAACCACCAAGCTCTGAAAGCCACAATGTTCCCATCCATAAAGTGGGTCTCAGTCGTACCTGCACCTCCTGGAGTGACTCTGGGGAAGGAAATGGTCACTCGGGTCCAGCACCCCAGGCCTAACGCCCTAGGAGCACCATCAGGTCCTCCATTTGGTAGATGGGGAAACTGAGGTTTGTCTGACTCTTAATTGGCAGATCTGGGGCTGGAACCTTCCCCTCCCTTTTTGGCTTCCTATTCTCTGACACCACAGATGGTGTGCTGAGAAGAAGGCTGAGGAAAAAACGAGGAGAAGGGAATTAGGAGACCCAGCGAGATGGCGGGAGGCAGGAACACCCAGATCAATTACTTGCGCTATAAATTCTGCTGTTTTGCAAAGTGAGCACACAACCAGAGAAGCAGCGATCCCGATAGGACCTGGATAGAGCGAGCACGCAGCACCCCAAGCTGCCGATTCCTTCTGTGCTTGGGAGCAGAGATGGAAAGGATGAGCTGCAGGTTGGGGTACAGTGGGGGTCAAGGGCCCACAAGTGGGGAGCAGAGGAGAGAAGGCATTTGAGCTCTTGGGAGAGCCAGCCTCCTGTTCCTCCCTAGTAGCTTTCTCCTCCATGCTACTGGCTGGGAAGCCTAACATTTACTGCTGGACCTGGTTCAGAAGAGGACCTCAACATGCCCATCCATAGAATGGGGTCATCAGAGCATCTCTTTCTGGGGCCAGTGGGAGGGGTCAGTGAAGTGTAGGGTGTGGGTGGCTTTGTGTGGGGCCCTGCACACACAGCAAATAGACTTGCTGCTGTTATGGTTGTTATTAGGAAGATAACCATGGCTCTGGGGCAGGTGACAGGCCCACTTAGCTATTGAAAGTGGGGAGGGGCTGGGGGTGCATCTTAGTAGATAGAGCCCTTGACCAACATGAGCAGGCCTGGGGTTGATGCACAGCACCACATAGACCAGGCACTGCGGCACACACCTGGAAGCCAAGCCGGGGGGGGGGGGGGAGACAGGAGGATGAGGGTCCACCCTTGATTACTTAGAAAATTCAAAGCCAGCCTGGACTACATAAGAACCTGCCTTAAAAAGAGAGTGGTCTTCTCTGTGATGGGCAGCACTAGAAGCCGGGCAGAGGGTTTCCCACCTTCCTGCCTGTAAGGAGCAGAGACCTACCTCCATCTTCAAGAAAATACTGCACAGTCTCTGCTTACCGTCTCTGCGGTCCTGAACCTCAACCCTTTTAGGCCCCAGCATCCCCATCTGCAAAGTGGGTCTCAATATCACTTCCACATGCCTTTGAAATCATGTGCTCACTTTGCAAAACAACAGAAATGAATAGTCCAGTAATTGACCATGGTGTCCCCAGGACAGGTTCTGTTCCCAGCTGGAAAACAGGGTGCAGAGCTAGGCAGAGCCCCTCCATCCATGGCCTCCATGGCCCTGGAGCCTCCTGCAGGAAGGAAAAGGCAGTCAACAGATGCTCTTACTGGGATCCAGGTGTCCTAGGAAAATGGGATTCTGGGCACAGCCTTTCCACACTATAGGATTCCAATAGCTGGCTACTCACCTCCTTCTGCAGGGCAGGGGGGTACTCAGAAGAGAGCCAGCCCCAGGACTGGAGTTATTTGTCAGAAAGAAACAGTAGGTATATCTCTGACCCCCGAATGCCAGTCTTTTGGTCCCAGACAACCATCAAATTTTTGTCCCAAATTTTGGTCCCAGGCAACATCAAAACATTGTGAGAGCCTGAGGGGAGGGCCGAGGGCAAGTCCCTGGTCAGGAATCAGAGCCCTGGGGAACAGGCTTGCCTTTTGTGTAGACCAGAACCAGAGGTGGACCATCTCTGGCTTCAGATCTCCAGGATGATGGCAGAACATCGTGCTAGCTTCCAGGGAGCCTAAAATGGGTTCCTTCTACAAAAGAAAACAAAACAAACAAACAAGCAAGCAAACAAACAAAACCCTCCTTGGATAGAGACAATAAAGATGCCTTGTTAGAGGCACCGAGGCGATAGAGAACCCTGTGAGGGAAGTGCCTTCTGGGGATTATCCTGCTCCTGTTGACAGAGTTGGGAAGACTTACTTCTTTGTGAATGGAATCCCCCTCTCCCTGGGATCCTAGACTATATGAAATGGGGAGGGGGGATTTGCACACTAGCTTGTGGATGAGATGGGACCAGCGGCTTCTGCCTTGACTTCCTCACTCTGATGGACTGTGCCTTCAACTGTGAGCCGAAATAAACCTTTCTCTGTTAGGTTGCTTTTAAAAGAAAGTATTTTGGGGTTATTTTTTTTTTATTCTTTGTCAATTTCATATGTGTCTATCTTGAATTTTAATCCTTTTCAACTTTTTCATCTCCATTACCCTCCCTCCCTCCTCTGTTCTCCCATGAAAACTTTCTTCCCAAGAAGACTCTTTCCAACATTCAAGTCAAGTGCAGGCATGCATTGCATAGGCATGCGTGCATGCCAGTGTGTGTGTGTGTGTGTGTGTGTGTGTGTGTGTGTGTATGATAGATGTGTGTGTGAGAGACAGAGAGACAGAGGGAGAGGGAAAGGAAAAGGGAGAGGGAGAGGGAGAGGAATCTTCTATTTAGGGCCAGACATTCCCTGCACTTTGACCAGTTGCTTCTCACTGAGTCCGATAAACTCCCAGCTACATATTCTTGGCCAGGCTTATAATACCAGACTTAAGTTCACTTTACCAGTGTATTTTATCACAGCAATAGGAAAGAAATCTAAGGTAAACCCCAAACCCCAAATAAAAGCACATCTATTGCTCCGGTTACAGACAGCTACGGGCTGGCAGGGGAAGGGGCAAGACCTAGCTCCCGGTGTCCCTGCCGTTCTTAGGGATTGGTAGTAGCTGTAATATCTACACTAGCTGGATAGGAGGAAAAAAACTGCAGAGAGCATGAAAGGATGTTTATTTCCTGGATAAAAAGGGAGGGATGAGACACTTCCCTCCCAAACCAATTCCATTGGTCAGAGCTCAGATATGTGGTCACGCCTATATGCAATGAATGCTGGGAAATGTAGTCCAGTTACATTTTCCCCAGTAAAGCCATGACCCAGAGCTTAGGGTACACACTGCCATTTCTGTTGTAGATACTATTCTCTTGGGGTGCATGAGCTGACATGGGATAATGCTGAATAAGCACCCTAGGGCTGTGGAACCTGAGTGTGGCCACCAGTGACCAATCCAGACAGCTGAGGGTCTGTGGCCTTGGTGAGGGCTGACATGCAAACTGTTTTTTATTCTTTCACCTTATAACTGCTCTCTCTCTCTCTCTCTCTCTCTCTCTCTCTCTCTCTCTCTCTCTCTCTCTCTCTCTCTCTCTCTCTCTCTCTCTCTCTCTCTCTCTCTCTCTCTCTCTCTCTCTAATAGAGATGGAGGAAGATATTATTTAGGTCTGAATAAATATCCAAAACTTTCTTTTTTGGTTTTTTCAAGACAGGGTTTCGCCGGGCGGTGGTGGCGCACGCCTTTAATCCCAGCACTTGGGAGGCAGAGGCAGGTGGATTTCTGAGTTCGAGGCCAGCCTGGTCTACCGAGTGAGTTCCAGGACAGCCAGGGATACACAGAGAAACCCTGTCTCGAAAAACAAACAAACAAACAAACAAACAAACAAACAAACAAACAGGGTTTCTCTCTGTACCGCTGGGTGTCTTGGCACTTTCTCTATAGATTAGGCTGAACTCAAACAGACAGAGATCCACCTGCCTCTGTGTGTGTGTGTGTGTGTGTGTGTGTGTGTGTGTGTGTGTGTGTTTGTACCATGATTTAAGTAGAGAAGTTAGAGGACAACCTGGGGTAATCTGTTCTTGCCTTCCATTAACTGGGTCCTGGAAACTGAACTCATACTAGGCTGTTACAGGCTGTCTCCAGAGTGCTGGGACTAAAGGCACTCGCTACCACACCCAGCTACAGACAAAACTTTTAATAAAATTGTATCAAAGAGCCAGGCCTAGCGGCACAAGCCTAGAACCCCAGTGTCACATTTTCAAGGCCCGTTTGGGCAACTTAGATTCTGCCTACAATGCTTTCATTCAGCCAAGTGGCCCATGGATAAAGGGGCTGCCAAGTATGAGTTCAGTTTCCAGGACCCAGTTAATGGAAGGCAAGAACAGATTACCCCAGGTTGTTCTCTAACTTTTATATTTGAGTCATGGTACAAACACACACACATACACACACACACACATCAAAATAATTTTTTAAAGTAAAAAAGGTTTGAGTGTAACTTATCTTTGGAGTGCCTGCCTAATCTGTTCGAGGCCTTAGGCCTCCATCCTTGTATGAAGTCCACTGGCTTCGAGAGGAGACAGCTACTCTATGAAGTCACTCCTGTGCTGGCCTTAGGCAGACTAGGGAATAGTATTCTGATCCCCATGACCCCAGCACACTACAGAAGTTACCAAGGCATCCTCAGCTGGTCTCTTTCACTAACCATATCACAGATCTCTGGGGTCAAGGTAGAAAGGCCCTAGGCAGTGGACATTCCTATCTGTGTGGCCTCAATGTTCAAAGCAGGCATGGGTTATATGCTGATGAACCATTGTGAGCGACAAGCTCTGATGTGCAGATGTGCAAATGAGGCCCAGGGACAGGTATCCTGCCCATGGCCACACCTCTAATGAGGCAAAGCAGGCTTAGCACCTAGAATCTAACCAGCTGTGTGTCCACTCTTCTGAGAAAGGGATCTCTTTACCTTTTTCCTTTTTTTTTTTGTTTTGTTTTGTTTTTGTTTTTTGAGACAGGGTTTCTCTGTGTAGTCTTGGCTGTCCTGGGAACTAACTCTGTAGACCAGGCTGGCCTCGAACTCAGAAATCTGCCTGCCTCTGTCTCCCAAGTGCTGGGATTAAAGGCGTGCGTCACCACCGACCGGCTCTTTACCTTTTTCAGGAAAGGGTTTCATAGCTAGTAAAGGAGGAACTCGAAGAAAGAAGAAAAGAGGGATGGAGAGGCAGGAGTCAAGCCCCATCCATCAAGACAAGGAATCTCAGGGAATGGCTGCTGACCAAGCATAGCCACAGGCTAGCTCCTTAGCAAGGATGGTCAGAGCATCTGGATAGGCAGGACCCCTCCCAGGCTGTACATATTGGAAAGTTCCCCATGGGGTAATCAAGGGGGCTTTTGCCAGAAGTGGGGGATAGGTGCTGGGCTGGCCTTAAGAACAGATGTTTGCTCTGGCTTCCAGCATCAGGGTTGTGCAATCAAAGCCAAATGGCCACCGGCTGCTTTCCTGCAGTCCATGGCTATGGCCTGTGGCCACCAGGGGATCCAGTCAAAGCCCAGCCTGGGATCCAGGGAGAGAGGATCATGGCTAGTTTGTCTTGCCTACCTGGAACCCAGATTCTAGGCTCTGCAGCTTCGTGAGGACCTCTGTGCTCCTAGAGACTGCGAGGCAGGGTGGCCACCTCACCCTAAGCTGGGTTTGTTTGTGTAGAGCTGTCAGGCCAGTTCACAGAGTGTCACAGGCCAGAGATACACAGCTGGAGGAGGAACTGAGCCAAGGGCTGAGGGTCCTGGCGAGAGTTCCTTACTTTCCAGCAGGGTGAGGGATCGGGGATGGGAGGGTTGGAGTGAGCAAAGCAGTGGGGCCTAAGAGGCCTCTCCATTCCCTGCAAGGCAAAAGGACAAGGCTGACTCTATGTATCCTGGGAAGAGGGTGGGTGATGGTATATCTCCTATGCCAACCTGGGGAGGATATAGGACCGAATTCTTCAGTCAAACCCCAGCCTCCATGTTCCCCTAATCCAGGATGGGTGGGTTCTGGGTACCTGAGGTTGGAGGTCACTCTAGACAGTCAGTTGTGAGACCTTAGGAAGGGCCCTGAGCTTCTCTGCTGGTGGAATGCAGCCAGCTGGAAACTCAGGCTCCTTCAGAGCCTAGCAGCCCCTTCCCAGGAGTCCAGAGTGCAGACTGCTGTTGGGCTCTGCAGGAGGAGGGAGTACAGGGATTGTGATGGAAAGTTTGAAGCCCACTCCCTGGGGAGAGGGACCATTACAAACATGCCCTGGCCAGGCCAAGCACCTTGTGTGTTTATGAGGATGGGACATGAGGACCGACTGTGCAGCTCATTGGTGTTAGCTCCAAGCTCTAGGGCAGAACTGTCCATTGTCCCCTACCTCATTCACCTGACCATGCTGCCATTGTAGCTGCAGGTGCATCTGTGAAGTTATGGGCTGCAGTCTCTCTCTCTCTCTCTCTCTCTCTCTCTCTCTCTCTCTCTCTCTCTTTCTCTCTCTTCTCTCTCTGTTTTGTTTTGTTTTGTTTTTGAGACAGAGTTTCTCTGTGTGGTCCTGGCTGACCTGGAACTCACTCTGTAGACCAGACTGGTCTCAAACTCACAAATATCTGCCTGCCTTTGCCTCCCAAGCACCAAGACTAAAGGTGTGCACCACCTCTGCCTGGCTGTGTATTTATGTTTCATACAGAGTTCTCACTACGTAGCCCTGACTCGCCTGGAACTCACAGAGATTCTCTTTCCTCTGTTTCCCAAGCTCCAGGATTAAAAGCATGTGGTCCTTACACTCCACAGTAGACACTTTGACTCTTCAGAAGATTGGGTGGGGGAAGACAGCCCAGTTGCTATACACCAATGAGGGGACTGGATTCCCCCTGCTCAGGAGCCCATGGGGCTGTCAGAACCCTGAGCTCAGCAGTGGACACACACACACACACACACACACACACACACACACACACACGCCTGCTTAACTGGTTGTTTTCAGGGGAGGGAGGGACCTGACAGACATGGGCCCATTGCTCTCAGCCTCTCCCCTCTGTCACCAAGGGTCTCCTACAGTTTCCCCTCCATGCTGGCTAAAACCCAGCCCTGCTCACAGAAGCCCCAGGCAGAGCTTCAGTGAGTACCTACTGTCTGTCCACTTGAAATGTCCTCAGTCAATCTGAGGTCAGCTATGCTCAGAATCTTCTCCTTGAGGAGAAAAGGACGAGCCTCAGGAGCTGAGGGGTGTGTGTGTGTGTGTGTGTGTGTGTGTGTGTGTGTGTGTGTGGCAAAAATACCGTTAAAACAGCTTCTATAGTCTCCAGGATGGGTGGATCTTCATGTGGGCAGGGTGCGACCGTGAAGCTGATCTATTGACAGGGCACGCATACAGAGCCCACCCACTACCAGGCTCCAAGAGCTGATGGCTCCTTTTACCTCACCCCATCAGTGTATAGAGCAAGAGATGAGGTGAGGAGGCGGAGTTTGCTTGCTCTCTGGCCCCACACTCTCAAGTGAGTTTCCAAACCACACCCACCCCTTCCATGTTCTGGTTCAGTCCACTTCTCTTCTGCTAATCTCTCACAGGCCTGGGAATGATCTTGCCCTACTTTGGCCTCACATACAAACATTGCATTGCCCTCTCTGACAGATCAGGGCCCTATGCTTCTCTCCTCTGCCAGTTGAATCTTCAGGATCCTCAGCGCAGCAGCCCCCCTCCCCCCACCATTATGCAAAATTTGGAAGGCATAAGGCTCTTATTTCTCTCCTGGCTATGGGCTGCAGGGTGAACAGCCCAAAGCAGTAGCCTGGTCTACAGAGTAGTTCCATGACAACCAGGGCTATACAGAGAAACCCTGGAGAGAGAGAGAGAGAGAGAGAGAGAGAGAGAGAGAGAGAGAATGAATTACTATTATTCCAAGTGTTTCTGTAGACCAAATCCAGACTTGAACCTGAGAAGCCTCAGGCCGTGGTTTGAGGGTGACCTGTGAGGGTCATAGGCGGCAGCTCTCCCCATAGAACATGCTAGAAGGTTAAAACTTCAAGAGGTGCCTGTAGTCCTTTGTTGTTGTTATAGACAGGGTAACTCCAAGTTCTCCTGCCTCTGCCTGTCAAGTGCTGGGATTACAGGCACACACACCACTCCAGGTTGAGTCTACCCTCTTGAGTGGCTGCTATTATCATGGGAGTAGGCTGGTTACCTGGGCGTGCGCTCCTGATAAAAGGGTGAGCTGGGCTCCCTTCCTTCCCTCTCTGCCTCTCAGCCTGGGACATATGGTGCGGTAAAAATACCTTCACCGCAAGCCCTTGGATTCCACAACTCCAGAGCCATGAGCCAATAAACCGTTCTTTCTCAGTTCCCCAGTTCAGGTGCTCAGTTAGAGCGGACTAAGCCACTCATAAAACCTATAAAACCATACCCACTGGTGTGTTTCATAACTGCCTTTTCACAAGTCTTTTTGCTAAAACAGGTAACAAACAAACAAAACAAAAACCAGGAACCAGAGAAGCGGCTCAGCAGTTAACAGCACTGACTGTTACTGTAAAGGACCCAGGTTTAATTCCCAGCACCTACCTGGCAGCTCACAAGGATAACTAACAGCCTTTTTCTGGCCTCTGCAGAGACAGAGAGAGACTGGTATGCTACTGCTGCGTGCCTCAGAGCTGAAGCAGAGCTTGGCTCTGCAGAGATTCCCCAGCTGGCTCCTCCTTGGCTTGGCTGCCCCACATCTTCCAGCTTCTCTGTCTGGGCAGAGCTCTTTGCTTCTCTGACCACACTTGCTTACAGCATGACTGGGCAGAGCTAGCCTCATCTAAAAGGCAGGAGGTTCCCTGGTAGGACCACCCATTGCTCTGACACCCAGTAGCACCTCTTGGCTCCTGCATGTCTCCTGTAACTAATGTACCCTCACGGGGCTGTCATCAATTGAAAAATTGTTCTGCCAGGGTCTCCCTTCCCTGGGGGACCTTCAGATCCAGTCTGCAAGAAGCTTCAGGCGACTCTTGACAAGGATAGAGATATGGCCTCAGGGTTCTTTTGTTTCCTTAAATTTTGTTTTTTAAGACAAGGTTCCTCTGTGTAGTCCTGGCTGTCCTGGCTTTATACCTGGCTGGCCTTGATCTCGGAGATCTGCTTGCCTCTGCCTCCCAGGTACAGGATTCTTGAGAGTGTCTATGAAATCAGGCCTTCTTCCATTCTCAGCTTCAGGACTCACTAAGAGTTTATAGAATCTCTGCTGGGTGCCAGACTCTGCCCGGTTGTCTGGGCTGGTGGTCATACAGTGATTCAACGCCTGCCTCTACCCGAAGGAGTCCTCCGTGAAGTCCCTGAATCCTGCGAGGCACTGGATCCCTTGGAAGCCAGAGTTACATGAGCCTCTCTGCATGGTTGGGTCTGCAGCCTCCAAAACTCTTTTTTGAGAGCAGGTCTCATGCATTGTAGGCTAGCCTTAAAGTTGCTTTGTAGCCCAGGATGTCCTTGAACATCTGCTCCTCCTGTCTCCATGTCCTGCACGCTGGGACTACAGGTAGACGACCACGTTCAGTGTATGAGGTAATAGGGACTGAATGCAGTCTTCAGATGCTAGGCCAGCCCTCTACCATACCCCTAGCCCAGGGATTTCTGTACCTTCTGGGCTCCATGGGAATAACTCAGACTTAGTTAATCCCACTTCCCTAGTGTTGCGAGAATTTTCTCCCTGGTTGGTACGCAGGTGTGGGAACTAGGCAACGTCTACAGCCCCTCCCTTCTATGGCCCCATTGACAACCTAAAGTTCCTTTCTACTGTAGTTCCCCCTGGGGAGGCTATGTATCAGGTTTAATTTACAGAGCATCCGTGAGGGGTTGCTTACAGGAGTGCAGGGGGACCCCAAAGCAGCCACACTAGAAAGTCTTCACCCAGAATGCATGCCGGCTCTCCCATAGCTGCATAGATGGAGCCTCCTCCTCCAGTCCTTCCCCCATCCCCTCCCAGAGACCCCAGGGTGAGAGTTAACTAGGGCAGCCAGTAGAGAGGAGTGACTAAGCCCTCAGGCAAGGGTCCCATGGTCTTCCCTGCCTCTATGAGGGGACCCAGCAGTCAACAAGGCCAGCAGTGAACAGCTTCAGCAAGCAGACAGACTGGCTCCTGAAGCTGGTGTTTGCTCGGCTCAGGGGACAGCCCCGCTGCTAAGCCTGATGACCTGAATTCTATCCTTAGAACCTACCAGCTGAGAACCAACTGCCAAAAGTTGTCCTCTGACGGACATACAGACATTGTTGCATCCACGCATGCCTCCCCACCCAACCCTCCACACCGCCCAAAACAAATGAAATAAAATTGCTTATAGAGAAGAAATTAAAAGCTAGAGGAAAGAAAAGAAATTAAAGGTTAAAAAGAAATGGTCTGCCAGGTATGGTGCCTCACACTGGTAATCCTAGCACTCAGGCTGGGGCAGAAGGATTGCTCTGGTTTAAGGCCAGTGTGGGCTACTTTGCTTTAAAGAAAGAGGTGAAGTCTGACTGGGAACCAGAGCATCTCTCAGCGCTCATCAGGAAGCTTCTCCTTGCAGGAGATGGCGACTAACACAGAGACCTGTCACAACTGGTCTGCGTGGAGAGAATATGAGACTGGAAGGCGCTTAGCCATAGATGAGATATCCATATCACACACCCTCCAAAAATCAGAGATCTTCAATGAAGAGAGTGTACAAAGATTGTCAGAGGCACAGGAGGTGGCTGTGCAAAAGAAACAGTGATTTACAGACAGCGGGGCGGGTGCACATACGGACCCATAGCAATTGCGACAGCACAAACAAGACCTGTGCAAAGTCAAGCCAAGACCCCATGGAGGGGAGAGGTGGCTGTGACATTGCACCGGTGGCCCAGGAACTATTGTCACTTGGTAGCTGACAGAAGAGGGAAAGTCAGTTTAATTTAATGATGTGACCTTAGTAGGTCATTGGACCACCAGGCAGGATCAACTCCCAAATTAGACTCCATAGGTTTAAAAAACAAACAAAACAGAAGGAGGAAGAGGAGGAGATGACTTGTCAAAGTTAGGTGTGTAAGAAGGTAAGGGCAGACAGGGTGGATGGAGCTGGGAGGACTTGGGAGAGTGGGGTGAAAACTCATTATATGAAATTCTCAAAAAAAAACTAATAAAATTATTTTACTATTAAAGGTTTATTCTTATTTTTAATTATATGTAGATATGTCTCTCTGAATGTAGGTATGTGGACGTGAGTACAGGTCCCTGTAGCCATGAGAATATTACTAAACACAAACAAATAAAAATGAATAGAAACAACAAACTTGGGATGAAGAAATGGCTTACTAGTTAAAACCATATATTGTCTTCCAAAGAATCCAAGTTCAGATCATAGCACCATTTCAGGTGGTTCAAAACCACTTGGAACTCCAGAGGACCCAACACCTTTTTCTGGCCAAGGTAAAAAGAAAGAGAAACAGGAGTAAGCATAAAACCAAAAGCAATGCCAGTCCTAAACCCTAACATATTAGCAATTACACTAAGTATAAATGGCCTAACTTCCTTAATGTAAAACACAAAGATTCGTAGAGTAGCTTTTGTTTGATTATTTATTTGAGACAGGGTCTCTTTATGTAGTCTTGGCTGGTCTGAAATTAGCTTTGTAGACCAGGCTGGCCTGAGATTCAGAGAGATCCTCTTGCCTCTGCCATTTTTGACTGTGCTACCATACCCAATTTTTTTTAAAAAAAATTATTTATGTGTATGTATATATGTCTGAGACTATATATATGTACCATGTGCACAGATACACCCTTGGAAGACAGAAGAGGGAATCAGATCCCCAGAACTAGAGCTGTATGCAGTTATAGGCTGCCTGATATGGATGCTGTGAACTGAACCTGGGTCCTCTGCAAGAGCAGCAAGTACTATTAATGACACAGCCATTTCTCCAGCTCTTACAGAGTAGATTTTAAATTTTTTATTAAATTTTTATTTACTGTTTTTGTGTACTATGCATGTGTGTGTATCTCACATATGAGTTTGTCAGGGCACTTGTATGCAAGTTAGAGGATAATTTACAGAAGTCAGTTCTCTCCTTCCACCATGTGACCCAGGGCTTGATTTCAGGCCATCTGATGTGGCAGCAAGTGTCTTTATCCACTGAGTCATTTCCCAGGCCTTCAGAGTAGACACATATTTTTTGTGTGTGTGTTTGTTTTTTCCTTTTGGTTTTTCAAAACCAAAAAGGTTTCTCTGTATAGCTCTGACCATCCTGGAACTTGCTTTGTAGACCAGCTTGACCTCAACTTCAAGAGATTTGCCTCCTGAGTGCTGGGATTAAAGATGTTGGCCACCACAGCTGGCTTCACAGTAGACCTTTTAAATTACTCAATTGTAACTAATTGTAACTATAAGTAACACACTTAAAGCACTAAGGAGGCAGAGGTGAGCAGCTCTCTGTGACTTTGAGGCCAGTCTCCTATACATTGTATACATTATGAGTTCTAGAACAACCCAGGATACACAGAGAGACCCTGTCTTTTAAAAAAAGAGAAAGACAAAGAAAGGGGAAAAAAGCTATTTAAATAGAGATATGCCTCAGTTTACTACCAGTTTACTAGCCTAGAGACCTAGGTTAGAACCAAACACACTGCTATACTCAGACATCAGTCAGTGTCTGGCCCACATGTCTGAGAGGCTTCATCCAGCAACGGATGGGAGCAGATGTAGACACACAGCCAGACATTAGGAAGGGAAGCCCTTGGAAGAGGGGAGGAGGGATTGTAGGAGCCAGAGGGGTCAAGGGCACCAGTAGAACACAGTCCAAGTGATGAACTAAACGGAGCTCATAGGGGCTCACAGAGACTGAAGAGACAATCACAGAGCCTGCATGGGTCTGGGCTAGGTCCTCTGCATATACTTTCTGGTTGTTAGCTTGGTGTTCTTGTGAGATTCCTAACAGTGGGAGGGAGTCTCTGACTCTTTTGCCTGCTCTTGGGAACCTTTTCCTTCTCCCGAGTAGCCTCGCCAAACCCTGATGTGAGGAATTTGTGCCTGGTCTTATTGTAACTTGTTATGCAGTGTTCTCTTGATATCCTTGGAGGCCTGCTCTTTTCTAAAAGGAAACAGAGGAGGAGTGGATCTGGGGGAGAGGGGAGGTGGATGGGGAACTGGGAGGAATGGAGGGAGGGGAAACTTCACTTGGGATGAATTGTATGAGAGAATAATAATAATAAAATAACAAAAAAGAAGGAACGAAAAGTATTTAAATACAGATACGCCTCAGTTTACATCCACCATAAACTGCAAATATCAGGTTTGAAAACACAGCTACTGGACCATTACAGCTGGGTCACACATACAGTGCAGAGACCAGCCCGCCTGACTGGTGGCTGTGCCTAGGACAGTGTGGATCACCAACCCAGGAAAAGATCAAAATCCAAGGCGCGGCTTGTACAGACCGCAAGACACTTTCATGCTATTAGATTAAAAAACAAAACCAACCCCCCCCCCAAAAAAAAAAAACAGCAAACACAGATTGATGGGAAAGAGTTTATTGTGGCTCACACTTTGAGGGAGTCATTCTGTCCTAGTAAGAAGGATGTGGTCGCTGAAGAGGTTACAGGAGCAGGAAGCTGGATGCTCAAACTGCATCTGCATCCAGGAAGCAGAGATGGAGCAGGAAGTTAGGTTAGACTATAAAGCCTAGAGGCCTGCCCCCAGGACCCACTTCCTCTTCCTCTTCCTCCTCCTCTTCTTCCTCATCCTCCTCTGAGGATTAAGTGTTCAAACACACATGCCTGAAGAAGACATTTGCCATCCAAATTACAACACTGCAAAAGGTAATCAAAAGGGTATGGTTCTATTAGCATGGCAGGAAGTCGGTAGGCTTAGAAGCAAGAGTACAGAGATTACAGTGAGGGAGAACACAGACAGCAGGGTTTACCCACCAAGACAGCAGCAACTCTTGTGTTCAAGACAGCGTCAGTAAAATCCAACGGGGGAGCGGGAGCGGGAAGAGAAATGAATAAACGTACAACTGCAAAACCGTCTCTCAACTCAAAGGACAATGACTCAAAAACTGACCACCAGCTGCAGTATCCCTGTCACTTATTAAACTCTGTATCAGCTACAGAGTAACACTATTTTCAAGGGCACAGAATACACATTAAGATAGGTTTGCACTGGACCAGCGAGGTGGCTCAGCAGGTAAAGGGGTCTGTGACCAAGCCTGACACCTAAGTTTGATCTACCACACAGTAGGAGGGAACTGACCCTCGAAAGTTGTCTTGTGACTTCCACATGTGGCATGGTGCAGTTCCCCAAGTAAACAAATAAATACAAGTTTTAAAGGCTACATCCTAGCTTTAAGTAAGCCTGTCAGTTTAGAAGAAATGGAACCACATAGAGTGTGTTCTCTGATGCAACAGACTCTAAGAAGGAAGCAATACCAGGACTTCTCCCGAGACTCAGAAACTAAACAACACCTCCCCTAAATAACCTGTGGGTCAGAGAAGGCAAAACAAAACAAAATCGTTTTCTGGGTTTTTTGTTTTGAGTTTGGGTTTTGGCTTTGACGAGGCAGGGTCTTGTTTGGTTTCAGACTCTGGGACCAGAGACTGAGGTGCATATTTTACATATCAAAGCAGACCTGGCCTCCAGGTTCTCCGAGCATCTCTCAGGCCCTACCTGGCAAATCCTGCCTCTAACCCTGAACTTTCCAGCCCAGGAACTGGGCTGCCCTTCCCCCCCCAGAGAGCCTCCCCCCAGAGAGCCTCCCCCTATATAATCCAGACATTTTGTTCTCCTTCCCCAACCCCTCTCCTCCCTCTCCCTCCCCATGGTGTCTCCCCCAGCCTCCTTCCTTGGGGCCAGTGAATTTGCCTGCCTGAGAGCAGCTTCCCAATATACCTGCATTTAATATAATCTAATCTGGTTTGAATTGGCTCATCTCACCAGCCGAGAAATAATTTATCAGATGGTGCCGAAACCCAGGAGGGGTTGAGTCCCCAGGCTGATGGCGTGGTTCTTTCCTGGCCACGTGGGGACCGCTGCTTCTTTCTCTCCACCAGAAACATCAACTTCAGCCTGTGAGTAACCACCTCCCAGAAGCCCTGGAGCAACAAGTGTTCCTTTCTGGTCCAGGGCTCTTTGGGCTTTCTCTTCTGAGTCAAGGCTGCACCAGAGTTAGTAAAGAACAGAACTATGTTTGGAGGAAAACCTTTGATAGAAAGACATTTGGTCTGAGGTTACTGCCCCCATATTAACCATTAGATCCCAGACTATTGAATGGGTCGCCATTTCCATAGTCTCAGGATCTCTGGCAAATGCTGGGCAGGTAGGTACTGCTGGGTCTAAAATTGATTCCAGATGCCTCTTGGATGTCTGCTGCAAAATTTAGCCAAATTGGCGGAACTCCCAATGTCCCAAATTTTAGGAACTGAGCTCTCACCCCTCTCTCACTCCTCCCCCACCCCCCCACCCCTGCACTGAGCACAGGGCTCCAGGTACCACCTAGCCCCATCCAGCCTCCTCATCTCTCCTGTCCATGAGCAGCCGTGGTGACTACAACAGTAATGGCGAGCAAACAGTAATGGCTCATTTTAAATCAGCCACCACGCTGTCGGCAGGAAAATAGACACTGGGCAAAGAGCATGTGACTGGACGCCATCTTGACTATGGGAATAAAGAGAAGCTATGGCTTCAGCACCATCATGGTTACGGGCAGTCACATGACTGGCAGCCATCTTTGTTATGGAAAAGTCATACCTTCACCTCAACTCCAGTTTATACCATTTCTTTCTCTTTCCACCAGCTACCTAGGCTCAGAATTTACCTTCAGGCTTTCTAGCCACTAGATTTATTTAATGAGCTATCAAAACCACACCTCCATGAATTTGTGCTAAAAAAAAAATAAAAATAAGGTATATTTAATAATCAAAGTCTATGTTTTCAAGGTTAAGCCTAGAATGGGTAACTAGATTCAAGCTAAGTTTGTCTATTCAAATCTATTGTGGACAGATAGATGGTCCTCAAACCCCAATACACGAGTTGGTGAAAATGCCTTTTAAAGTCTTTAACACCCAAGACGAGGTGGCTGAGCCTTCCCCTAACAGTCTTGGCTACATCAGAAGGCTATGCCCAAGCCTTAGCAACTTCCCTCAGGCCAGTGGTATCCCTGCAGAGGGAAAAAGAGTGGTCCGCCACTCCTCTTCCCACAGAGGTCTAGCCTAAGTCAACTCTGCCAGGGACCTGTTTCAAATATGGCCAAGAAGAACATTGGTCTCATTGCTGCTCAACCCAAGGCAGCCCACCAAGCCATACCCCGCCTGCCAGCAGCCTGGGCACTGGAAGTCAGACTATCCCCAGGCAGGCTTGCCCTCTGTGACCCTTCATCCTTTGAGCAGCTTGGCTTGGCGAACTAATGGCTCCAACACTCAGTGACCTCTGTAACTCTAACTTTTTCAAAGCCTGTTTTTATGATGATTCTTAAATGCTTTAACCTCCCTTCACCACCCACCAGAGGAGTGGAACAGAAAGGACTCGGGGAAGTGGACCTGTTTAGAAGGCTTCTTTGGAGCAACTCCCATCTGCATCGTCAGGAAATCAGCAGTTCAGTTCACAGGTCAGCAGCGGCAGCTCGATCCACACGTAAACACTTCCCAGATATACCAGCGGTCCAGTTCAGTAGTGTAGGGATAGCAACACTGGTGGCATAACAAGGTCTCAGCCAAATCGGCATGAGTCAGCAGGAGGAACCAGGGCCAACAGGAACACTAGGAGAAGTTCTCAGCTGTACCTCTCTCGATGAAGTGAAAAAAGACCAAGAAGCAGTTAGCAATGGAAACAAGCCAAGCTCAGCTCTGTCACAGTGGGTGGGTCCTATGTATGCTCTCTCCTAACATCACAGGAGCTCCTTAGGTCTCACCTCACCACATGAGTCTGTTTTAGCTGACATCACTCTGCCAATCAGCCTGAGTCTTCGGAAGCAGCAAGATGCCACAGCACACCACCAGAAGGTTTCTCTCTATGGAGTTCCAACAAACGCAGCTCAACTACACAATGTAAGGTGGACCAATACCTGTGTTACAAAACAAGAAAAAAAAAAAGGTTTGCAATAGCCGGGCGGTGGTAGCGCACGCCTTTAATCCCAGCACTTGGGAGGCAGAGGCAGGCGGATTTCTGAGTTCGAGGCCAGCCTGGTCTACAGAGTGAGTTCCAGGATAGCCAGGGCTACACAGAGAAACCCTGTCTCGAAAAACAAAAACAAACAAACAAACAAAGATCTGCCTGCCTCTGTCTCCTAAATGTCGGTATTAAAATGCGTACCATAACACCAGGCAGGCTAGCTTTAGCTCAGTCTTTAGCTCGTGCCCAGCGACAACTGAGACTTCATGTTCATTGTGTGTTTTCCTTGGATTGCTGGGATGAGAGCCACCTCTGCCAAGGCCAGAGCCTTATCCCAATAAGGATTCAGAAAAGGGGTCACTTAGGTCACTCCAGCCTAAAAGTAAAAAAATAAAAAAATAAAAAAAAATAAAAAATCCGTGATCAAGTCCACTTTACAGAAAGCTTGCAAATTTACAAAGAGAGACCCTGTCTCGAAAAACCAAAAAAAAAAAAAAAAAAAAAAAAGCAATAAACTGAAACACACAGAAGTACATAATCAATATAAAAGCAACAATCAATAAAAGCTTAAATCTGCAAAATGGGGAAATATCAATGAAAGGAAAATCTGGCTGTTTAGAAAAAAAGTAAAAGAATCATGTAGTAAGATGAGCGGAAAGCACGAGAGAGAAGATGTGGTTGTTAACGTCAATAGAGAACAGACATTGCCACTGACCCTGAAGACATCAAAAGAGCAGAGGGAGGGATGGTCAGCAGATAGGACTGGCTGGTCTTGTAAAGGACCTGAGTTTGATTCCCAGAACCCATATGGCAGCTCACAGCCATTTCTAACTCCAGTTCCAGAGGATCTAACACTCTCTTCTGACCTCCTTGGCTCCTTCACACACTGGGGCACACCCACATAATAATGACTTAGTTAATTAACTTTAAAAATATTTAAGAAAACCAGCAAGGGAGGAATCCTCTACTAGATAAAGAATATCCATTCAAAATTCTGTAATTTATTCCCAGTGTCGAAAGACTGAAAGCTTTGCCCTGGGATTGGAAGCACGATAAGGAAGGAGCTGCCAGTGAGTGGTTTCTTTTCCTTGTTCATTGTTGCTGGATGGTGTCAGAGATGGAGTCTAGAACCTGAAACCTGTTAAGTGAGTGCGTGGCCACTAAGCTATAGTCTTAGGCTTTTCTTCTTCTGTTTTATTTTGAGACATGGTATTATTAACTAGTCCAGGCAACTCACTCGATAGCTATTTTCCTCTCAAATTCAAGACTCCGGTGCTCTACAGTTCGGTTTCCTGCACACTAAGATTACTGCTAGTGCTTGGAGTTATTGCCATAGCAATAAGGCAAGAAAAGTAAATAAAATCCATGCAGATGACAAAAGAAGAAACAAACACATGTTATAGATACAGAAAGTCTCCTTATTTCCAGCAGTACTGGTCAACTAACTACAGCACTGAGGAGGTGGAGGCAGGAGGATCTGCATAGAGGCCAGCCTGGGCTATGTAGTAAGTTCCAGGCCAGGTACAACTACATAAAAAGACCATGGTAGTAAACAAAACAGGACCAGCAACCTGGCTCAGTGGGTAAGGGGATGTCAGCCTTATACCCTGGGCTTGATTCCTGGAGTCCTCATAAAGACAGAGAGAACCAACTCCACAAAGTTTTGAAATCCATATACACACGGTGGCAGATATACCCACACCCGCACACGTTATAACAGTAAATTAAAACACTCTTAAGACCTCTCAGAATTTATGAATGAAGCTAGCAAGCTTACAAGATACAAGATTAAGACACAAAAATTCAATTTTAGGCCCATTTACTAGCAATGAACACACATAAACTAAAAATAAAGAACAGAGTTTTGAGTCAGTGAAACGGCTCAGCAGTAAGGGCGCTGGCTCAGTTACCAAGCCGAAAAACTTAAGTCCAATCTTCAGAACCACATGGTAGAAAGAACCAACCCCCAAACGTTGCCTTCTGGGGCTGGACAGGTAGCTCGGTGGTTAGGAGCACTTGCTGCTCTTTCAGAGGACCTGGGTTCGATTCCCAGCACTTGCAAGATGTAATAGCACCAAACTGTATGTGACTCCAGTTCCAAGGGATCCCACACTCTCTTCTGACTTAGGTAGGCAGTGCGCACATGTGGTGTCATACAGACAAACATTCATATACATTAAAAAAAGTTGTTCTCTGACTTCCACACATGCAACATGGCACAGATATGTTCCTCCCCACAGTAAATAAGAAAATAAAAGTAAAAAAATAAAACGCAATAACATTTACAATCAACTCAAAACAATAATAATGATAATCAAAAGCAAAGTAATTATGTATAAATAACAAAATGTTTATAGGTTTTATATGTTAAAATTTATAAAAGAATAAGTAGGCAGGAGTGGTACAGGCCTTTAATCTCAGGAGGCAGAGGCAGAGGCAGGCAGATCTCTGAGTTTGAGGCCAACCTGGTCTACAGAGTGGGTTCAAGGGTAGCCAGAACTGCACAAAGAAACCCTGTCTCAAAAAGCTAACAAAAAACACAACATAATATATATTATGTATTATCTATGTCATAAATATATAATAAAATAATAACATTATATATAAAGTTTTAAATGATTGTAAAATAATTATGTTTATGAACTTGAAAATTCAACATAGTAAACTTCCAATTCTTCCTAAAGTTCTTTTTGAGTTAGAGCCTCACTCCAAAACCCAGGCTGATCCAAAATCCACTTGTAGCCCAGGCCAAAGCTGGCTTTTAACTTGTGACAATCCTCTTGCCTCCATGCATGGTGTTTTTGGTTTTGTTTCTTGTTTTATTTTATTTTTTTCTGAGATGGGGTTTCTCTGTATAGCCCTGGCTTCCTGCAACTCGCTCTGTACACTATGCTGGCCTTGAACTCTCAGAGATCCTCCTGCCTCTGCCTCCTGAGTCCCGAGATGAAAGTCATGCACCACCACCGCCTGGCAAGCTTCTCAAACCTTTAACATAACGTCTATCAAAATCCAAGCAAGATAAATGAGTAACATAAACAATATGATTTCAAAATTAGCATGGAAAAAAATAAATTAAGTCTGAAAACTGAAAATGAAGTAGAAATTGTCACCGTGGCAGCCTCTGAGGCTGAGCGCCAAGTGTCAGAAATGCAGTGAACAACCCCAGGCAGACATCAGACTGATATTGCCCAAAAAACGAATTCCGACCAGCAGGAGGAGCAGCCCTTCCAACATGTAATGCTGGCGCAATAGGGCATCTGCCAGTCTGAGAAATCCAACCTGAATTAACTTAGCCCAGACAGCAGACCTTTGTGCTCCGAGTTGAGGCAGGGTCTTACGGTTTGAACAGGAAACGTCCCCATGGGCTCATGTGTTTGAACACTTGGTCCATAGGTCCTTGAGCTGCACAATTATGGTTGTATAAACCTTCAGAAGGTGGAGCCTTGATGGAGGAAGTGCTGCCCTGGGGGCTGGCCTTAATGTCTATTGCTCACTCTGTCTCTGCTTCTTGAGATATGCAGGAGATAGAGAACCCTAGCCTTGGGTTCTTGTTACCATGGAGACACCCACACACACACTACCTTCCTTCAGATCATGACGCACTGTGCCCTCCAACTGCGAGCCAAAACAAATCTTTCCTCCTTTAAGAGTTGCATCTTTTGGGAGGCAGAGGCAGGCGGATTTCTGAGTTCGAGGCCACCCTGGTCTACAGAGTGAGTTCCAGGACAGCCAGGGCTACACAGAGAAACCCTGTCTCGAAAAAACAAACAAACAAACAAACAAACAAACAAACAAACAAAGAGTTGCATCTTGTCAAGTATTTGGTTGCATCATTAAAGAAAGTAACAAATACAGGCTCTCCTTAGGTAGCCCAGACAGCATGCTATGGACCCTTCTGTTTGCCTCTCAAGCGCTGGAATTATACATATGCACCACCATATCTGGCAATGGACTTAGATACAAAATGTAAAGTTGTAAACCTTTCAGGAGAGAGAGAGAGAGAGTTCACAGTCTACACAAGGTAAAAAGTTCTTAGTGTGAACTCCAATACAATATAGAAAAAAAATCCCCCCCCCAAAAAAATTTGAACACCATCAAAATCTGAAAATCTGTGGTGAAGGATTGGTTCAGTAGTCAAGAGCACCGGCCACTCTTGCAGAGGACCCAAGCCCAGTTCCCAGCACCCACACAGCTACTCGTAACTCCAGCTTCAAGAGCTCCGACGCTCTCTTCAGGCCTCCATGGGGACCCACACACATGAGCGAGCCACCCCCATGCACACTTACAAAAATAAATATTTGTGCAAAAATGTTCACTCTGCTTAAATTTCAAGTAAGGGGGTGGGTACAAAGACATCACAAATGAGGAAAGAATGTCACTGTCCCTTAGTGTCTGGGGGGAACTGGCTGCAAGACCCCTCTGATGGCAAAAATCCATAGAAGCCCAAGTCCCTCCCATAACATGGCAAGTGTTTGTGTAGAATCCTTGTACAGCCTCTGTGCACTAAATGTCCTGTGGATGCCTCACCATAATACATGAAAGGCAGACACTGTGAATACCTGTTATGCTGTGTTGTTTAGGGGAATAATGACAAGAAAAAAATGTCCATATATATTCGATGTAGTTTCCTCAAACATCTTCAATCTGCAGTCAGTTGACTCCCAAGAGGCAGAAGCCCTGGGAACAGAGAGCCAACTGCTTTTGTTAATCACTGAAGATGTCATTGAATCAAGAACTAGAATTATCATGACTCAAAACAGTCCTATTAGAAAATGGCCAAAGCAGGCCTGAGGACATGGCTCAGAGGTTGAGAGCACTAGCTGCTCTTATAAAGACCTGGGTTTGATTCCCAGTATCAGTATGGTGGCACACAACCATCTGTTACTTCAGCCTCAAGGGATCTGATGCCCTCTTTTGACCACCTTAGACATGCATGCGTGTAGTACCCAGACATACACAGGTCAAACACCCATATATATGAACAAAGTTAAAATATTAAAAAATGGAGACAGGTATGAAGAAATATTTTACCAGAAAAGATGCATGCATGGCAAGCAGGCCCAGCAAATACATTCAGCCATCCACTGGGAGAATGCAAACAGAGGCCATGGTGAGACATAGTTACTTTCCTTTAGAGCTATTCAAATAAATCCGAATCAACAGCAGCAATAGCAAGAGAAAAAGAAACAATACCCAGTGCTGGTAAGAATTCAGGAAAACTGGTCACATGTGCTCTGGAGAGGAAAACTGTCCATGTGTGCTAGAAGTCTGGGAGGTTCTGAAAAAGCACACAACTACCATGTCATCAAACAATTTGACCTCTAGATGGCCATCCCACAGCCCCAGGCTCAGTGTGGAAAGCATTTGCTACACAAGCATGAGGACATGAGTTTGGACCATGGAAAACTGAAAACTAAACACGGTAGCTTGTACCTGCAATTCCTCTCCCTGGAAACTCACAAGACAGCTACACTGATGATCAATAAGAATCCCTGTCTCAGACAAGATAGAAGACGAAAACTCACAACTGAAATTGTCTTCTGACACTTCCTCCCCTTCTCTCTCTCTCTCTCTCTCTCTCTCTCTCTCTCTCTCTCTCTCACACACACACACACACACACACAGAGAGAGAGAGAGAGAGAGAGAGAGAGAGAGAGAGAGAGAGAAGCATCTACATTCTCACTTTAAAAAACAAGATTTTCACTGTACACAGAAACTTTGTCATAACCTAAACTGGAAGCAGTGAAACACGAGCATCTCCTCACTGATGAAATACTGGAGCCTTCCTTGTGGTATACAACTTTTCATGAAAGAGGTTCTCTATTTAAAAAAGAAAACCTCTGAAAGTGATCATTATTGTTGCACTTGTTCTGACAGGATATTGTTGCTGGGTATAAAATCCTTGAGATGACTTACTTTTCCTTTCTCTTCTTTTATGAGTTTTAAATTTAAAATCACTTCAGATTCTCAGTTTCAATACTCACCTTCTGGGGTGGTTTCCACCTATAATCCTAGCCCTTAGGCAGAGGCAAGAGAATCCATGAATTTCAGGCTAGACTGGGCTACACAGGGAGAGCCCAGCTAAAGACAGAAATAAAAGGAAGTGGGGTATAAAGCTTGCTCAGCATATCCATGGCCCTGGGTTCAGTTCACAGCACAGAAGAGGAAGAAGAAGAAAGGGAAAGAGAAGGAGGAGGAGGAGAAGGAGAAGGAGAGGGAGAAGAAGAAACCCTCAGGGATGGCTCTGGTGTCACCTCCCAAGGAGAGGTGGGAAAGGCAAAGTGTTTCCTTCACCCCTCCCTACCTGGTCAAGAATACAGGACTTGTGTCAAGTAAGCAAGTGGTGCCCAGTTCAGATCTGACAAAGTGCATTGATCCCAGATTGGCTTACAGACTCCAAGAGCTGTGCTGGCCTCTGTAACTGATGGAATTCATCCACATGATAAGGTGTTACCCAAACACCTATGAGGTGCCTCAGAGCATTGGCAAGCACCCCCAAAATAGCCAGCATTCCAGATTAGCCCTCTTCCCAAGATCCCATCTGATCCTGTCTTCTGAGGATCCAGATGGGTAAGCAAGAAGAAGATAGCAAGCATAGACCAACAGGAAAAGTAAATTACAACTAAGCAGTGACATACCCTTGTCGCTCTAGCACTTGGGGAAGGTGGAGGCAGGATCAGGAGGATCAGGAGGATCAGGAGGATCAGGAGTTTGAGGACAGCCTGGGCTACATAAAGCTCTGTTAAAAAAAAAAAAAAAAAAAAAAAAAAAAAAAAAAAAAAGGCCAAGTAAAGCCATAGTTAAATTACAGAGTGCCAGGGAATGATCTGCCATTGGCAACAAAGCAGGTGGAGAAGTGAGAGTGGGGTGCAGGGATGGCAGGTAGCTTAAGGGGACATGTTAGCAGGGTGTCTCTGAAACAAGGCTTACAGAAGGGTGCAGAAATGTTCCAAAAGCATCATGAAGGGGTATATTCCCCGACTGCGCAGTCTAAAGAAGCCACAGTGAGCAAAGTTCCTAGGATGTAAATGACAGATGTAAACTGTCCTTCACTCTCCAGATGTTCAGGAAACGGGGCTGTCTCTGCACAAGGAGATGGAAGAAGCTGGTCAGAGTGTGTCAATACTTAAGCCAAATGGGGTCGGTGGCAAAGAGCCCACCGCTCTTGGCCCTGCCCCATAACAGGACCCGTTAGCTTCTCCCAGTGTCAGGAACACACCTGGACAGCCCTGGCCGCTTTGGAAAGAGCTGTCTTAGTCACCTGCATTCTAATGGCCCTGGTGGCTTCCCGTGGTGCGTGGGCCAGGATCTCACTAGGACTTTGTTGTGTCAGATGGACACTCCCTTTGTCCCTTGCCAGTGGGTCTCTTTCCCTCCTGAGAGCCCTCCTATTCCATCTCCAGCTGGGCTTGGACCCCTTCAGCTTGCCCTAGCAAGCCACACACTGGAGAGCCTGGGCTCGCGGGTACTTGATATTCCACAGGAAGCAGAGCAGCCCCGGGAGCCTCTTCACTGTTGGATGCCCGCAAGACTTGGGATTAGAAACTGCGCAGCACGTGGGGAGCAAGGGGATTTTATTTAGCAGTTAGGATTTATTCGTATATATGCTGGGATGGGGAGACGAATATGTATTTAAATTAAGCAAGTTAATCCACAGGGTTCAGGCCGACACTGCCATAGGAAAAGGGTGTTTGCATATTAATCTCTTAACTTCCAGAAGCAGGAAAGTAGGGGGGGGGGGGAAGCCTGGAATCCAGGAGGCCAGAGACAGCCAGGTGGTGGTGGGGTGACTCTCCCCTTTCCCCTCTCCTCTCTCCCCTCTCCCCTCCCACACACCTGAGGCTTGGGGCTGCTCCTAGGTGTACCCTGAGCCTCCCAGAGCCTCGCTGCTGCAAGAACTGTAAGATTTAACAGGCGCTCTGCACAAATGTGGCTTTCCCAAGCTCAAAGAAGTTAGGGGTGGGGGATGGGAGGGTGCTGCCTCCAGGCCAGAAATCAGTCAACAAGAGATAAGAGCTCACCCTGAGGACAGTCCTTGAGGGCTGAGGAACTCAGGGAAGGGGCCCTTGAGGACAGCAGTGTTTGAAGCATGTCAGGGAGACCTGGGAGCTTGGGGACAGAAGTTGGGACAAAGCCAGGGCAAGGGGTTGAGAATAGGTCAGCTAGAGGCCACAGCACTGGCTGGGAAGAGCAGAGCTGTTTGAGGGAGCCCCGGGCTGAGGGGGAGCCACGGACAATAGACAGCTTTGGACCCCTCAAGCCTTGAGGGACCTTAAGTTTTATTCCAAGCACATGTGAAGGAAACAGATGTCCGCCTATGTAGCCACGTTTCTAGAAGGACAACCCTCTCCCCCAGGCAGGTGATGACCTTGAAATATTCTACCACCAGAGTACACCCTCACCTTTTCATCACACACTAGCGTGTGCACAGGACACATGTGTGTACATGTGCATCCCGCACACACAGAAAACATACCAACACATACAATATATGCACATGTGGATATACATACACAACACATATACACGTGCACACGAATATACAATAACCACACATACACACATACTCCTCATGTAAGACACATACATGCATACATAGGTGCACACACAGACACTCATGTGTACCAACATATGCACTCAATACATGCACACCACACATTCATTTATGCATAGCACAAGTGCACACAGACCACACATGTGCCTGCTTACACACACCCACACACCAGCAGCAGCAGCTGGGAGGCAGGAGAGAAAGGTCAGAAGTCTCAGAGGCCTGAGAGGCAGCTCCATCTTTCTTTGGAGGAGCCATAAGCCCTGAAAGTGCTACAGCACTGGCCTGTCTTGGGGTTACTGGGGCACCTTAGTTCACAGAGCCCCTCTTTAGAGATAGAATTCAAGAGGGCTGGAGAGAGAAACTTATAAATGCAGGCACTGGCCCTCATTCCCAGCACAGTCAAGAAAATGAAAGACATTTGGCCCAAGTCACAAAGGTAAGAACTTGCGGGGGTCAAGACTTGAGCCCTCTTCCTGCCCTCTGCCCAGCCTGTGGCCAGCTCAGTGCTGACCCCTGTCCTGTCTGCTCAAACTCAACAATCTCAGACCCCTCAGTTTGGGATTCCCTGATGGGGTGGGGGATGCTCCCTGCACTGAAGGCTGAGAGAGCTGGGCTGACTGAAGATGGGAAGCCGGCTGAGTGGGCAGATGAGCCAGACACACAGAATTGAGACAAGGCGGTAACTTCAGCTTGCTTTCAAATTTGAGCACTCCAGAGAATGTCCAATAGAGCATCCAGAAGGCTCCTGTTCCCATCTGAGGGAGGTGCCGCCACAGGCAAGAAGAAGGACATGTGTAGCCTCTCAGGCATGCATATGACTGGGTGTGTCCCCGCTTGGAGCCCAGTTGACAGTGGAAGAATGCCTTGCCCACACTGTTGCTGGGAGAGATGACATGTTTGAAATCAGAGTGAGGCCAGTGTCCTAGTTTTCTTTCTGTTGCTATGATGAAGCACTTTGACCAAAAATCAACTTAAGGGAGGAAAACGTTTGTTCAGCTTACAATTCCAGATCTCCATCTATCATCCAGAAAGTCAAAGCAAGAACTAAGGCAGGAATGTGAAGGCACGCCTGGTTACTGTTCCACACAACAGTACCTCTTAACCAGGGAACTCACTCACGTCACAGACAAAGAACTACATCAGGATCCATGGAGGATACTGCTTGCTGGCTGGCTCTCAGCCTGGCTTGTACTCAGCTAGGTTCTTTGTACTTATTTATAGGTCCATCTGCCTAGGGATGGTGCTACCCAAAGTGGGCTCTTCCTAGACAAATAATCCAGGAAGTTTTCCGTAGATGCGTTCACAGGACAGTTTGACCTAGGCAGTTCCTCAGCTGAGGTTCTTCTCTCACATGATTCTAGGAGTCATGGGGGCAAAAGTTAAAACTTAACCAGTGTGTCAGCCACTTCACAGGACCCTGTGACTCAGTGACACCCCATCCAGCTCAGAAACCCTCTGGGATTTTAGAGATAGAAACTGCCACTGCACACCGGACCTGACTGGAGCAGGACCCTCCCTCCCACCTACTAGCAGGCATTTAGTTCCTACTGACTGACTTCTGTCAGGCTTTCTGCTGTGGGTCTAGTGCATACCTCAGTGGCTTGCCCAGATAGGGTCCTGGTCCTCAGGGCTTGTAGTCTATGGTTGTCAGCCCATCTGACAAGGAAGCCACAGAGCAGGCAGTGCCAAGACTTCCAGATGAATTACAAAACCCCGAGTTTCATTGGAACTAGAAATTCTCAACACAATTCTTGGTGCAACTACCATCCCACTCAGTGTGTGAGGTGGATCCACACCCATGGTTACTTGCCAGTTCTCTGAAACTCGTATTTAACAAGGTATGTTTGCTTCTTGTTTAGTTTGCTTTGCTTTGGCTACAATCCTCCTGCCTCAGCTTCCCAAGAGTTGGGATTATAGGCTTGTGCCACCGCATTGGGCTTTGAATTTTGGTTTTTATTAGTAGTCTGGCAACTGTATGAAGCTAGGTGTGTGTACCTCGCACCTTCTGTAGAAGCCTCTCTCTAGAACGACTAGACCTGGGGGACGTGCCCATAGGGTGATTCCTTAGGGTTGTCTCTGGTTTGCCGTGGAAATGTGTTCTCTCTCTCTCTCTCTCTCTCTCTCTCTCTCTCTCTCTCTCTGTGTGTGTGTTTGTCTCTGTCTCTCTGTCTTTCTGTGTGTCTGTCTGTCTCTGTCTCTGTCATGTGTGCATGTGTGTTTGCATGTGTGTTTGCGCGTGCCTGCCTTTGTACATGTCTGTGTGGATATATGCAAATGTATGTGGAGGCCAGAGGTCAAAGTCAGGCAATCTTCTTCCAGCACATCATGTTCCACCTTTGTTTGTTTTGTTTTGTTGGTTTTGGAGGGTTTCCTCTGTGTAGCCCTGGCTGTCCTGGAACTCACTCTGTAGACCAGGCTGGCCTTGAACTCAGAAATCTGTCTGCTTCGGTAGTGCTGGGGTTAAAGGTGTGCGCCACCATCACCCTGACTTTTTTTCCCCCATTTTATTTTTATTTTTTTCGAGACAAAGTGTCTCCCTGAATCTGGAGTTCATGGACGCTGCTAGGCCGGCTAACAGTGAGCTCCAGTCACCTGCCTGCTGCCGGTCTCTACCTCTCAGAGCTAAGGTTATGTAAACTGACACGCCTCAGTTTTCATATGGTTGCCATCTCTTCAGCACCCCCCAACACACACACATGCACAAGCACGCGCACACGCACATATTCTTTCCCTCTCACTAAGGGATGCTGCCCCTTGGGACTCTGCCCCTGGTGAGCCCTTGACCTTGCTTCTTCAGAACCTGGACAATGCAAATAAAAACCCACCTCTTTTCTTTATAACGCAGTCTGCCTCTAGTAGTATGCCATAGTCAAAACAAACAAAAAGACTTGCATAGCCGGGCAGTGGTGGTGCACGCCTTTAATCCCAGCACTTGGGAGGCAGAAGCAGGCAGATTTCTGATTTTGAGGCCAGTCTGGTCTACAGAGTGAGTTCCAGGACAACCTGGGCTACACAGAGAAACCCTGTCTCAAAAAAACAAAAACAAAACAAAAAAAGACTTGCATTATCTCTGTGTTTTATGAGAGTATTTTTTTTTAATTGAATGACTAGGTGAGTTAATGAATGAGTGAATGAAGATATCAAAATTCCATCCAGAAACTGTTGGCTCCACACTGAGAAATTTGGAAAGCAAGAAGAAAAGCCAAACTTTCCTGGCCCGGTGGGAGGTCGATCCTCGAGCCATGAGCACTGATACCTCCTCTGTTTCCCCTTCCAGATTCTGTCTGGCCTCCCACCCAGTCACAGCGGGAGTGATTAGCTTGACACCCAAGCCCGGTGGGACCTGAAGAGGGTGAGAGGTCCTGTGAGGCAGGCAGGCTGGGACCCACCGTGCTACTCCTGTGTGTCCCAGGGAAGCAGCCCACCCCTCTCCAGCCAGGACTCCTCATCTAACACATTAGGGCGGGTTGCAGCGAACAGCGAACAGGGTCTGTCTGCTTAGAAAGGCTTCTGAAGAATGCACCCTTGCAGACATCCCAGTGGATGCGTGGGTGTGTCCTGGGATTCCTGGCTCATGTGTTCCCACGGGTTCCTCCTCTGAGGGAACCTTGGGCTGCAGATGCATTCAGTGCGGTAGAACACTGTATGTGGCCACTATTAAGAGAGAAGCTAAATCTCAGGCCATAAATGGAAATTGAATGCACTAATTGGCAGTTAAAATAAACAGTGTTATTCAAGTCTCTTGACTTGTTGGTGACAGTTTTGATACTAAAGGTCTAAGGGAATAAAAGATCATGTCCACACCTCAGGGAACCAGAGGTTGGAGGGAAAACAGACACTGTCTTCCTGGGGTGTGAGTCTGGAGGCCTCCTAAGGTCCCTGGTAATACTGAGGAACTTTGATCAGATTGGGGCACCCCTAGACTGGGCAACTAGGACATAGTGCTCCCTAAAAAGTAGAAATGAAACCTCACTTAACGCTGACAGGCCCAGAAGTTAATACCTCCTAGGCATGAGGTGGTGTGACAGACGAGGATGTTCAAGTCCCTGGGAGCAGGGGGCTGGTCTATGGACACAGGCAGCCCCAAGCCTTCTGCTCCCTGCATGACTACTCTCTGTAAGCTCTCCCTATTTTTTCCAGGGCTCCCCATCTGCCACACCACTGCGAACTCTGCCTATCACAAGCAGAGACCTCACTGATGGGTATGGGGTTCCCAGGCTGATTTGCCCTTCAGGGCTGGTGACTCTGCCCCCAGGCTCCAACAAGCATTATTTCTTCCTCTTGTCGAAGCTCAGAGCCTAGCCCAAGGCACTGAGGAGGAGGGGGATAAGAACCACACCCCATTCCCACAGCTCACATCCTCCTGGCTGGTGAGGTGGCTGGCAGGGTGGGGAATGGGGTTTACTGGTGCTCGCTGCCAAACCTGAAGATTTGAGTTTGATTTCAGGAACCCACATGGTGGACCGACTCCTACAGGTTGTCTTCGGCCGCCACACACTCACGCACACTGAACAAACAAAAGGAAATGCCTTCCTGAGTCAGATCCAGTAAGCCCCGTGCTGTGCAGTTTCTTTATTAGAAATGCAGTCATTTCACTCAGAAAGGATTGTGTGAAATAAAACAGGTGGGCTCACAGAAGAGAGTGGTTGACTGGGTATCCCAGTGGTCTCCCAGGAGGGTTGGTTGGGCTGAGACACAGATGCCTCATCACAAAGACCTACAGTCCCTTTCTGAGTCTCGACAAAGTGGTCCTAGCACCATGGGCCAGCTGGTTAATGCCAGGGGCACAGACACACAGGCTGGTGGCATACACCACAGATCTGTCACTTAGCCACAAGGTTTTCTGGGTCCCACAGGGCAGTGCGTTCTCCATTGACATGGGCCCTAGCTTGGCCTGCTGAGCCTATAATGCTGTTATCCTTGGGGGTCAGCCAGGCAGCCTGGATGCACTGGTCAGCCCTAGGGTTCTCAGCACCCCCTAAACCCAGAGTGTGGTGAACTCTGGGTGGGGAGAAACTTATAGATGATTCTTCTGGGCTAAAGGCCTCCATATCAGCCTGGCAGTTTCCACAGGATCTCACAAGAAGGATAAAATAGGAGCCGAGGCCAACCCTTTGCAGCCTAGAGCAGGGCCTGGCCAAGCACTCAGGTAGCCTCAGGCATGCCCCTCACCACACACATTTGCACAAAGTTCCAGCATCTTGCCCCGAGGAGCCTTGGGGTCTTCCTGCTCTGGTCAGAGAGTAGGAGAAAAGGGGTGGGCTGGGGCAGACCCCTACCCCATGGGGCTTGGCAATCTAAGCCCATCTTGGTTCCTCGGTCTGAACCCCAAGGCCACAAACAGGCAAAAGAAACAGGACCCCTATTTCTCCCTACTTCCAAAGGGTTCTTAGTGCCTAAAACACAAAGCAATCACCAGGAGACACAGATGGTTCTCAGAGAGATTTCTTCTACAGTGTGATGACACCCTGGCGCTGACAGGAGCCAGCAGAAGGGAGCTGAGGAGCTGGGCCCAGGGCATCCTGACTGGGGGGTCAGGCTCAGCTCTTTCTTTCTCTCTGAGTTGTAGCTTCATTGTCTGCACTCTGGGCCTGATCTAGGGGCCACCAAGGACAGGTTTTCTGTGACTCTTCTGACAGTACCCAGTGCCCAGGCTATCTAGGTAACTAACCTGGGAGATGTGCTGGCCACTGGTGAACACTATAGACACATGAGTGTGCCGTGCCATGGGTCTCAGTCTCTCTCACTCTCTCTCTCACGCACACACATTCTTTTTTTTTTCTTTTTTTCCCCGTTTGAGATAAGGATCTCAGGTAGTCCAGGTTGTCCTTAAACTAACTATGTAGCTGAGGATAATCCTGTTTTACCTCCTGAGTGCTAGAATTACAGACATGTACCACACACCTGGCTAAATACATTTAAATTTTAGTCCCAGCACTTGGGAGGCAGAGGCAGGTGGATTTCTGAGTTCGAGGTCAGCCTGGTCTACAGAGTGAGTTCCAGGACAGCCAGGACTACACAGAGAAACTCTTGTCAGAGAGTTTGTTTTGTATGTGCCCCCTTAGCCAGTTGTGTAATCTCTGGTAAGTGTCTACCTCTCTAGGCCTGCTTTCTCTTTCATACTGGAAGACAATTTAAGATGCCTTTTAACCCCAAAACTTAGAAAACAGGCAGGCAGATCTCTGTGAGTTCCAACCTGCTCTACAGAGTGAGTTCCAGGACAGCCAGAGCTACATACTGAGACCCTGTCTCAAAACAAAATAAGACAATCATGGCTATTCTGAGGGCTAAAGTGACTCATATCTGGTAGATTACATGTCGTTCCCTGAGAGCTGTCCTGCCATCCAATCTGACCCCTGATCCCCTAAGCTGGCCTGAAAGCCACAGGGGCCTCAGGAGTCCACAGCTGTTGTACTCCTGACAGAGTACCCACCCTCCCCCGAGGTCTCCTCAATACACCCCATGCAGGTGTGTGTGATATAAAACAAGCTGGCCCTGCTGGGGAGGACTGTGCGGATGCTGACCGGTGGTTTCCGGGGTAAATAGACATGACCTAATATCTACTCTCTCCATCAGTGCTGCCCAAGCCTGACAGCCACCATGTTTGCTAAGGACATGACAGGAACATGGGGGCCCAGAGGCAGCCACATCACCAAAAGACTCCTAAGAGCTGCGCCCCTCAGCCACCCGAGGTCTCATGAGCGTCTCCTGCAGCAGTCTTTCTTTCCTGCTTATGTAACCCTGGGAATCTTGTAAATGGCAGAAGCTTCACGTTCTGACTCTAAGGAGCCTCTTTCCTGTAGAAGGGAAAGGTTCAATGCAGAGCCCCTCCAGACAGCAGGTGCCTGATGTGGGGTCATCCATTGTTTCTCTATCCTCCATCAGCTGATGGGCACCTGGATGTTTCTGAGGGAAGGTTCTTAGGAACCATGCTGCTATGAACAGGCCAGAATATCTTTGAGAGCCAGTCCCTCTGTGGATCTGCCCAGAAGGCAGCACATGAAACAGAGTGTCCCGCAAAATGTCTGACAGAGCCAATTAAGGGAGGGAGGACTTACTTGGGTCGTGGTTTAAGATGTTTAGTTAATCATGGTGGCAGGAAACAGAAAAAGGAGGGAGGGGGAAGGAAGACGAAGGGAGGGAGGGGGAGGGGGGAGGGAGACTATGGCAGCTGGCTCTCCATTACTTCCTCTTATACCATCTGGGGTTCCAGCTTGCATTAGGGTCTCATCCCCTTCCATGATCCTCTCTGGAACCACACTCACGAGCCTCCTCTGAGTCTCGGCCTCCCCAGCACCTCACAAACGCATGTGCCACCACGCCTAGATTTATACCTGGACACCGACTCACGACCTCACGCTTCTGTCCCAAGTGCTTCACCAACAGTGCCACCTCTTCGTCT